>NC_039479.1:6121553-6456401 GCF_003590095.1 Trichoplusia ni
TTTTATGCGTAATGTGTGTATTGAGAGATTAAGGTTGGTGTTGTACTGTTTTTTTCTATATAAAAATAAGAAGACGTTCTCAATTCGTCAGTACTTTGTATTTTTTTTTGCCTCAGAGCTTCTGAAGGAATGAACCGATTTTGTTGATTTTTTATTTTTAAACGTGACGTATCTTTTCATATAGTTTGTTAAATAGTTCAAGTTGGTTCTGTGCTTTGGTTATTAAAAATATTATTTTCGTTTTTTTTAAATAAAATTTATGTAGATTCCCTTCTCAAAGTATATGCGGGATAATTGAATGCTTAATATCAATTATTCAGTTGAAGTTACCGCATTTTCTTTTTACTTTTTGGCCAAGTTAGTGTTAAGGCACAGGTTTTTAAGAAAATCTGGATATATTCTTATAGTTGTAACCATTGTATGTTAAAAGTTGTTCATTTTCCCCTGCCACTCACATAAGTGTTTTAAATAGGGCATGCCCTGGATAGTTAATGTTGCGATGAATATCGTGGGAATATCTGAGTGATATCTTACTGTTATACTTGTTCCCGACGATTCTATCAAGCTTCGTAGATTGTAGCTTGTATTTATTGAGAACCAAGTTAGGAATGATCGGTAGCGCTATAAATTTTTATTAATTGGTTTAATTTTATTGGTGTAAATAAATTAGACAAGGTTTTTTTAAGACTATTTAGTTTTTATTTTTGCCTTAGAAAAGTAGGCAAACAACATTACTACAATGCTACGCGCATTTCAGCCCCTACACCCTACAATCACACATCCTAAATAAACGTAAAAAAACATTTCGACCTTCATAAAAAAAAAAACAAGCCAAAACATACACGAAAAATCAGTACAAAAGAGGTGTCATATTAATTACAAGTCAAGTGTCAATTTAACACAAGCGGACTGTCCCCGTAGCCCTTATAGCATGCTTACTATAATTGTATATAATTTTTCCGCATGAGCGCGAGTGTAGCCACGCGATCGATATTTGCCACGACATCCGTTCGCTATAATGAGTATGATGACGTCACTATTATAATTAAGGCTGTGTGTGTACACGAATAGAGGCTTAGTTTTCGTGCTCATTTGGTTTTAATAGAGAGGGGTTAGAATGGCTCCCGAGCCCTTTTATTTTAGAAATTTTGCTGCGACATGCTGTATCTGTAGTAAATTATCAGGATTAAAATAATCTTACGTTTCTGCCTGTCTTTGAAATTAACTTGAAAGGAGTTTTAGCGTGAAATGGTCAATAATAACTTCATACACTTAGTTTCAGTTTACAGTATTACACCAGCATGCGCAAACA
The DNA here is from genome assembly GCF_003590095.1 of Trichoplusia ni. NCBI lineage: Eukaryota > Metazoa > Arthropoda > Insecta > Lepidoptera > Noctuidae > Trichoplusia > Trichoplusia ni. Next base: position 6,122,866 of record NC_039479.1, read on the forward strand.
ATCTCATGACTCATACTTAGGCAGTTCAAGAAATTTGGCTTGTTTTTAGCCGATGGAAGTTCGTAATATCCGTTTCACCCTGTAAAATAGATGAAAAAAAAAACAATTTCTCCTCACCACCTGCAATCTAATAATAATTCTGGTTAGAGAGCTCTTTAAACATTGGCTAAACATCAAAAAGTCTTCATGAAGCGAGAGTAGCAAATAGAAGCACTTGGTACTTAAGTCGAGTAGTGCTTGGGACCTCGATCTCCGGCTTGAGCTCAATATGGTATTGTTGTTGAAGCCGCATTGAATTTTATAGCAATAGTGTTATATTGAACTGGCCGCAAGTTCTGTCCCATTGTGACCTTTGAGCTTTGTCAAGTTTCATCTTAGATATTAGTAATTGCAGCGTTTATTTTTAAAGAAAAATGTTTTTTGAATGGTAGTTGTGGTTAGTGTTAAAACTGTACTTTTTATAATTTAAATGAGATTCATAGCATTTGAAAAGAGGAGAACCGTATGGTGTTGTGAAACTTAACAGTAGCTTATGACAAATAAATACCCACGAGTTGGTTACTTAAAAAACACTCTATTTAGCAAAAATACAGTGGAAACTAAATTCACCACATGTAAAGAGGTTATAGACCTAATTAATACATCAAACAAGTGTTATGAAGCACATTATGCTATACTTTTATATTAACATTATTTATTTAAACCATTAAAGGCAAAATACTCCGCATACGTGTCTAAGAGTTAAACAAAAGAACTTCACATTCAAGTTTAATCCCAAGAGATGAGAGCTTGTATGTGGTTCGGCGAAAAATGCAAATACCTAATACGAGGTTACCGAAGGCCAGTTGTGTATCGATCGTGTCCCCGATGGCCCACAGGTGTGAGCCATCTGAACCTGGCGTCCTCCCAAACTTCCTTTGTTACTATTCAGACTAATGTAAGTTTCTGGAGAATTTTTGGAAACTTGCTACCTGATGTTAGTATTATTTTCTTGTTGCGCCAGAAGGAAGGTTGACTTTCCTACATTCGCTGTATTATTTCTAAATACTCTGTAACCAAAACGGTTTGGAGAAGGTCGTAAGATGTCGGAATGCCAGAATGGGTATAACTGTTTTAAGAAGTCTAAATTATTAGTTTAAAATTTTACGCTTTAGGCCTTTTTTCTTTTAACAGAACGCCCTTTTTCTGGTTACATTTAGTTAATGGTTTGATTTAAGCCTCACTTGATAGGGTTTTGTTTTATACGTGGATTTTTTGTATGCTGTTTGTATATTTCCTGTAAGTAACCTATTGATGTATTTGAAGCTATGTTTCAGTAATCCTAACCAGTCGTTTCGTTGAAACAGGCAGACGTGTATTGGCATATATCAGAAAGTTACCTTACAATATTAATTGTTTGCTTCGACTACAATTTACCTGTCCATTTAGCCTACTCGAGGTATTAGGACGGTGAAATATATAGTAAAGAGATGCTTCTCTGTTTCACGAAGCCAACTTATATTAGAACCTAGGTGGTTTGTTCACCTGTATGACGTGCTTAATGATTAATCAAATAATATGCAGTCGGAGTTATTCTCGCTGCTACTATGCTTTTGACTTAGGTTAACTGTTGGTCTAGTGGTTAGTGAATCTGACTGCTATACTGGTCGCCGTTGGTGAGATTCTCACCCAGGACATATGTTTTTGTGGTGAGCATGATCTTTGGGTGTAATTTGAGAGTAGATGGCGTTGTGGGTTACTTGTAGTATATTATATAATATAGTTACATTTATTATTTTATTAAAAATATATTTCCAAAAACTGCTTGCTTCGCCTTTGTGACTGGTTTCCATTTTTACCCTTTTTAGGAAAGGAACCCTAGTATGAAACATATCTCAGCTCGGAATTGAATTCCCTTGGTTTCATAGATCAGAATTCTACCCAATATCAGACTTAGCGATATTAGCCGACTAATTGTTTGACAATCAATTTTGACAGCTCGTAAGCATCTACAACTTGATACTTCGACTGCCGGTATTAAACTAAGCTTGGCGATCAAGTTGCGGCTAAGTGATCAGGCTTCAGCACAACTTGTTAATCATTTATAGTGTTATGTGCTGGAAACCTAGATCATAATAGATAATTTAGTACACTGAATTAAAAGGTTTATGGTACGTTATGCAGAAGCTGGTTTTTGTACCTAATAGTTTTTTTCTCTTGGCGGAAAAAAGAGGTACGCTCTTTACTTAGGTAAACAGATACTTACTGTTAAGGATTTCTAGAAGATTGAAGTTACATATAGATATGAAATAGAACCAAAATGGTTAAGAGACGGAAAGCGTGGAATACCAGAATTTTCTTTTTACTTGTTTAATAAAGATCTTCATTAGTGACTTTACAAAATAAAACCTGTTCTAAAATTAATTAGTTAGCTATTTTATTAACTTACTACCAGATTCAATCTGATGCATTTTAAAATACGCTTCACAATTGTTTTTTTTTGTGTTTTCAACACTGTGTGCTACGATTTTATTGTTAGTGAACGTTTTATTCAAATATTATATTGCCCACATATTGCGTGCAAATGTTCACAGCAACTGTTGACAAAAGATCACGTTTGTGTTGTGTATTATTTATTTATTTACATAAATACTCTTTTATTGGTGCACGTACTGGCGATTTATGTTGTACGCATTTACTATTTATGTTTTTACTGCCAAATAAATATTAATTAAAAATATTAATTAAATAAATATTAAAACAAGCCGTAATATATTTATTGTGAATGCTTTATCTTTGTTTTCTTTGGACTTTAGGTTATAGTTATTAGATACTCTCAATCGGTTCCAGTACTTCGAGACAAGCGACATTTCTACAAAGAAATAATATAATCAAAGGAAAACGTATGAAAATGACAAACATATGAGTAAATGTGTAAGTCGCGTGATTTATCAAAAAGTAATGTCATCTCAAGCGTTTGAGTGAGTTCTATCAACAATTCTTTATTTCTTTCATCTTTCAACCGACTTCAGCTTTCGCTGCCTTCTAAAATCTTACACTCAACAATTTCCCTCACATGACTAGTGATTTTTCCACAAAAATTCCACATTCACGTTCATACATGTAGCAAAAAGTTTAACGTAACGAGAGTCAATAAAGTTCGGCAAACGACAAACTCTAATCTGATTTTCAGTGTGTACCATTTACATTGCGCGCTCGGTTCAAATTGTGACGTTTGTCACAGTACTAGGCCATCGGTGTCATGAACATCGGATTACGTTCCGTCCCACTTTAGTTTTGAATAAAACCTACTGGCATTTTGTAGGCTAACAGTTTTTGTTTAGATTAGCGAATTTTAATGACCGTCCGATGTTTTATCAATACTGAAAAACAATTTTGCAGATTGCAGTTGAATCTTTTTGCTGTTGTTTTTTAACATAACAGGACTTTTTCAGCTAACAAGTTACAAAATCCTATAATATATGATAGAAAAACACTATAAAAACTAGGCAAGGGTAAGTTCGACACGCGTAAATGAAATTTTCGTTTTCTTCATTCTTGAACGGAAACCCATAACTGCTTCATTATAATTTATTTCATTAATTCTAGATTCTAGTGACCTCTTCAAGCAAAACTGGTACAGTTGTGGATACAATACGGTAGAGTTCACAGCGTAGAATGGTGTGTAACCTCTATAACTGCAGAAGTCGTCTTGTAGATTCTCCTTAGAATTAAAACAGACGCAGACATTGGCATCTTCCCCTTCTTATTTGCCCTACCCTTTTCCCATTATTTAAATTCGGGCCTTCCCACTTAAATTATTATTTTATCCGTCCTGCGCTTTATTTTCAAGTCGGCTTCTTTGATATTTCCCTGTATTTATGAAACAAACACCCAAAAAGATGCACGTCATAAGTTTCCACTTGACAATAAATAAACTCTATTATTCAGTTCGGCAATAGACTAAATTAATTCTCACCGTGGAATAATTAAGGTCAATATGTTGCCTCTGTCCCTCAGGACCTACCCTCGTGTAAACCCGTTATCGAATATGTGATCAGCAAGCACCTGTGGACTAGAGCAATCAGTCTTACATTTTCCACAGACGGATTATCTCATGGTTCCCTCCCGAGACCCTTTTCAACAAAATTTAATTCAATTTACATTCATTTATTATGCAAAACGGTAGCTATATATCTTTTTTTGTCGTCTAATGCTTGGAACTGTCAAAACTGGGGGATCTTGAAGTTAATTGATGTGTTTGAATGTGAGCGCTGATTGAGCGAGACGTGGGCGTTTTTTTTTAATTCATATTGCCAACGAAGTTTGGTTGCGGCTTAAGATGGATTGTATAACTTCGGAAGCATGAATTCTTGCTTTTTTGCTCCTTCTCAGTTTTCGATTTGATTGCATGTTCTGCTATATATTTTAAATAACCGGACAGGACGGGAATATGTGTTCAATTAGTTACCGTGCTGAGAGATAGTCTGATTACACAACATCATAGAATGCCTAAACTAACTAAGCTTTAGCATCCAAATGACACGGCATACATATGAGAAAGAAGGCCCTACAGTAAAGCTAATTTCCTCTTACCATCTATCTGTCTCTACTTAATGCGTTAAGGAGGTTCTCCCAACATATTCTAATAATAGAAACTATTATAATAATGTTACTATTCCTAGATAGTAACGTAAAAGCGAAGTCTTAGAAAGTAGGAGAGAGCGACAGAAATGACATACAAGTATTTGTATAAGTGATTAATCGTTGTCGTGTATTTCGAACAATTCGGTATCATTTTAATTTAATACGTCAGCAGTCATAGTGGACGGTTTGTAGTATTCTCATGCCATTCCCCGATTTATTTTGACCGGTTCTTCCCCATTGGAATGTTATGCTGGAAAGAGTATGAAGCCTATTTGATTCACTTATTGACTATCTCAAAATGATTTGTTTAGTCCTGAATTTATTGAAGAATCTTCAGCTATTTATTTTTATAAACTTTCCTCATAGAGAGCTACACTAGGTAAACAATTTATTTACCTATCAATTCTTAATTAAAAAATTGCAACAATTGTTATAAAAGGAGACATATATTCAAGAGTTATAATGAGGAAGACTTGTTCTCAAAATATGATAAAACATTGACCTTCAACTTCTAGAATTAAGGACGCCTATAAAAGTTCATAACTTGTTATCTTCAGTAAAATCTAACGAATGTTCCGCCCACTCAAGTTTAGTGGGTCGTTGAGGTCCTGCTATTTATTTTCATTTAGTTTTAAATGCCATCGTCCTTTATTGAATTTATAACACTGACAGTGTTTTGCAGTTTTGCGCAGTGATACTTCCTAACTGCTTTTTCTTCTTCTTAGTCTTACTCCAATGAGAGTGATCGTGGTTATATTGAGAAGTCCCTATCATTGGTAGAGACCGAAATTTTTCGTCGCACGACCTATCGCTACCTCTTCCTGCTGGCAGTCTCTTAAACGATAGCAGATACCGACAAATGCGGATTTCACTTTGTCAGTCCACTCGTCTTACGTTTAGAGGTTCACAGTTAAAGAGGGACGGTTGCATAGGTGGAAGCGAGACCACGTATGACATCGCGCAGTTACTCTACGCGATACTCTTTCTCTACTGCTATAGTGTTATTTTAAGGGATGTTGGCAAGTCCCTTACTAACTCAGATACAAAAAGTACTGGAGTTAAAAGTATCCTATATGCTAATTCAAATAGTTAACTATGTATATTTATTTAGTTTATCCTTGCGCCTTAATAAAGGTCTCTAGTTGAGTCTAATATGCTTATATCGGAAGTTAACCATGTATATTTATTCAGTTCATCCTCGAGGTAGCTCTCGATGAAGAACTCTGGGTCCGAAACTAATCGGCCAATGCCGATGAATTTGCGTGAGAAAACGTCGTGAGCAGAATCCGTGTTACAAAAGTTATCATCACAACTATGTCTGTCCAAATACATTGAGTAATTTTTGTGTGAACATATAAACATCTGTCCATCGACCAATTCTCACAAACTTTGACATTTAACAGTAGGATTGTTTGACTTACTTTTCAGAATAGCCTTTTTATTAAGGTCACTCACCTCTTTGGTAATTGAAGGTTGTTGACCTTTGGCGTTATAATTTCCCGTTTAGATTTGCGTCCGCTGTCGTATAACCTACAAATCTTTTTTTAAAGCTAGCCATATATTAGATGAGTTTATTGCTTCAGGAGTATTAAATGTTATATTCGAATTTCGTTAATTTGAAGTATTTGCATGACTTGTTGTTTTTTGTTACCTTCCTTCTAGATTAGAATGTGCACAAGAAAAACTAAATACGCTTAAAAAATGACCTGCAAAAAAGCTAATTTTAAGAAACTCCTCCGTTATAGTTAAGTATTAATAAAATATTCTTGTAAACTTAATATTTCAAGTAGATTTCCCAACATTATTGTGTGAAAATATAGCATATAAAAAACACTTTCATTTTATCAACGCTGTGTACGTGATATGAAAACCAATTGTTATTGTCTCCAGGGAGATATAAAGCGAATTAATATTTAGGCCGACTCCTCATCTTGTCCCAAAATTCATTAAATATAGCCTTATTTATAAACTTTTGACTAAATATTACATTAATAATAATGTTTGTCGTTTTACGCTTGAGTTAATGCAAAACATGTAGTGGGTTACTCTTGACGTAGACGAGTTGTGTTTATTTTTTTTTAATATTTCCCGTATTAAGAAATTTCATCCTTGTACCGCGGGGGTTTCACAGACATTCAAGTCACATGCATAGAGACACCCAGACTCATGACAATCACTCGTGGATCACACAAATGCTTGTCCTACGCTTGGATCGAATCTGCGACACGTCGCGATCGCTGGGTTTGGGGTAGTCACCCCAACCATTTCTCCATTTCCAGGATGAACTTAGATTTGTAAGTGTAATTCTGACGATCAAACTTAACTTATAATACTGTGATAACTTTCATAAAGTACAATCCAGTTTAAAGCCTACTTCAGTATAAAGGAAAATGGAGCAGATATGCGGGTAACGAATCAACAACAAATGGAAAATGAAACTCTAAAATAGTTAAAGCAACGGAAAGAGTTAAACGTTTTAGTTCAAAATAATTGCATCGTTCATGCATTTTCCTGGAAATTTAAAACAGTAACGAGAGTAAATATGTTTTGTAGATATTGAAATTAATACAGGAAGATGGAAACGTTGAGAATTTTTTAAGTATTTTATTTTCATTTGAGGTTATTACTTTCAATATTTGTGAAAATTAATAATTTTAAGATCGTATTTACTCATTCTCTACAGATTCATTTTAAACAGTACATAGTTTGCTCAAAGTGCAAACGAGTTTTTTTTTAATTACTCCCGCCATATTGATTTTCATCAATCGTGGGAGGTTAAAAATTCGTGAATGGTTTTTCGTGGAAATTGTGGATCACATAAGTGCTTTTCTATGTTCAGATCGAACCTGGGACTTGTGACGCGCAGTGGTGGCACTCGGCTGTCCGTGCAGTCAAAGTGCCAAAAGTCAATGAAATGCTATAACTGCACTAAATGTTACTAATAAAGAAATTATGAACAATCTATTGACTTTTAAATAAGAGATCTGAAAACAAAAAAATTACACTTCGCTGATTGAAAAATCAAGCCATAAGTACGCACTTTTAAAATATAAAAAATCCTAATTATGAAGTCAGATATTTTGAGTTTTCCTTTTATTTATTTTTAAGGATCAGTGGCTACGTGCGTGAGTCCGCCCACGCGCCATCGATCGGCCGTCCTTCGTACACCATGAATGGCGCCGTTTGAAACCCACTAAAACAAGATGTCTTCAAGCCTAACTTCGGATAGGGTACCGGCAGTCGTGACTGTAATATTTTGAATGTTTGGTGAGAAAAGTTTAATGAAAGGCATTTAATTTGTTAGTAGGATATATCATTACTTTTAATAGTTTTTTTTTTTGAGCTAACTGTTGCCGAAGTTTCCTGACTGACTATTTATAGATTTGAATTGTGTTAGTCATTAAAGAAGGTCCATGTAAATAAGTAAGTTTATTAAAGAAAATCACAGAAACACACACGTCCCTATAAATATATTCCAAGTTGAGTGAGTTATTTCGCAAATCGTTCTTATTTAGGGGAAAGGTGTAATTAAAAATAACGAAATCACCTTTAAAATCTCTTCATATTTTCGGAGTTAAACCCAGAGAGGCGAAGAGGCCTTCAAAAGGTGAAGCCTTAAGAAGGGGGAAGTGTGAACCGCGCGTTAACGTTATTTTTCCATCAGTGTCCTTAACGCGTCAGAACAAATGCACCTTAAACCATGTATACATATATTCAACATCATATCTTTACTATACTTTTGACTAACACATACCATAAATATCTTATCACCTCAAGAATTGGCAGCACAATACCTTTATCTACGCTACAACTGTCACTGCTGTCATCCAGAAGCCGTTGTTCAATTAACTCCCTTTGATCTAACATAATAGTGATCTGACATCAGATAGGAGTTAGGTAGACCGAGCTTGTTCCATTGTCTTAGGCTAAGGTACCCGTCCACCAGGTGTTATGAAGTAAGTGGTTTGAGGAACTAATAGAAACGCCTCTTTTGGATTTACAAACTTTTGGTGATGTAGTTATCTAAGCCTATGGGTTTTTTGGAAACACATTCCTTGCGCAGAAATAGAGCAGTCTTCTCTTGACAACATTTTGTTTGTTCTCGCCAGTTATATTGTTACATAACATTATATGAAACGATGTCGATGTTGAAGGTTTAAAGAAAATTGCTTATTGAGTATAATGGTTAGGACTAAGCAATTTTCTCGGTTCAAAGTCAGCATTTAACGTTACTTCCTTATATCATTCGAGGTATAATTAGAAGAAATTTCGCGACTAATTACATTCATCAACCAAAATATTTAATTACGCATCAAGTAAATTTAATACAACTTAAAATTGACTTTCCTACCCACAAAACTTGATTAAAAGTCCAGTAATTAAGTGAGTTGTTAAAAACAGGTTGATTTCTGGGTTAGGGCCGCGATGATGGTGTATGCATGAATTTGTATCGGGAAACGGCCTTTTGTTGGACCCTGACTGGCAAAACTTCACAATTAGCTCTTTGTACTTGGTGCGTACCGTCAACAAAAAAGGATGAATAGCAGTTTTGCGAAATACAAGCAGAACAAATATTGTTGTGGCGTTTAGGCACCAGAATAGCCTTAAACGTCAACTATTAATATTAGTACGGAAAGAAAACAAAATCTTCACACGGTCACTCTTCTGAAAAAAATTGTTTTCTGATGAAATCTGGCTGAAATCACACTGAAATTGTAGTATTGTACACAGTTTTTTGTTAAGCAATTCAAATTTCGTTCACCAACTTTTTTGCCGACCGTCCATCATTGTCATTCCCGTTGAAAGAGACGCCGTATCTCTCCGTTGATGAGTCCAGTGAATTTTCTCGGAGTTTTTAAAAGAGTTTCAACTGTTTAGCAGTTTGCTACTAAATGTTTTTTATATTAAAATACTTTGGCGTTTGAACTTTAACATTTAGGAGGGTCGGCGTTATATTTACATCGATAGGAGTAATCTGTTCAAAATTAGGTTTCAAATGTATTGATGTCCATATAGCTTTGTCTACTATCTGCAAGTGACTGTCGGCGAATGTCTCAGTTGCGACTTACTTTAAGTGACAGATCATGCTGACTAGCTGCAAGATATAATAGTGACTTATAAATTTACGAATATTTTAAAATTATATACTTTATTCGTTTTGACACAAAATAATATGAGAAAGTAAGTTACAAACAGACATTTTTGTGACAGTCCTGACATTGTACTTTTCCCTAGAGAAAAGATGTTAGAGAAAATTTACCGAAGGCAGAAATTGAAATGGACAGTTCGCTTAAAACCGAATGAGGTATACAACTACTGGGAATTTTAACCACTGTAAATAATCCTGTTGGTAATTCTTACAATTTTCAGTATTAACTGCATTATTTTTCATTCCAGCTAACATGGAATTCAAAGAAACAATACTGAAATAAATAAAACTTTAAGTTAATTAATTGCATTTTCACATTTGATTTTGATTGAAAACAGATAAAAGTATTCTAGAATTTAAACTAGGACGAAATATAGATATATGTTCTGGAAATATATTCTGTTATTTGGTCTTATTTCACCATGAAATATACTTTGACCTTAAATTGGTTAATGGAACTTTAATAGGTAGTCCCTTCAATGAAACAGTATTCTGCAGATGACATATTTACTCAATGTAAGATGACTACCAGAAAGTATCTACACCAAGAAAACACGCACCAGCCACAAACGAACAAGATTCAATAACAAAAACACGAACATCCAAAAAACAATAACATCAATAGAAATCGTATCAGAATTACTCCCGGCTTCCTAATAGCAGCTATTGATATTAAAGACACTGGACGAAAAGGCGAAATGTCTCCGAATAGCCATACGGAAACAATAAAGATATTCGGCGGCCATTACAATGGATACTTTGGATGGACGACAAATCGCCGACAGGAAAGAGGGGGGGGGGGTTGAAGTGACCTCATAATCGGCCGGACGTTGTATGTGTGATAGTGAAACTGTTTTATTCGACTTTCGTCTTAATTTCGAGTGTTGGACAGATGCGCGGTTCGAATTTTTAAATGAGGTACGACCCTTCAAAGTTTTATTGGTGTAGATGGCAAACATTCAAGGCACATGCACCAAAAACTCAGACTCGTAAAAATCATTTGTTGATCACAAAAATGCTTGTCATACCTGAGGATTGAACCAGCGTAACGTCGCCTGCAGGGGATTTGGCGTGAGGACCTTCTCTGGTATCCGTGCAGTCAACTAAGTCTTTAGACCCAAACTAGCTTGTCACGAACTATGAAACCCAGATCAAAAAGAGTTAGCCAGGAGGTACAGTCATAATAAATAAACCAGAAAACCTTAGACAACGTGTCTTATCCAATCCCAAACTTGTGTACTAACTTTGAACAATCTGGTATCGACAAGTTTTCACACTAACGTCTTTTATGCCACTAAGTTTGGACACAAGAGTGTCATAGTTCCCAGATAAGATTACCGTTGAAAATCTGAACGAGTGGATGCGTTAAGTGAATTAGGAAGAGAAACAGGAAAAATAAGTAAAGATTTTAAAAGAAAATACTGACGAAGTTTTTAATATAGCCTGATGAATATGCTCTTTGTTATTTCTGACCGTCATTTCTTGAGAGAAAAATCAAAAAAATCAAATCCCTTGACAGGTGATATATTGATACCAAACTCAATTTCAACATTTAGCTAAATTTGTTTCTACCCTTGTATGGCAAGAGACGGTATAACCTTAAATTGATTTTATTTCATTTTTGGACATCTAATCTGAAATAACAATTACAAAACCGAATGACATTAAGGTCTGTTTTTACACACAAATTGTTGATTCTGTTTTAGATCTTTCACTAGGATTAGTACTGTGTACTTCAAATCTATTTAATACAGTTACAATACAACGTGTATTTAGTTCATAAACGAAATCCCCAATCAAGAAGTCCCGTTTGATCAACTAAATGGTCTTAAACTTGTCCGGATAAGCTGCGGCTTGTCCGACCAACTTCTGCCTTCGTATCGAGAGCTTATCGACACCGTTGACTGCACATAGATAATTATAATAGTATAGGTATTTCGTTCAATGCGTTTTGCTGCTGAATCTTGATACTTTGTTAGCTGAGGTACTGATATAACATTTTCTTGGTTATATTGCGTATACTTTAATATTTAGGTATAAGTATATAAGAATATTTCTTTGTCTTTTTTTAATAGCCCTCTGTGTCCCGCTACAGGGCAAATCCTTCCAAGATTCTTTGTTCTAGAAAGCTATAGCGGAATGATCTGAAAGCATAACACATAGGCTTGGTCCAACTACCTCGGAAGAGAGAACTAAATAGTTTGCAAAAAATATCTGAAATAACATGCCATGTATAGAAACAAAACGCCATGTACGATTTTGAAATCTCAAAAAAATAATGCACAGTTCAATAAATTATGGTTGCAAATGAAATATCGATAACGCAGCTGAGAATATTTTTACTTTTGTATTTTACAATTAATTATTACATTAGCAATAATTACATGAATGTAAATTAATTTATGATAAGTATGTAAAATTTTATTTATCAAAATTTATAGAGCAGATAATCCCACGTGATTATAACCGCAAATACCGTCCATTTCGCGAAATGAGAGCTGTATTCATGTGCGATATTACCGAAATCTATTAGTGCGAAAATTGCGAAATATTAATTCTGATGAAATTGAAAGCCGGATTAATTATGCACTAGCGAAGTAAAAATTAAATAAAGGTTGTGTTACACTACATTGTATCAAAGAGAGGAAGCTTAACACAACACTGAGGATACGAATGGTCTTCTATGAATACACCTATCTTATTTAGGAATCCAAAATCTTATTAAATCCTCCTTATAGGAGATGTTTAAATAGGACTCAATAATCTTCTTACCCATTTTCGACATCTCTTTCCAAATGCTAAGTCATTTTATGACTTTTTCCGCTTTGGAAGGTAGTATCAAACTTTCACTGACTAAAACCCACCCTTGTTCCATTTATTTGCGGCCCAATACGGCATGCATCGTTCCTTTGGGCCAGTTTGAATCCATCCTAGGCCTGCATAGTAAAATAGGTTAGGAGGTTGGAGGAGGTTGGTTGGTCTCAATCTGAGTGTTACCGTCAAAAAATATAATGATCCGAGGAAAACGGTAAGGAAAGAGACAGTTATCCAGACTACATTATATATTCTCTCTGCAACAAAAGCGACGCGTGAAATTATTGCAATTTAATAATATAGGTCACTGATCACTATCTGCCTTACTGCAGTGTTACACCCCTTAACATTCGTATATTTGTGATGCGGCATCTAATTCCCGACAACCCTGGAATGTGGTAGAGGGTAGTGTTAGATGTTTCGCTGCAGTTTTGCGGCTGGCTTTGTATCCAATAACATTTCAGCAAGCATTGTTTCAAACTGTGAATTACACTGAGTCAGGAATTGAATTTAGAACAGATTAGTTATTATTTGTTTCCGACTATTCGTTAAGGTGATAGAGTTTTATTAGAGAAATATTTAGGTTACAAATCCGAAAGCTTATAAGTGTCAGAAAAAAGTATCTATTTATCTGGACTAATGGAATAATTTTGGAACCAACCAGAGTCCTTAATCATAAGCTGATTTGACGGCCGACGGGGTGGTAAGTCAAACGTCATTTGTACTCCGGGTGGGTCCGAAACTAGTCGCGCGATTCCATCAAATAGGCGACAATAACCCGTTATTTTATAATGATGATTCCTCCTGATAAAGGTTTTTTTTGGCCGTCTGTAAATTGTGCATTCGCAGCTTTAATTCCTTGGTTCCCTAGAAGTAGAGTGTAGGGACTTTGTGATTGAGGACGAAAATGCAATGAACAATAAAACAAAAGTGCAAACATTACTGTACCTATATGAGTGCCAGATTAAAATACACTCTACTGCATTGTGTAGTGAGACACATTAGTCTCGGCCTGGTATAATTAGAAACATCTATTTCATCAATGTGGCAAATTCTTAGTGATTGCCAGATTTTGTTTCTACCTGAAAAACTGTTTGTTTCATGTTCTATTTTGACATATTTAGACTTGTGTAAAATGTTCGTCTTGCTTCCATCACGTTTGATTATTTAAGATCGATTCATTCACCGTTTTTATCTTGTTTTTATTGGACCATTTTATTTATTTCGTTTTGTAATACCTACGTTCTTGGAAACATCGGGATATGTGTGTTGTTTTAGCTCCAAAGTTTTTAGTATCTTTGATATTCCGTTTGGTTTCTTGCAAAACTCTGTGTGAATCAGTGCATTAGTCATATACCTAGAAATTTTTATCAAAAGAGAGAATCTTTTATTTTTAAGACACATACTCCGAATTCTTACATATAAGCTTGCTTTATTTTTCAGTATTCATTTTTCCTTTACTACCTTTTACTATTTCCTATTATTTTTTTCTTAAATCAATTACTTACTTTAACAGAAATGCAAGGCTGCCAGCAACGTCACTTCTTCATAGACGAATGTTTGCAAGATGGCGGATATGAAATTAATCCTGTTTGCTACAAACATTTGACAAAGACAAACAATAATATTAGCTGTTAGCTGGCGCGGCTTGGCTGCGGTCTCACTGACAGTGATTGTGGTTTACTAAACGCTGTTTTGTTTTAGAAGCGGTTTTGAGGTTATTGATATTTTTTTTACCCAGATCATGGGTACTGCGTGTTGGAATAAAGGAATATTAGATTGGTTTTATTGCGATACATACTCAGATTTTTGTTAAAAAAAGTTTCGGCTCTATGAGAGTATTTTCGTACTGCACATAAATCGATTTGTATTTTCCTGTTTTATTTTTTTGACATAGGTTTTGATTCCATGTAAATATTAGTAAGGTATAAATGGTGAGCTTAAAAAAGAAGCTTTAGCGAGAAATAAATGAGTTATTTGATAACACATTTTGTAAGTATTTATCAATTATCCCGTCATTTCACAATCACAATTTATCTTATTAAAACTAAGAAATGTTTTAGTTCATAATTATTATATTCGATACATAAAAACTTCATAAATAAACAGTTCTCTCTAGTTATTCCGTTTCTGCATCTGTAATTCAACTAAGTGTTTCTGAGTGCACTCTCAAAGATGTTAAAATCACAATATGGAAATGAATTTAAATAAAAAAAGTGGTGCTTTACAGGTACCTACCACTTGGTAACTATTAGGGTTTCGTTTTTTTATGCATTTTTATGCGACGATTGCTTTTTGAATCACAATTCTACTTTTTTATATGGTAAAATTCTAAACCAGTCTCCCAAGATGTAAAAACTGATTAATTTTACTAATGTTATGAAGTTCCCTACTTACCACTATATCCGGCCAATCTCTCCTCAACCAATCCAGATCGTCGCTCCAAGTTCTGAGCATTTTTACTTCGACCAAGTCCTACTTTTGGTACAGAGAGATGGTTAGAAGTCAACGGGGTAGACTTCGTCTTTCACTCTTTCCTGAAAATTTCTGAACTCCCCAATAAAAACGTGTGAGTACATATAACTAAAATTATTTTGTATAACGAAAATCTTTGCATTCGTTAACTTCTAAAGCACAATGTTTGAATTCACTCAAAAGGAAAATCTCTTCTCTACAAGCCGCAAAACGCTGCTCCACACAATGAAATATTATTTTCAGTTTTACGGTACATTTGCTTAAATTCAGATCGTAAAGGTGTCAAGAGCGGTTTACGGACGAGACACAATATTTCAAGGAGAAAATCCCATCAATATCATACCTACAAAGCATTGTAAGGTCTGTAGTATAAAATTGTAACAAGGCACACGAATGTCAACCTTGTGCCTTTGGGATAGAGTCGGAGTAAACATAATAGTTTTGCTCCTGATGTGTAGGAATTTAGAAAGACCAGTCTCGGAACAAAATGGAAAGTTTATTTATGACTCCAATTTCTTAACATATTTGGGTCACTTGATCATGAAACTCAATCTTAGCCAAAAACATCTTAAATTTGAAGTTTTCAAGCTCTCAAGGAGAAAAACTCCTTGATTACGTATTTGTCCTTTTAAAATCTCAATTCGACCCTGATCTTCGCTTCAAGCCAAAGAAAGTGCATAAAATGCTTATTTTCTCGGAGTTGGAAGTTAAATGGGGGAAAATGGGTTAATGGTAATCGAAGACGACGTCCCTAACCGCTAAATTTTGTTGGCTATTGTGAACCTTAATGTTAAAAACATAAGGTTTACTAAGCAAATTGACTTACCTTCGTAAAAATTACGAGTTGCAAATGTGACCGCAGATAGATTTAGGTATTTCTAGTTATAAAATTGCTGATGTTTTCAAAATTGTAGAGCATAAATGTATAAGAACTAAATGGGTTTCGGATCCAACAGAAACTTATTTATTTTAAGTAATAACTAAGGTCAAATTTATTGGTATTTACTTGGCACAGGGAACGAAAAAGCTGGTATGACATTGAGAATAGCATTAGCACAGAAAAACTAATCTGCTGGTTATGAGATTTTGATGAGCCATTTTTTTCTTAATTTTAAGTTATGCCACAACAATTTCGCATAGAATATTCTCCACAAGGTTCCAAATTTTATTTTGCCAGACATTAAATGAATTTTTCCTCTATACCAAAAATTACAATCTAGTTTTTTTTGTTCTGATAGGGAATGATGAAACCGGAAGAGAGTGGATACTTTTCTTACGAAACCCAGCAATTTTCCATCCTTTTCCTTTTGTATACCAGGGACGCGGTAACTCTTTCTAACCATCTTAATAATTTGCGAAAAGTAAAAAGTCCGATAGTTCTAAAAATATGCAGAGTGCTAGTATGTGTTAATCTGTGGAAATTTCCCGGCTTTCCCTGGATATTCGAAGATAAAGCGTAGTGCAGACCAGAGCCACATAAATAATGGGAAGATAAGAGCTTGCAGCCGTCTCCTGGATTCAACTTTGTCTGTTTTATATTGAAACGGCTAACGGTGACACACACAACCTTTTTATATGCAGAGTGATTTTATTCATTGCTAGTGGGCTGATAAATTCAGTTTCCGGATTCTGTACTAAAACCCCTCTGTCTGTCTGACGGTGACCAGGCTTTGTCTTATAAAACGTAATATTAGTGTTTACTATGTGCTATTCTCCGCTGAAGTAAGGAAAGGGTGGAAATTATTTGTGAAAATGTCATAGATGTTATTACTGTAATCTAAAAGTAATTTTCGTCCTTATTTAATAACGTTCATTTTCTGTTAACGATACCAAAATAGCGACCTCCAGTGTTCTCGAGTTTGAAATTCAACCTAAAAAACATTCCACATGTAATTCAAGTACATGTCTTTAAAAGCTTTCCGCGGCTTCTAAAAGCCGTGAAAGAGGTAGTTATTTTGCTAAACGCTCCAAGCCAAGTTAGGTACTCTCTAAGATTTGTGTAAATATGTGGACGGCGAGTGGCCGGGCCGCAGAAATAGCACAGATGCTCCGGAGCTATTTGACGCGAACTTGGCTCCAGTTCAGAGCCCCATAAATTGTATGAAAGTCATAAAGTTTTAGTTTCACCAAAAATCATAAAAATGTGGTCAGAATTTAAGGCAGAATTGTATTTTGCCTTTTATTTGCCCCTGATAGTGAGAACAGAGCTAAAAAATATATTTTTGTGTCCAAATTACATCAGGTCTGAAAATACCAGAATAAAATATGCCTCTGATAATTTATTCATGAATTAATTACATTAACGGATTCCCTCAATGGATATATAAACAGATACATTTTAATTCCCTATATTTCTTCCCGTGTTTTCGAGTAATAATTTATTAAAACGCAATTAAGGCGTCGCCGCGTCGGCAGGCTGCCAGCAAAAGGTTCGGCCGCGGCAAAGGGCAAAATTTATCTTAGAAGTCTTAATCAGGCCACGGCTTAGCTTACTCCTTTCGATTTTTGGTTAATTGTTAGCAATTATCGTTGCGGTAACCCTTTAGACCTGGAAGATATATTTTGAGAGTTCTTAACTGGATTTTTGTATCGATAGAGCCTTTTATCGAGATTATATCGAGTGGTTTTTGGTGAGGCCTTTCGAGATTAGATTTTGTTGTTACTTGGTCCGCGTTCACCCTTATTACTGGAAGTAGCTAATGTCAACAACAACTGTTTTAGTAGTTTGTATACTTAAAAAAATATTATCAAGACTCCATTTCGATGCTCAACGATGGCGGCGACAGAAAAATATCTAATGATTTATTTTTAATGAGCTCTTAGCTACGAGCTCTATTTCCAGTTGTATATTTGCCTTTACTGTAATATCTGTGGAAAATAAACCAGCCAATCAATGTTAGGGGTATGTATTTATCTGATTTATACCAGTGCGTGACTACAACCATTCCTCAAAAGTGATTTTATTGCCACTTGTATTTATATAAAATTCGACTTTAAACACTTGTGGATAAAGTTTATTTTGTAACGTATAGAAGCGTTAAATGTTGTCATGTTTATGCTGTATAGCCCCAAAATTAGGAATGGCCAAACTAATCAAAAGGCCATTATTAATTCGTTGTAGCGAAGTCTTATTTTTTTATACAATTGTTGAGTTATCAAAACGTGTCCTTTGATTGTGACAGTTTTGAAAAGTTTTTAATAGGTACGCATTAGAACGACCTCTTTTCGAAAGTTATGACTTATAAAAGTTTTTTAATTATCGGATTCCGGCGAGTTTCGATTGCTTTGCATGTAAGACGTCAGTACTTTTTTTAATCAATACGTTTGTTTGCAGTTCACTACGACAATTAACGTTAAACGTTTCCAATTATATTTCGATGAAAGTCAATGTAACAGAAATGCTAACTATAACAACTTATATTAAAAATTCGGTCAAATACGCGACTCGCGACTGTAAGGATTCGAGTAATCATTTTTCACTCATCAATTTTTTTGTGACAATAGAAAAACGGTATCTGTGTAAATTTCAACTATAGGTATATAACTATAACTATATACTAGTATAACTATAACTTTAATTATTACTATATACTAGCTATGATTCATGAGATATAACCTAGGGACAGATGTATGGACAGACTGAAAGACAGCAACTTCTTACTTATACTGTTCCGTTTCTTCTTTTTGCCTAAAACTCTAAAAAGGTTTAATACAAAGAGAGATGAGGTTTCATTTTCACACAATAAATAATTTTACGAACGAAAATGTTGCTACTTAAAAATTCAACATAACGAATAGGAAGTTTATTATAACCTTGAATTAACCTTGTTTTGACCTTGCGTCCATAATATTAAGCCATGTTTACTGTTTGGTCAAAGCACAGTTACTGCCAAATTCTTGTACTTACATATGTATGAGAGTTTTTAGTTGAAAGGTTTTTGACGATGTACTAGCTAGATAAAGAATATATACAGAGTTTTTTTATTTATTTTAATAATAGATACTTTTTCTAGCATTTCAGAGCGATAGTTCCCGATGGATACCAAAGTATGGTTCTTAAAATAATCGTTATCGTTTTTTTTAAATACCTGACTGTAACAGTGTTGCTTAGCTCTACGCTTAATTTTTACCTAATAATTATTTTTATAAATATACCATGAGTGAACATTTGAACTGTCTAGCTATTAACGTTCATGAAATATATCCTATTGACCATCGGACAGATATGGATGCCTTCGGTTTTTACCAATTTTGTACAGAAATCTAAAATGTGATAATAACCATACTTTTACGAATGTGTGGGTAGAAAGTTGATAAAATAGTTTTGGTACTGGCGGGGTGCCAGAGCGTTGCTTATTTGTCAGTACCACAGTTACTCGACTCACACGATTTCAATATATGGAGTAGGAAATAATTTAGTGTCGAGCACAGACAAATATTTGCATAACATTTATTGTAGCTTTTATATGTATTCGAATACATGCCATTAACTTGTCAAATCGAATAAATGAGCTGTTTTTTAATCGATAGATAAATGTTTGTTATCGATTATTGTTAGATACTTGCGATTCCTTATTGAAGATTTCAATTGTGGGGGTTGAAGTGGCTAAGAATACGTAACCAAATGTCTGCAACTTTACCCGATTATATTGAGTACTGAGACGGGGGAGGCATCGATAGAGTATAAGGATAGGGGTATTGATGGATAGGAGGTATTGCCACTGACACTCAAAATCGTAGATTTTCTCTTGTCCAAAATTGCGCATCATGCCACCCACCGCAGAAGGTATCCAGCGTTTGCGAGTATTCAATACAAAATTTCAGTGGCAATAGCGTTCTTGAGACTGTCCTATATTTGTACAGGAGATACAGATAATTAATCATTGTTCTAACCTTTCCCAACTATGTTCGGTCGGCTTCCAATTTAAATGGATGCAGCTAACAGTGCTTTATTTAAACCAGTAACTACTGTCAAATATGTGGGAATATCAGCCGGGACCAAAAATTTAACCTACCTTGAGAAACACGTAGGTATTCGTTATGGGAAAGATGATCACCCATCTACGGACTAAACGTGTCACTATCTTAACCTGTGATCGATCAGCCTGTGCAGTTATAACTGAGCTAAATATTGGTATTGAAACCTCTATAGCTACCGACCTTCCAAGTAACATAATTGTAGTTAAATAAATGTGATAGCACACAACCCTGTGTCTAGTGACGTCACTGTTCTGATAGTCTTCTTCATTCCTCCCTTTAAGATTGTCAAAACATCAGTGTTCGTCTCAAACACGTAGGTGGGTTAAAATACCCGTAGTATTATATTATTGATTAAAGTCCGTCTGTCTCGCGTATAATTAGTTCTATGTATGCTTTGCTATGACCTTGACCTATGACAGTAACTTTACAGACGGTTAATGCCTTTTATACATAGTTTAGCGTTTACGTAACCTTTCGTAAGGAAGCGAAAGTGAAAGCGAATAGGATTGTTTTATATGTAACCTATTTTGTCTCTGATAGGATGAAAGTTGAGTAATTGCTAATGACTCGACTCTTTACTGCTCGGTCGTGGAAAAAATAAAAGAAAAAAATATGGAATAATTTAGTCCTATTTAAATCATTTTTTGTTCACACAAAAAGTTTCCCTTTGTTTCGTTCAATACTTATATGATAAAAAGCCAGATACATCAAATTCGAAAAGGTCATATTTACCACACACCAATGTTTTTACACGTCGTTTTACGCCAATAGAACTCTAAAAATCAGAAACGGCGTTGAAATTACGGAGTGCATTTGTCGTGCGCGAGTAAACCGGGTTCCGTACGAGTGCACCTCAAACAACACTTGGCAGAGACGGGATTCCATTATGACGTCACTTGTCGGTTGTTCATCGTCTCATATGGTTTTTGAGACAACTGTTATTGTATAATAAGTAATGTCTGGAAATTGTTTTGGTTAATGTCCTTTTGGCTACTTTAATTGATGTGATTTCAACCAAAAAGTATTGACAGAAGAAGAAAAGAGAGCAAATTTAGTTACACCTACGGTATATTCCATACATTAGATGTTGCTTCTGATACAAATTTGGTCCATTTTCTGTTATTAATACCACTTTCAACTAGTATGAAACCTTTTGTCGAAATGCACTCTGCATTTAATAACACCCACTGTCCAATAAAATTAAAAACAAAAGACTAACTGAACTATTCAATTCACTGAATATAAATTCATAATTCACTTCATAATAATTAATTAGAAATTTAGTATAATTTATCGTCCATTTTATACCAAAATTCAGTTCTGCACCTAAGTATTTCTGCGACCTCTAGGCGACCTAAGAATTGCACCCGACGCTGCCATTTGGCACCACCTCGCTTGCCAGTTAATTGCCATTATAAAAATGAATAGTTTGTGGCCAGTTTTAATACTTTTGAGTAAAAGTGCTACGATAAAATTGGAGTTTGTGAAATTCGAAAGAGGTGATGCTTCATTAGTTGAATATAGAAAGCTGTTGGGAAAACAATCAGGCTCTCTATTGTTTTAAACAACTCTTTCACTGAGGCATTTGAGCCTTGTATTGCGGGGTTCATCCGTTTGGATTTGTATAAAAATTCTGCCGAATTCAGAATGCCTCTCTAAGAAGACAACGGAAAAGATATTGAAATTGGCCGCAAGAGGTTGCATTACTTACAGGATGGTAATATTATTTTTCGTCATCAATCGGCAGACGCTCGTATCAATAAGCGAAGCTTCTATATCAAAGGCCTTTTGCACTAAATGGTAGGTTTGAAGTGTCAAGAGTTTGATCCCCACACAGTACAAGAATTTATGTGATCGACAATTGCTTGTGTTGAGCATTGTGTATATGACTTAAATGTTTTTAGGTCACTGAGATGTTGCGAAAGTTACTATCGTATATTTGAAATGAGATATGGTTGAAAATGTGAATATGTATGGAAAATAATGGTAATACACACATTCACATTTTCCTTTTGATTGACTGGTAGTAAAAGCCTCAAGCAATAAGTCAGCCGTTTTTCTTTTTTCATATATTATATCAAAAGAATAAATATATAAATTTTGTTTGCTCTTTTTTGTTTTGTTTTCAAAAAAAAGCGTTTCCCACAGTAAGGAATTTAATCCTTGTGTCGCGAGGGGATTTAAAAACATACAAATCACATGCACAAAGGCAGCCAGACCTCGGAACAAGCATTCTTGGATCACACACATGCTTGTCCTACGCGGGGATCGAACCCGCGACACGTCGCGCACGGTGGGTTTGGTTTCGTGACCTCAACCTGGTGGCTATACGCGCAGTCCGCAATCAGTCCGCAATAAAATACAGTGGAACACGTCCTCAACTACAGCTCGTTCTATTTGCAATTACTTGTGGTTGGTATTTGCTATAGGTTTCCTATTTGCAGTGAATTCAATCAACTTCAATTATAAGATAAAAAGCTTTCTTTCCGCAGTTTCAGGAATCAACGAAAATGTTGTTAGGTTTCTGTGTTTCGCGGAATTTTAAATTAATGA
Source organism: Trichoplusia ni (assembly GCF_003590095.1). NCBI lineage: Eukaryota > Metazoa > Arthropoda > Insecta > Lepidoptera > Noctuidae > Trichoplusia > Trichoplusia ni. The sequence continues at coordinate 6,145,463 of NC_039479.1, forward strand.
TTTTTATTTGTTGGTTTGTGGTTTAGGCTGTTTTATTTGTCGCAAGGAAAACTCTGTGTAGGACCAGGTTCCGATTAGAATAGTATAGTAACTAGCAATAGATATAAATTAGGAATTTTCTAACTCGGACCAACAGTTGTAGAGTGCAAGCAACTCTCCAAGGTTAGTAACATATTTAGCTCCTCCTATTCATCATGAGGTGATATCCTATAGTCTACTATATACAGGCTTAACACGGCATTAATTTTTCAAATTGGACCGGTAATACTTGTCATTATAAAACAAACACACAAGAACTACAGGTTAAACTTAAGAATACTTTTACAATTACAAAAACAAAGATAATCCTCAACCAATACTCATACACTGAGCTCGTGTAATATAAGCTTTTGAAGCAGTATGACGACCACAGTAAAAGCGAGACGGCGCTACATATTGCGCGTAGAGGTGTCTCGTTTACACACGAAAGGTTTTTCCTGAAAAGCTCGTAGTATAGACTGGAGTGTAATGCCCAACGGGTCGCGTGTGTCAGGCTATTGTTTCACAAAATTAATTTGTTTTAGGTAGCGCGAATTCTGTGCAATTCCAGTTGTATTCATTTAATATTTATTACGGTGCAGGATTTAAAAATATTAATTCTTTCGCATTGTCCAGCATGAGTTATTTACAATTTATTATACCTGGAACACTAACATTCTTTGGAATATAATAATCATATTTAAGGTATATATAAAAATAAAATAAATACCTAGTTGTTTTGTGCTGTTGGTGAGTTTGTTGCGAAGATTCTTCACTCGCAGCAGAAGCTTTTAGGAAGCGGTTAAGAGTGGGCGAAACTTGGTGTTGTCCAATGTAATTTGACCTTCAAAAAGTGCTACTCACCAGCCTAATTTGAATAAATGACTTTTGATCATATTTTGTATAACCAAATCCAGTTTATTAAAGATCTTCGCCTCATCTCATCATCATTTTCGGTCGATATATAAGTGATATATTATTGGTTACTTAATATCCATATAAAACATTTTCTTATACATTGTATATATTCTGATCCCGTAAAACTCAGCCGGGAAGATGGCGGCGTTTCAGTACTTCCTTGTTTTATTACTTATGTCGCATAAAACAGCGCGAACCCAGAAATATATGGATATCGTAATTTTGTCTTTTCGTAAAATATTTTTTGTGTTACGTTATGATTAGTATTCTGAATGATGTATATTTTATATTAGTAAGATCATTTCCGAGATGATGTGTTCCTGCCATTACGAGAACACAAAATTAAAACCGAAGTTAAGTAACTATTTGTACAGTCTTAGTTAAATAGGTGACATTCTTTTTCGAATAGATTTTTGCCTTTTTATATGGATCCCTCAATGTCACGAGTCACAAAGGTTTGTTATTTCTTAATAATAATCTCTAAGATACAGTTTATTGTAATACTTTTAGTTACTAGTACTATTTTATTTACTTTCTGGCATATAGTGTAATAGATATGTGATTATAAGTTGACGAACGACGTTGACGAAGTTTAATTCCTTTTCTATTTAGCAAGAACATAGCAAAATTACAAAAAAAAATCCTCAAATCCCCCGTACTAAGCTACACCAGAACAATTATCCAACCCCGTACCACGTATCCTGCAATTGAGGTCATCTCACATCACATAATCCCGTGCATGTCTCACGGAGGCCGGCCCCTTGACATCAGCCACTAGGGCTCTCCACTCGAGAGTCAACACTTGGTAGAATACCCACGATATCTCTGTTTCAACCCAGCTTGGAGTTAGTGTAACGGTTTTGATAGCTGTCATCAGCAATGCACGTAAATGTTATAGAAAGCGTTTTGTTATTAGACTTTTTTTTGAAAGTAGGTATTTAAATGATTATTAGTCAGGGTTTTTTTTGTACGAGATGCAGAAAGTCGACATACATAATTGCATGTCAATCAATTTGTAATTTAAAATTGTATTTATGTTTTGCATGAATATTAAAAAAGAGAACATAATATTGGAAACTGAAATAGACAACTGAAAAAAGTCGTGTTGCGTGTTTCTTTAACAATGGTTTACTCATGCGTATTTATCTGGACTGTCTTACTAGATTTGGACCCAAGCGAAGTCTTAAACGTAATAAATAATTATTAATTCCATTTTTTGTTAAAATGTTAATATGACTGGATCTGCACCTGTTCAATAAAGCATTAAAACATAAAGGAACTAAATGCGTCTTAACTAAACAAAACGAAGATCAAGTGAACGTTAATTATTAATTAAGAAGTAAGACAGTCTGCAGTAAAATATGTAGATTTTATTCAGAGTCAAGAGACTCGGATTAAAATCGTATTAAGTTAAGCCCATTTAAATCTATGATCACTTGGATTAACGAAAGTTGCGTTGACATCAATTGAAATTAATTTAAACGGTGTTGTAGTTGTAATGTTTCAAACGTGGTTTGAAATGAATACAAAAGAGACTTGTAATCTATTAAAATATGACTTCAATGTAAACTTTTTTGTCCTAAAGTAATTTTATTATTTTAAGGATTCGTTTTTCAAAGTTGAAGCGCATTCATATTCAACAATATTTTAAATCGTTCTACAGTAGAGCGGTAACATATAGTTTTTAATTTTGGAACACTCGGATACACGCAGTACTGGAGTAATGAAACCGCATTCAGCCAGGAACACTGACATTTGAAATAATACGTACTTGGAACAAAAAAAATCGCCACCGACCGCGGTGATTTTTCTGATTTATTAAAGTTATAATTTTTTTTTAATTAATCATTTATTTTTCTTCGCTTTGTCCTTCGGCTGTGGAAATATATGACTTTTCGATTAATAAGGCAGTACATTTTTTTACGCGTTTAAAAATTACGGTATATTTGCTGTATTTTTAGTAAAGGTACATATGTAAACATTCAATATACAAGTCTGCCAATAAATTCCTGAACCAGGAAATACAAGTGTAATTACGTGTAAGTAATTTTACTAAAGAATTTGTTCAAAAAGCTTTTATGCGTAACAATCCAGTATTTCTCTGAACACTCACAGAAACATCGCAAGTAATAAATCAAAATAAAATTCGCAATATGAATACACACGACCCTTTAGGCCCGAATGAATATCATTTTCCTTTTACAAATCCACCAAGAAATCACTGGCATTTTCCCTTAGCTCACGAATCAATGATGCCCAAGGGATGATCATTAATCAAAACCTCGCCATTGCGAACTAAATAGCCAGATTCTTACATAAATAGGTAATACTAAACAAGCAGATAGCTTATGATAAATGGCCTAAGACCTTACCGCAAGACAAACGGCGAATATACTTCGGGCGCTTTCGGGCGCCTTCGGGTCCCTTCGTGCAACATCGTGTTTGCCAATGAGCACTGATTATTTTCGCGCCAGATGAAACGATAAAATTTCCAGCGATTTCCCCCGAGATGGTTTGATTCAACTGTTTCAAGCAGTGACTTGGTGTTGCCAGTTTATTTATTTACCTTTTTTTGTTTATTGCCAACCATTTATTTCGAAATGTTTTTATAGAGTAATCTGCAACCTGTTCTTTTAACAGTTTGTCACGTTAAATGTCATGTTTTTAATGCATCAAAAAGTTTATGCTCCATGTAAATTAATAAGTAATTACAATAATAGTATTTACATTCACAAAATTCTAACAAACATAGTCACAACAATAACACAGCTTCTGTTATTGTTGTGATTCTAATAACACAGCAAACAACAATGACCAAATTTCTAAGACATGCTATCACCTAATAAAGCCTTGTAATAAACAAAAAAGTAGTAAAAACTCATTTATAAGTTGTCCTTCTTTGTATAGAATGAAGTTTGTATTAAGAACTAGCTCATAACATTTTAATTGTGTTAATTATTCATGTTTAATCCTGGGGCCTACCACTGTATTTCAAATTATGATTGTTGCGTTCGTGGGACAGAGACGTAGGTATACGCTGTGTAGCGCTGTCTTGCTTCCACAGCTGCAACTGTGTTGCTTTCAGAGGCCGTAGTAGGTCTGTGTTCTCTTTGTTATATGCGGCTTCTGGTTCAAGTTATCTAAACCGCAGTTTACCGCAGACTATCGGCTTTTGAGCTCAAGACTGTGGCTTATTTGTGGTTTATCGAACGTTAATATCAAAGTTTTTGCTCCTTGTTATTAAAATTCTGCTCAAGTTTGTTTTTATGGGTAGATCTTTATCACCCTATTATATTATGATAAAGTGTAGCGAATATTAAGTTGATACTTAATGTTTGAAACTGAGCGTAGAGAAACTGTTTTCCTCAACTGCTAATATAACGTTCCCCTCTATATTGAAAGAAAATAATCCTCTTATATACCTTCTATACCAGATGACAATTGCATTATGGTGAGAAGGGAGAAAGGGGCTAAATCAACTATATTTAGCGAGGTTTTCATCATCATCATCATCATCCACAGCCTTTATCCTCCCACTGCTGGGCATAGGTCTCCCCTTTTTCGTGCCAATTTCTACGGTCCTGTGACATAGCGAGGTTTTACGAAGGCTTTATTGCACCAGGATTAATATTATTGTCTACCCAAATAAAGACCAGATTAGCTTTGCTCTCACATTACTAAATGTGGTTGGACAACGGGCTATGATTAGATTGGACTTGGATATAACCATGGATTTTGATGAATACAAAGAATCAGTCTTGTAAGCGTTCTTTGAGATATAAAGTGCTTTAAAGTGAAGCTGATAAAAAGTCTTCGTCTTATTTTAAAAAGTGCTCGTTGAGGAAAATAAGAAATGGTCTGATTGGTTAAATTGTTGAAGATGTCATCGATCATTATTACTCAGTTACTTAGTTAGTTAATACCGACTTAGTAAGGTCACCACGCCAAACACTGTGATTCAAAAATGCTTTTTCTCAGTTAGGGTATCTGGGTGCAAGTGACTTGAATGTTTATGACACCCAATACATTTCGTTTTAAACGTCCAAAGCGAATTCATAACCCGTTTAAAAATCCAGCTAACTTCAAGTATTTCAGTTACAAATAACTGTACGTATCATTATTTCATACGCTACACGTAGCTATGGCAAAGGTCGGCTATTTTCGGAGAAGCCGATATGAGGGTACCTGAGTGTCGGGGTACTATCTCTAAATTGATCGGTACATGTAGACAGTAGCTGTCGGTGGCGATAACACGTTACCCGCTATGATGTTTGACTTTCGGGGATTTTTCTATGTGTTTAGTCGATAGGGCCTTAATATAGATTCCGAGAGTGAGGGTTAAAAGGTTATTGCATATAAGATTTTTTAATATACAGATTTTCGTGTGTATGCTTAAGATGTTCGTAAACTTTCTGAAATAAATTCCATATATGAGAAAATGGTGTGAAATATTCTACACAAAATTTAGGGATATATTATCTTGCTCGTTTGTTCAGATTTATTTCGGTTCCTTTGAGTTCCATCAAATCACAATTACACTAATTACACATTTTTTTGCTAAGTAAACGTGACCGAGAATAGTAATTGTACAATAGAGATAATTTGAGCAAAGTACCGTTTTTTTAGCTAACTTAATTTTAATCTCGATAATGTGTTTTTAATTTGCACTTCCGTACACAACGAGTATTAAGTGACACCTGCACATGATCTTTGAATCATTCGATATTTAAACCGGTAACTTATGCAGGATCGACCACACTGAAGATCATATTGTGATCTATGATCTATGCCCCGTACCTTTAGAAATGAACGCTGCAATAACAACAAATTCAACCCTAAAATCTATTCCCAGCGACCGTTACCAGCCAACAACAACTAAACACATTCTAATTAAGCTAAAACCGGTTATAATACACGACGCAACAGGCCGTGAAAGCTTATCATCCCTTCCGGGTATGTCCGCTGACCGGGCATTATTACAAATTGATTACACAACAATGGCCCGGATAAAGATACTTTTAATTAGTTCCATCCTGGGGCGATGCGATTACAATGTCAATATTGCCCCTCTAGCCAAATAACATTCAACTAATCTGTATCGTCAATAGAAAACACTCAAATGTTTGGAAATGACATAAGTCATGTCAGTTTGGCTTGTCATCTCCATGGATTTAAGTATTTTTGACTGTAGAAATGTCACTTTGCAATATAAAAAGGCCCAGCCAGGCAATGTTATATTCCGCGGTCGGTGTATGTATGACGTAGCACGGCGGTTCAGGTTTAGTCAGTAAGAGTCTGACACTACCCATTTCCTCCCCGGAGGGAGTGGGTGTCCATGAGGATTCCCCTGCCTTAACAAAAAAAGGCAATGATATATTGCATTAGAATAGAGAACTTCAAAATTATGTTAATGACATGCCTATTGCCAAGTAGTGAGGGACGTGGACTTTGTCTTGTCACTATAATTGTTTGAAGCGATTTAATCTGATTTAGCGCTCGAAAATGTCACTTGCCTACAGTCCTGCTCAAAAACATTGTCGTAAACATTCGATTTTAAAATGCTGTTGAACGGAAGCCTAGAGCTGGCATTTTGCCTGGGAACGATTCAATAACATTATGTTGATCAGGCAATTTGCTTCCACGGCAATTTGGTAAGGCCAGCTTGTAGCGGTGATTGCTGAACTCATTTTGAGTCATTTTTGATCAAAAACTAGTTTCTCCGGCTTTATGTGTTTAATGGAGACAGTAAGATGCCCTGAAGAAAACCTTAATAATATCTAAATTAAATCTCGATTGATTTGATTTCTACATGCTGTTCCTTTCAATATAGTCGACAAATTACAATCGAGGGTTTCGTACAAATAAACTAAAAATCAGATCAGATTGTTACAAATAGATTTGAGCCTTGAGGGGGGAGGGGAGAATTCCAAAGTATATCATTATTTTCATGAGGAAGAGAAGTGCCTTAGTAATTACGTTTTTACCCTTTTGGTGCGGAACGCATAGGCTATCTTCGATCAATTTTAATCAACGAATCTGAAACATAAATAGCTACTACGAAAAAATTTGGGTATTAGTTGTTAAGGAGAGAAACAAAATGAATCAAAAAGCTCAAACCGAAAGTAATGAAAAAACAAAAGACAAAGCTCACCAAAGACGTGAAAACACTAGCCAACAGAAGCATAAAATCTTTCTAAATTAAAAACACCATTTTCATAAGCGAATGCATAGAGAAAAGACGAACTTTTCCCCCTGTAGGAATACTTCCGTACACAATGGCACAATGATGATTCGCGCTCTCAATAGCTACGCCTTTATATGTGGTGCTGTACAGATCTGTGCTAGATATTTCGTGAAATGAAGGTACTATGTGCCTGTACACGTATTGTTGTTCCGATGTGTGTCTTCAAGATATTTTGTAATGCTGTTTTTTTGTTTTCGTGGCCCGTAACTGAGTATGAGAACGACATCCAGGATAGAGGGAAGTGGAGAAGAAAAATTATTAATGCTGACCCCTTCACCATGTGGGATACATAGCTGATAGCTGGGAAGAGAGAGAGAGTAACTGACTATCAACCTTACTCCTTCATTCGGTTCACGATTCGAGATATAAAATCAAGATCGAGTCGATCCAGTAATTTCAGTGTTAGCGCAAGTTGGAACTACGCTCGATGTGTCCATGTGAGCGTAGTTCCAACTTGTGCCACTGGACGTATTAGCGCTAGTGTCAAGATCCCGAGTCCTGATCGCAATCTGATTGAAACAAAACTTAATTCTGTCAGGAGTGTGATTACAGTATAAACGATCGACAAGTCGTTAGCTTTTCATTCAGTTCAATTTTTTAAGATTTCTTTTGTGGCAATAGGCTTTTCGAGTACCGGCTAACACTAGGTAGTCAATATTACTTTTGCTAAGTTGAATTAAAGGTTATAACTTTTCATGGGAAGTGAGTATTGAAAAATTGAATTGACGATGATATAATAATTGACGATGATATGAGCGGATGTTTTAGTTAGTCTAGTTAACCCAATGGAATATGTAATTAAAATGTATTAAAAACGCTAAACAACTTGCTAGCTATATTTTGAGCGTAAAAGACACACTTTAAAATATAATTTCAGCAAAATAACAAGCACCACTTACTTAAGCAATTAGTACATAAAAGTGACTCAATTTCAAAATATCATTAACGCCATTGCAACAAAGGAACTTTGTAGTAAATTCATAGCAAAACAGCCAACCGTTGTTACAATATTCATCTGCTCTCCGAGGAGATAAAGTAACTCTTAAAAACACTTTCATAACTTCAATTCATCCAGTGTAGTTTCTCCGCCATTTTGCGCGAGAAAGTTGAAGTAACGCCCAATGAATCTCCATACGTCGGCGAGCTGAGCTGGTATTGTGTGAATTAATCACCACACTTATAAATAAATAGAATGAAACCATTTATTTTCCAAACGGTAAGACGAATGTGGACGCAACATGCAGTGATAAACAGTATGTACTGAAACGTTTTACTTCAGGTATTGACTGATATTCGTAAACACATATCTATTCATCAATTCTCAATCTCTATATCTAACAACAACAGTTGGTAACTCGTCTCAGTATTTCGTTTTAATGGTCTTCTTTAGTAATGTCGGGATGCTTTTAAATAATTTATTTTATGTGCCATGTGGAAAATAATGTTGTTAGTGAGTGAATGTTGTGATGAGGATGACGCGCTCAACTGGTTGTTTTTGTTTCAGGTGGCAGTAACATTAGAGAATGGCGTCATCGGTGCGCAAATAGTGTGTGTGTGTGCGTGTGGACGCGCGGGGCGATGTGGGCGCGCGCGTAGCCCCCGCGTCGCGCGGCATGGAGGAGGACGAGAGGCGGCTCTCGTTCCCGCCGCCGGCGCCGCTCAACTCGCCCGGCGAGGAGATCGACGGCTCGCGGCTGCTGAGCGAGATCGTGCGCACGCTCGAGGCCACCAACCCGGAGGCGGCCGCGCCGCTGGTGGCCTCGCAGTCGCGCGATGCGCTGCACGTGGAGGACAAGCCGCGGCGGGAGGAGCTGCGCATCCCGCTGGAGGGCGTCACGTTCGCCAGCGAGCCGGGCGGCGGCGCGGGCGAGCGCGACGGCCCGCGCGCCGCCGTCACGCCCTTCACGCGGGAGTCGGCGCGGCGCGCGGGCTCCCGTGGGGCGCAGCTGGTGCGCGAGTTCGGCTTCATGCCGCGCCGCCGCCTCAGCGTCGAGGATGGGGCGCGTCTGCCGCGCAAGTACGAGCCCTTCCCGCCCAAGCTGTACGGACGGCCGCTCGAGGAGATCGACAACTTTATTTACGATGAGGTAAGACGCCATCCATATTTATAACTTCCACAGCGTTCTGAACTTTCAGCACATTGTATGGCTGCGCCGCTCCACAGAGTATAATTTAAATATAAAAAAGAGCCTCTCTGCAGTTGTTCCATTTTGATGTCAATTCTCTTGACGCATAATAACTCAAAAGTTGCTCGTAATAAAAGTCTTTGTACGTTTTCTCTTTATGGAAATACGCTGAAAATAGTGCAGTTTTAAAGGCTGCAATTCCGTTTGGTTTTTTATCTGCAGAACTTTATTTATCCAGTATCGGGATAGAATTTCTTTGTTATAGAGAGAAGCTAATCTTACCTAACTTTTCTCAGTTATTTACAAACAACTTATAAGAAATAATATGGTTTCCATTTATCTCAGTTTACATTTTAACGCACTTAATCTGAACCATAATTACCGTCTCACACAGATACCACATTACTCCTGAGCCCCGAACATAATGCTCGCAATGTTCGTCAACCTCATCCTGTAACAGGATATAAATATACTGTTATTACCCCAAATTTACCGCCATTTATTCCCTCTTATGTATTTTAAGACAGCTATATAACCTGCACAGGGGATTACTAACAACTCGACGTGGCTCGGCGGCCATTTTCTTTAGAGCCATAACAATCTATCAAGGTTCAAGATTCTCCTTAAGTTTGAGGGTATCCGAAACACGTAGAGGTCATTCTCTGCTGGTTGTTGACCGTTTGATAGGTGCACGTAACAAGTGGTGTACGAAACGACGAATCGTAAAAAATAATGACTTAACGCCGGACGTGTCGTCATCATGGCGCTGTTAATCCGGACTAAATTCAAATATAATATTCAATTCTCTTTTTTAACTTCGTTTTTTTCCTCTTAATGGCCTTGACGGCCAGGTTCTTTCAGTTAATCTCGGATTTTGCTGTTTTTTTGGAAGCTGTTACTTGAAAAATATTACGATTGTATTCATTTACAAAATGGTACTTTTAATATTTCTATGCTTGCTTACCTAAATATAGATTCAATTTAAATGTAAGTAATTACGTCGGGTCTTTTATTAGGGCGTCTTGAAGCTACGCAGTGATTGCGAGTGATAGGATGAAGAAGGTTTTTAGTGAGAAGAAGTAAATTTCTTCAGTAAATAATTTGGCATGAAACTGCACTTTGCACTAACACACTGGCTAGCTGATTCAGACATTCAGTTCACGCGAATGTAAACATTTGTTCTCCGAAGGCGGTGACTTATCGCGGCTCTGACAAGCTTATCAGGGCCTCCCCTACCTGTTGCCCCCACTTACTAAGCAAGCTCGGACGTCTTACACCGATAAACGGTTTAAATTACCTGCACTTACAGCTAATGAAATTTATACCATATCTCTAGAGGATAAGGCTTCTTTTTTAATTAACGTCGATCCTATCTGAAGTATTAACAGGTTTAATTGGTGTTTGAAAGTGAAACCTCGCCGTGCTAACTGGTCTTGAGTAATTCGACTGGCTTTGCTAAATAGAAAATTAGTAATGCTGTGGTTACATTTCTATGTTCACTTCTACCGCTATTTTAAATCTTCGATTCTTCATTTCCTACTGCTGGCTTTTCAGTTGCAAAAAATGATACAAATTAAGCGTCATTGTCAATGCAGCTGGCTGAAGATGGCTGGCTCATTAGCTCAGGAAAAACAATAAAAACTGTAAAATAAAATAATAAGAACAAGTAAAATCAGAAAACAGAAACAACCCAATGAAAGATACATTGTCCCGGCGACAGCCGAACAAATCCTCACTTACTATTCCGAGTGCCGTGTCCTAAAGCAATAAATAAAAAAAAAACTCCTCCACCAAATCGTCTAACGGTCGTAAAACTAAAATCGTCAGGTTCTCGACGGAAAGTCGCAATTGGCCGCGTTTAATTTATTCCGGAAAGTCGGATGCCGGGTGTCGATCAATGAGCTGTTGTCCCCTTTCAAGTGACTCGCCAAACAACACTACGAATAAATGAACCCAAATTGTTTTCTCGAAAAACATTTTAAACTTCATCTGTTATTTCAGACTTCTTTTGTTATTTCTAAAGCTTTTATATTCGTTTTGCATCTTATATTGTAACAATATTCTGAGTTCGGTGAGTGTAATGTTTGTCTCACATATTTTCCTCCGTCTTGGGAAATTAGTAATACTTCGACAGGCGCGGGCGAGGTAGATTGGAAGTAAAAATGTATGAATTTAATACACCTTACGCCCCGTTTCATATTGCCAATAAATAATTATATACTCGTACTTGCTCAGCTGTGTATATGTTGAGCGATTTATTTCTTGAAAGAAATATAATTGATGACGTAATGCTTTGCTGGTCACCACACGAGTGGGTTTCGGAGATTAATAGCGCGACTTTCGAGAAAGAGCCTTTAATCTAAGTGGTTTCGTTGAAGCTGGAAAAAGTGGTCTTTTGTTTTTTTGGTTAGCTATTTGTTACACTGGACTTTGTGCTGCAATCGATCGCTCTTAAATTGTTTTATTTTACTTTGAAATCGAAGCTTTGAATCAGCATTTAGCATTTGAATATATTTTTATGACGTGAATCTGGAAACGTCGAACATTTTGTTTCAAATATGAGTTGATTATAAATGTTAAGATTATTAATAGTTTCAGAATATTGTTGAACTAATCAAGAATGTTTCAGGTATAAAACAGTGAATATTCCACGGTTCTCTAAATATTGGCAATGTATCGAGTGCAGATAAACTTTCCGTCAACCGTATAACATTGGAAAATGTCCAATTTTGTTCTCGAAACCCACTTTTAGATTTGTTAACCTATTTATAAGTGGCTTTGATGGATTTTTGTCGTTAGCTACCGTCGAATATTTTGCATATCTGTATCATAGATGCCAATCAAACTATATGTGGAGACGAATTTTGTTTTAATATAAAGTTGCTCGATTGCTTTCTTTGGAAAGTATAATTTTTAGGGTTCTATGTTTAAAGGGTAACAGCGGAACCCTTTTACTAAGGCTTCGCTGGGTGTTTTTTGTAGGTGATATTTTGCTCTTGCCACAAATAAGAACCAAAATTAAGGCTGTCATAATGATTTTTTTAAACCTTTTTGTAAAGAAACCTAAATTCGCGAGTCCAACTCTTACTTGTTCAGTTTTTTCAATATGCTACTTAACGCATCATTGTTAAAATTACTTCAACCAAGATTATACAGCCATAAAACACAGAACCTTTTCATCTCCCTTGAATCCTTCCCTCATGGCTACAGGGTGCTCTTGACTTGACCTTTTTCGAGATCGCTTCTAATTTACAGGGGATTTTGCCCCTCTTCCAAATGTCCCATTCACGTGTACTTACTTTATCTTTCATTCATACTTTTGAAAGTTGGATAGCCTATTGGAGTTCAACCCAATTTGGGATACACTATTCAGTGATATTGTACTAATTGAGTCTTTGAAGCGGGTAAAATAATAGATGATTTAGTAGTAGTCTATTAAGTCCATTGTCTTGTTTTTAAGAAAATGTTAAATGACCTTGTAACTAAATAATTCATCAAAAATATACCAACTCAAAATAATCAAGGCAATCGTGTTACTCTACATTATTTGTAATATGTTTCAATCTCCGATCATTGCATAATTAGAATACTCATCACTCACAAAAGCATCTTCCATTTTCGTTCTTTAATTTATTTTCCTAACGACACTACATTATTAAAGAAAGGTTCTCAACAACAAATTTTAATCAGATGCCCTTTTGTTTCGTTTGTTCCATTGTGTCAGCTGTAATCATCTCCAAACGTTCGCTTTCCTCGATAAAACCGACATCTAGAACGCCCATTCATCCAAAAGGGCATTACCTTACAAGAATTGTTCGCAAACTTCGCAGTATTCAATTTCGTAAAAGATAAAATGGCGGAATTTAACCATATTGTCATGCTATTTTCCGCCTGTGGATCTTTGTAAGGCAAGACGAAGCGTGGCTTTTAAACTGTGGATATTTCAATTTATACAGAATTACATTCGATAGTATGTATTTCAAAGCTATTTGTTTTTGAAAGAACTGTTTAGTATTGTGGCAGCGATGTGCCATCTGGGGTGAAATAAAGAGCTCTTCCTCTATCAGTCTCATGTTCTTCAATAGAAGCTTTGTCATTTCTGAACATTATTCAACTTGCATCCCACACTTTAGTGCTTTTACCAACGACCTCTAGTAACGGATGCCAGTCAGCAATGAGGATGGGGAGTACCGGGATACGGATATTTGAATCCTCCGCTGAATTGCACTATAAGCTTTTTAAGAGGCTATAAAACTTCCGCACCGACAAGCAATGTGTTGTCTCTGATTTACGTTTGCGGTGTTAATTGTTTTGCAGCTTCGCTATTAGTTGGAGGAAATAGAAAATTCTTGATTTTAGCTGTATGTTTTTTTCTAGTTTGTATTTGTGTAGAGTGTCTTCAAATCAGATTTGAGGACTTTTAATAATAATACCAGCCAAAAACAGTACCAGTACGTGCTATCAGGCCTCTTCTTCTCCCGTTCAGGTAGAGTTTTAGTATTTCTTATTTCAATACTTGCAAATCAGGTTTCCTCACAATGTTTTCCTTCACCGTTTGTCAATGTCTTGCAATAATTAAGAAATTACCTTGAAAAACTCACATTGATACTTTGCCTGCGTTGGAATCTAACCTGCACCTCGTGCATACAAGTCCATGCACGAAACCGTAAGGACCACCACGATATTTTTGGATGAATTACGTGCTGGACATTTAATGTTCTATGTATATTGTATGATACCCAAGCGTAACATGTACGGCACGTCCCAAAATTTCAACGTGTTATCTAACCGTTAAACAAATAAACTCGGTCTTGAACTCTCCTGCCTAATTGGATGTTTGCCTACAACACATTCGCTCATTTTGACACTTGCTTGCTTTCCATTAAACATTTGTAATTTGTGGGTACCCGCATTTTATTGCCCGTAACAGAATCTGAAAGCAGACTACAATTTACTTGGTTTTACGAGCGCGGCTTAACATTGGCTTAGGCTGGCTTTTCGTGAGTGTTTTCACATAAATGTAATTTGGCTATAAAGTTTAATCTCAGTTATTTGTGGATGTCGATAGTTCAAGGGCCTCAGGCGGGCTTCTCGCCATATATACTGTTTTTGCAGCCATTTCGTCTGCCAACGATACATATCGCTGCTCAGCTTCAGCTAAACCGCATCGAAATGGTTAAAAATTATCTTTTTATTCATCGTGCGAACACACGTGAACGTTTAAAGGCGATTAAGGCTTGGAAAGTTTCCAATTAAAAACTAAAACTGATTTAGGTTTATATGAAACTTTTCATATAGTATTGAAAAGCTTAGCTAGATTTTACTCAAAATTAGAATTTATGAGGCTTTGCTCGGAAGACTATTTTAAAATCTACCAATTTGTTAATAAGCACAACTTTTACGAAATGGAAAATCAAAAATTTCTATAGACAGAAACATTTTAATACGAACTCATTTTAAATTAATCAGGTAATGAACATAAAATAACAAGATATTCTTCATCAAAACTAATCTAAGAACAGTTCAATCATATCCCATCACAGATAATAGATAAAATAAACAAAGCCACTGACACAACATAAAAATAGGCTCCATAAATCCAAAGCCTTAGGCTGAGACCACACCGAGACATTTTCCGAACAGTAAAGCACATTATTAACCCAGTATATCCCGGCCTTAGTTCTAAGTCGTATTGGTATCTCGGGTAGTCGGATATTCGTCGACATTCGGCACAATTTGTTGGCGCCGTCAGCTGCAGAAACCCCTTATGCCGCCTGTCAACTGAATGGATATAAGCAGAAGTTTAATGAAATAAAAGTAATATTTTCAAGTGTTTAAGTAAAAAGAGAGCTGGTACTGGCTGTTCAGAAGATGAATGTTCTATATATGGACACAGCAGGTGCGTTGGTTGGTCCCAAAGTATGCAAATGTTAATGAGTCTTTGGACAGTAGGAGGGAATAAATCGTGATAAACTTGAATATACTCTTTGTAAGTCACTAGTGTTTAATAGCTTTCTATACTTACTAGCGTGTGGTATGTACCAACATTTCGGTAGACAATGTTGCTCTCATATTGGAAGTTTACCAGTTTGCGTTCGGAATCTTCGACCAGCTACGGATTGCATTGCTTCCTCCAATATCGTATGCATGAGGTAGCCTGGTAACACGGTACTTCTGCACTTTCTTGTAGCTCTACATTTGTTTAGTCGCGTTCCGTTTCACTTGGGATTCAACGTGACATGTTTTACAGGAAGCAGGGATTTGCCTCCCTGCGGACAGCACGGCTTTTTATTTTTCATTATTACTGCTCCCGAATGTCCGACTGTGGAACACGAGATACGAAATCGTTGCCTGATTTGTTGTATTTTTAAAACTCCTTTTTTATTTATTTGTTTGAGCTGTTGACTGTGAATCGGTAAGGGAAAGCTGTCTTTGACTTAACTTACAAAGCTGAGGTCTTAATTAAAAAGTACGATTGAAGAGAAAAGAATATTAATGAAGTGTCTGGGTTTATTAAGGTAGTTTTGCAGTGAGATGGTTGCGGGCTCTTCTTATTTATTCCGTGTAATATTAATATTATTTGTATAGTACAGTAGTACTATAAAAATAATATTAATATTATTTTAATATTATTTTATTATTATTTTAATTATAATTATATTTTATTATAATGTTAATATTATTTTATTTTAGTACTATAAAAATAATATTATAGTATATATTATAGTATATATAGCTAGTAAGCTGACCCAGCAAACGCTGTTTTGCCTAATACATTATTTCTAGTTGTATGTATTGTTTAATGCCACATTATAAAAAAAATGAAAACAAAAAATGTCGTCCTAAAAATGAAATATTTTTTTTAGCGTGAGCAACCCTGAACACTTAGGGATATGAAAAGTAGATGTTGTTCTATTCTCAGACCTACCCAATATGTATACAAAATTGCATAAAAATCGGTCGAACCGTTTCGGAGGGAATTTTATAATTAGAAGATGATAACCAACAGTTTTCACAGCACTTAACTAAGTAGAGTAATGTAGAGTCGCGTTACTTGAGTTCTTGCGTCACGTGACTGTTTATTTAATGAGCTAGCTAGTGTATAAAGCGCAAGTCAACGAAATGCAATTAATGTGCCACCGTTGAATTTATTTAAATGAGGTAAAATGACGTAGATAATTTTATCACAGTAAGCTTTAAGATAACATAAATAGAAACTATAAGCAATGAATAGAAAGACAGACTTCGCTCCCGGTTTACATTTTATTGATTTGACTCTATAGTTTTTTTTTGCAAAATACATATATAAAGCAAGATTATTCGAGATTATTATTAAAAGTTGTGAATATATTTTTTTTCGATAGTCATGCGATAAACATTTATGAGACATAATTTAAAAGCCACACAAGTCCATAAACCAATAAAATGCCAAAATAAATTCCAAGACAGACCAAAAAAAGGTCACAGAAACATAACTTACTTTGAAATTTAACCGGGCATAGAGGCAATAAATATGACTAAACACAATAAAGTACGGCCTGGCTAAAGTGACTAAAGTGACTATCGACGGCTATTTACTAGCTGACTATATAATGTCTCGGCTCGATACAGTGTCGTTGATTTATTTACCTTACCGATGTATTCGTTGTCGTAAAATAGGTTTTTAAGTGCCGTCACAGAGTAGAATGGTAGAGCAGTACGTAAATTGAGGAGGATAGGATGTTGTTCTGTGTGGGTCTATATTTTTTAGATATTTATTTGATTGGAGTACGTGAAAGTTTAAAGCTCTTTTTGTTACCATTTCGTGTACGAAAGTAACAGAACGCAAAAAATTATGTGACGGTAATACGCCATCTGCCAGGAGAGATTACAGGCGCAGATCCCAGATTGTAATGTGTCTTCCGAATATCTTATACTTTAAATATAAGTTTGTACTTAATAACTGTACCAAATTATAACAGGGGAGTTTGTAAATCTGCTTGCATTTGTTTTGCTGCTATGAGTAGCGACCTCTTATTTACTTAAAGAGAAGAAATGAGACACCGGTAATCAGATACTCACTTTATTATTTTTCAGTCATTAACCTCCTTTTAATAGGCGGTGAAAACTACAATATTTACAGATAAGAAACTAAGCAAATACCAATACCATTTAATCGGGAGCCGCGTTGCAATGCATTTATTATTGAAACTCCAATTCAATATCGTGTTTCCAATGTAAATATTTAACGTTCGCTCTCCGACATTTTAGTCGGGGATATTTAAATAATACTTTGTAATGCTACAACAATAATGACGGCGAAATTTTCCAAAAATAACTTACCAAAGGGAACATTATACCAGGCTATACATATAAACTGGGCAGTCTTTCCTATCGTGATTTCAGATTTAATTTTTCATTTTTTCCTTATGACCATTGTCCTTCGTGTTTTAGAATAAGGTAAATCTTCCTTATTAACCACCGCTTGAAACTAAGATCTGATCAGTATCTTTTTATTTTGTCCCGACAAACTACGTACCGCCTAACAGTCGATGGCAGCAGTCAATTTGTATGCAACTTTTCCCTATTTCCTCACTTTTTAAACCGTCCCTGGACTTTCACGGGTATCTCCAGACCAAAATATGTTAAATCGGTTCAGCCTTTCTAGATTTTTCGTCTCTCGTCGCGGTACAAAAGAACAGCAATACATTGTTTTATTTAAAAAAAAAGAAGATGATTAGATTTATACTACTAACTATTCCTACAACAAAACGTATTTCAATTGTGTAAGCTCTACGCTGTTTTGTTCACCGTCTTGCTTCAACAGCAAAAGTCTTCTTTTAAGATTTGGTAATCTCCCAAACCCGGTAAAAATTATACCTACACAGAAGACCAATTACCATCTCCTAGAGTAATGTGCAAGAGAGGCAGAACATCATACCGCTTAGAGCGACTTCTGTCTTCCACAATATTACATTAAAAAGAGGCGCGCTCTGATCGTATGGTAAATTATGTCGAAGTGAAAAGTTAGCCTTAACATACTGCATTTTCTATTCTGTGGCGCAGTCGAGTCGACTCGACCGAGCTCCTTTGATGATTTAAAACCGACACTTGGCTTCGAAACGCTTTAGCTAAATAAAATTTATGAATATTGAAGGAATGAGTTTCTTACCTCGAATGATATTCTTAGACTTTGTAAGCTGTGTTTAAATTGCTTTAGCTCTCACAGTTCAGTGTTCAGTAAGTTTCTTGCGAAGAGTTTTCTTTTCTTAAATATGACGAATACCATTGTGAAATTGAGGATTTGTTTTTAATCTTCACTTAATTTAAAGAATTGAATATTTTCTTTATTTATATTAATCAGCTTAGCGTATCATGGTCCACGGCTACCTCAAGTCGTGTCGCGTCCTATGCATCCAGTTCAATCCTCCTACATTTATTGATTAATTAACTAAACTTAGGTAAGCATCCATTTGTTTACAATATTTAATTAAGAAGGTTTGACCTTTCACTTAAAGAAAATGATCGAGAAGAGCAAACGGTATTTATCCATGATTAATTAAAATAAAACATGATCACAGTTACGTCAGAAATGAAACGGTTCCTTCGTCTTACTAATTAATAAATGTAAATTAAGTTAATTGTTCTCATTCATCGTTCATTCGTTAGGATAACATTCGAGTCACGTTCGCCGATATTTCTATAATTTCATTTGCAAGTTCTGCTAAATGTAGCCATTGTTTTCTGTGTAAGAAAGTAATATTAAAACACAAAAGCGTTGCTTGCCGGAAGGTTGTGGGATCTCGTTCAATCCCTGTACTATGTGACCTTAAAGCAAAACTGCTGTCGTTTTGTAAGCGAGACGGCGCTTTTCGCCGCGTATTGCGGCATTTCACTCGCACGGAAGCTTGAAGAATCTTTAGAAAGCTCGTGGTAGAAGTGCAGGGCTTTAATTCATTCCAGCAAAGGGAACACTGTGGAATATTAAACAGATACTCCATTCATCTTCGTTCCGCGACCCAGATACCTCTGAAGCCTCTTTAACAAGCCAGTAAATATGGTCTATAAGTTGGAAAACTTATTTAAGTTTAAGGAAACGTGGTGTATGTTCCCTTCATGAAGTAATTTTGAGAAGAAGGATCTTGTCTGGACAGTTTATGTTTCAGATCTCTGTTTAAAAATAACTAGAGGGTTATCGGAAAGAAAAACGTCGTGAAATAATACCTATCATTAATTTTCTTTACTCTCTTTACTTGACAATTAAAGTACCTACATCAAAAAATGTCTTAAACTTGTTTGTATCTTAGGCTCAAGTTCAAGTCGCACCCGCGACGCTTAGGATCGATACAATAGGCTTAGGAAACATAATTTTGAAATATAATTTTTTCACCTAACAAATTAGTGAATACACTAACGCCATTCCTTTTTACATGTGTGATGAGACCAGGCTAAACCTGGTGAAAGATGGACAGACCTTACAACCCCTTAATCCTAATTATGTAAAACATATACCCTCAAAGCTTATCATAGCTACAATAGAACACTCCCAATAGACCGCGGACCGTGATCAGAATTGCACCGAACACAATTCAATTACGGTTGGACATTGATATTTTCAAATTACTACACTTGTCAGAATTTTTAGTATCGGACAATGACATGTGCAATTCAACGTTATTGGGAAACCAGTTAAGTGATTGAGAAGTAGGAGAATGAAAATAATTGAAGTGGAATACCTAACTTCTGTAATACCATTTTGTAATTTAGATTTGACTTGACTGACCTGTCTGAGTTTTAGTGGTTAGTGACCTGGACTGCTATACGGGAGGTCGTGGTTTCGATTCCCACCCACGACAAAGGTTTATGTGATGAGCACGATCATTTGTTCTGAGTCTGGGTGTAATTTATCTATATTATGCAGTTAGAATTATTTATGTATATTTATCAGTTGTCTAGTGTTCATAATACAAACTCTGCTCAGTTTGAGACTCAATGGCGTTGTGTGAAAATTTTGGCATATTAGGATAGAATTAAGGATTTAGATAAGTAGGAACTATATACGTACCCAGTTAAAGTGTAAAAGTAACAGTCGATCCGTGCAGTCGAAATTTTGTTGCAAAGTTTGTATCCCAATAATTAGAAAGGCGGTGAATCATTACGTACTGCGCTGAATAACTCATTTATCAAGCGTAGCGTGTTATTAAGTTTGCCCAGAAATATAATTATTGACTCTGAAGCCGCTACCAGATTAAAAATTTGAAATTTTGCGTCGTATCTAACGTGGTGACGATTTTTATCATAATCGTTTTATAGACTTCACTTATCAAAAATTATACGTTATTAAGTATGATAGCCGTGATTTAAAATTTTAATAAACAACAAAAATCCTTCTTGTTGAAATATTTTTTAAGAACAGAAACGTAATAGAAACTACTGAGACAAACTTGATGCTTCACGTTAATGAAAAAATAATCGACAAATCGGTTCATCCACTCCAAAGCTCTGAGGTAACAAACATTTAAAAATACCAACGAAGTGAAAACCTCCTCTTTTGTTAAAATCGATTTAAAAATTAACTGAAACATAAAATCATTTCAATTTACAATAAAAATACTTCATTCACAGACAACAAAATTGGCAGACAACAAATTTCTTTTGCCGAATTCAACAAGCTCAATTAAACGAATCGGGGTGTTAAGTGATTTGTTTCCGCGGCCGTCGAGTGTCGCTAGTGCCACTGTGTCCGGCGCGTCTGCAACACGTAGCGATGTCAAACACGCAATTAGGATGCATTCAAATTATTTGCGGACATCCCTGGAATGGGAATCGTGATTTTTGTAATTAAGTTCGTTATCTTCGGTGTTGATGTTGGTGTTGGATTTTTATTTTGTGGATGAGGAAATTTATTTTGCTTTTATCGTATTTTTATTTATGCCATGTAGTTTCTGCAGTGATGATTGTTGATTTTTTGAATACTTTAGAGTAACAAAACCTAAATTGGCTTCCTGCATCGTATTAATACTATGTTTAGCTGCTTTTAAATTTCCTATTTTAAATTATTTGTATTAATTATTAATAACTCGAATGTGTCCTTCTTCTGCTTTTGTCTTTCTGTCTGCTTTTATCACGGTTTCCTAATTGCAGATACCGACTTTCATTCTTCGTTGAACTGTGTCAAAAATCTGTTAAAAAAATACTTTGTGCAAATGAAAAATGTAACGAAAATTAAGTCACAAATTCTGCTAAAAACTACCAAAAGTACCATACCTACTAAAAGTTTAATTTTAAGCTGGCTGGTTATTTCTTCTGTGTAACAAAATTAGCCTTTAACGAATTTCGAGTAATTGCGTTTCGTTTTTAAATTAGGTCAATGAGAAGTAAAACGTTCGCATTAGCTGCGCAATGCAACAAACTCATATGGTGTAAACTTTAATTACTTGCCGCAGGGATTGAGGGGAGGTTATTGTTTTTCTTTTTCAAGTTTGTGTGTCAAGCATTTTATTATAAGGAATTAAGGAAATTAGAATTGGTTTCTCGGATGTTGAACTAAATCAAAGTAATCATTTGATAATTTTTTTATCAAATTCTAAGTTTGTTGATTTGGATGTCGTGTAGCGGTTATTTGATTGAAACGAGTTTTTTTTATTATTTTGAAGGACAAGTACTTAGTTAATATAATATAAAGACCCTATCGATACGAAAACCTAAAACACACAGTTAACAATAAAACGTTAGCTCACAGTACCGAGGAGTTTACATAAAAATTGATCACATTATCCAAAGTTGACTCAAGGATTATCAATGCCCCGAAGAATCTTGGACAAAATAAACAGATATCTTTTTTCCTTGTTGCTTGTCAAACGAAAATGGTTTTGTTCAGAACGATTGAGATTATAATCTGTGCTACAGGCGGTTTCTTTTTGTTTAACTTGATTTGACTGAATTTATGAATATATAAACAATTCAGTGACCAGTTTCCTAGAATTTTCTTTATTATTTTAAAGGTACATGCTAAACAAAACTATCCATAGTTGGTCAAGAATAAATAGTAAGGTAACACTTAAATAGATGAAATGGCTGACAGATGAATTGATATATTATATGGCGGAGTTGTTTAAATCATTTGATTTACACACACAAAGACATAACTTGGAATAAACTTTTGTGGATCACACAAATACTTGTCTTGTATGAGGATTACATTAAAAGCCTTTCACACTTTGGTATTGGCTTGATGCTCAATTGGTTTAGACCAACCTTTCATTTGGATTTGACTGCACGGATAGCCGAGTTCCAGCACGCTAAGCCCACGTGGCATGGGTTTGATCCGCACCTAGTACAAGCCTTTGTGTGATCTACGAATGCTTGTTCTTAATCTGGGTGTCTTTGTGCATGTGACTTGAATGTTTGCGAAACCCCCGAGTGATTAAATTCCTCAAAAAATTAGTCACATTTTTCTAACTTTATGAAACTAATTAGTTTTAACAACGTAGTAGTTATGTCATAAGCCTATGCTACAAGCTATCTTATTAAAACTTCAACTGTTTGCTTGGACGAATAAAATAACCAGAACGGAAGGCTATTAGCAACCCCTAATGCTTTTACAAACATTCAATACAACTTCCAAATGCATTTAGCGGCAATGTCAATAAATTGAGTCGACCAATACGTCCGCATCGCGTGACTGTCGCGAATAAACTGGGGCTGAATTAGGCTGTATTCATACGGCCACAATTATTACTGCTGCGACAGAACTATGTGCAGGCGTTGCTCTTTTTAAACAAATTCTATAAAACAGACATCTAAAAAGAGGTTATGTTTTTTATCCTAACATACGCCTCCTACATGTACAAACCTGTTTGTAATGAGCATCAAAACTACAAACAAATCGTGAATCGAAAAAAGATAGAGCCTTTTTAGCGTGGTCTTCCGTTAACAACTTTGAGCAACTGTCTTCTTCACGATAATTTACAGTACAGCACTGCCAATGTCAAAAAATATATTAAACACTTTATTGACATGTCAAAGGTTGATCAAACCCGATTTAGGCATGTTTAAAACAGCCTTATCAATACCCCTTTATACTTCGCAAAAACTATAATCTTCATCAAAATTGAAGCGCTGGAAATTTGTTGATGTACTGTTTTCCATTTTCCTCAAATCAATAACATATTTAGAATACCGCAAAATTAAAAAGGGATGGTGCTATATTGGATAGCTCTATCTCTCTCCAAACGACGGGTATGAGGTCGGAACTACCCTCGAAAACCCCAATTACTGGACTATGGAGCCGCGATTTGCAAACTAAAGTATTATGTAAATTCGGCGATCGAGACGGGTGAATTTATTCTTCGTTTCTTTGCAATGCTGCCTCGCTTGTTAGTCGGTTTATTCTGATGGTGAGCGTCGAATTTGTAATGATCTGTTGACTATTGATAAGTTAGCTGGTAATTTTAGAAATAGTTTTATTCTCGCCTTTGTTCTAAGTTATTTTTTATTTTTGGTATACGGAAACTAAAAAAGGTATATGTTATATATGCTGAGGTTTTTAGATACTAGGCATTGGAAATAAAAGTATTTTGAAAAATATCTTGAAAATGTCATTGGCTTCGCTTAAGCACTTCTAGAACAATAATTGACACTTAAATGAATAAGAAATGTTTTCGTGGTGAAATTCAAAAATAAGAAAACATAAATAAACGAGTCTTGTAGCAACTATGAGAGCCAGTAATATTTTATAGGAGGCGGTGGCAGTCCCACGGTGGGCGCCAATTTGTCAGTGCGCGCTACCTAAATAAATTAAAATAGCTTTTTGTTTGTACGCCAGAGAATTTTTCTGGCTATTAAGACTCACTTGGAAAAAAATGAACTGTTTTCTGTTTAAGTCAAGTTTAGGTTTTATTTTATTACTAAAAGTGTGGAGACATTTCTAAAGCCAAGTCTTGGGGCAGTTGATGTAATCTGAGATTAATGGGAAATCAGTACTCTTTTGGGAAGCCCAGGACCCGTGTTTTTCAATCAGAATACTAAAGATGTCAGAATATGATAAGCTTGCATTGTCTGACAAAAAAAAATGAATTTTACCTTAAAGATTAACGTGGACGGATAAAATTAACTGCAAAAGAGATATCTATAATAAATCAGTACAGTTTCTGTACAATCTATATTATTATTAAACAGTTTTATCTACACCAGGTGATACATAAAGGTACATTTACAACCGACATCGCATTTCGAGAGAAAGTTTTCGACAAACAACTTGTTATGAATTTCAAATGCTGTTAGCTTTTCCAAACAAAGGTACAAATGTACGGAACCGGTAGTTTTGGAAATTAGTGAATTGTGTTATATTGTAGAGTTATTGTGGGAATGTGTTGTGAAATTATTTCTCATGTGTTAAGAGTACGAGTTTCTTTGAAAATGATAGAATTATAATAACTTGCGTGTTCACGCGTATTATCGGGATAGCCCAACTAGTTTTGACTAAAACCAGAGTCCTTAATCACTAACCGTTATTAAATAAATGATTTTGAAAACGATATATTTGAATTTGTTTGAATGTATTCAATGTCAGGTCTGACCTGTAACTGAGTTTTAATTTGTTTATATTTAGTTAAGGGATGCATTTTCAAAGCTTGTTCCCAAATACATCGATTTTCAAAAGTTTTTGTGTCGGATAAAATAACAAATAATTTATTTCTGTAGCATGTACAACCTGTTACATGAAAATCTTTAGAGTATTCTCGGATTCTTTTTTCTTAGCACCAAAGGTGTTTCATAGCATAAATGATGTATTTCTATATGTTGCCTCTCATAATAGTAGACCTATGTCTTTCTAAAGTATCGTTAAACAACGTAATTCCTAAGGTTTATGAGAAAGATTTATTTTATCATATCAAAAATAAGTTTTCTTATAAAACGAATTTATGAACTATAAAGTGCCATTCTGAAATAAATATTTTTATTTTGTAAATGAATCTTCTAGTGAGGTTGTATCGCAACAGTGTACCTACCACAGGTAGCCTCCGGGGGAATCGCAAATTGTAGACGGTTTTTATTTTTAAATATGATCAATTGAAGCGATGTTTATTCTTGTCATGTGCTTGTAAACTTCCCCGTCTGATGTTAATTATCTGTTTTTGCTTTTATTGGATATTTTCGTGTTTTACGAGTCGAGATTTGTGTTCTTCTTTTCATATATTATAGTTAAGCAAGGCTTCTGAGGTGGCAGAATAAACAGATAACTGGTGTGATATATTTTGTGCTTTTCTGATTTGAGATTTTTGTATTTTGTGATGCAGAATCATATCTATATACCTCTTTTGAAGTAAGGAAACAATGACCAAAAAGTTCCGAAACATTTTTATTTAGTTTACGGACAAGTTAATACGATTTGAATATAATTTCAGTTTATTCTTTTCTGGCTAGCAATGTGCTGGAAAAGTTATATTTTCGTATATTTTGTTGGCATATTTTATTTTTTATAGAATAAATATTAACAGAACATTTTAAAGAGTTCCGCTCATTAAAATGTTCTGTTAGTATTTATTCTTCTTTGACAGTTGAAATTCACATATTTTTATGTTCTATGTATCATTGTTTTCATGTTAATCATTTATCTAACGTGCAACGATGCAATTTAGTTTTACGAACAGATAAGGTCCAATTCAAACTAGCGCAAAAAAATATCAAAATGTTATCTTAAATTCAATAAAAATTGAGAGATCTCAATCCAACAAGCTTTGTATGATTTTAATTTTCCCTGCCGTACAGGGAATGTATTCCTCTTAGATAAAAAAAATCCAAATTAGAGCAAATTAAGGAAGATTTTTAAATAATCATTTATAGGTAAAGGGTATCGAACGGTTGCCCAGAAATAGATGACAATAAGAGGTATCCAAATCACGACGGTAACAAAAAAAAACTCATAACTAGAAAAGAACAACAAAAATATATGGTGGTGTCCAGTGTAAGTTCTCCACAGTGCAAACGCTCATTCGTACTTCTCCAGACCCTCCCTGTACATTAACACCTTACGCGCATCCATACTCACCAAGTTCCTATTAACCCTAATGCTTTCAGTACACCTTCCTTAATCTAGATTGCATTCGTGACTACAAGTACACTAAGTATATTTTTTAACCCCAAATCACTGAGGAACCAGGGCAAGAACAATCCAGTTTACACAAGTCACGAGTATTTTAAAAGCAACTCTAAGTACAGCACTTAAAGTTCTTATTACAACGAGCTTCTGAGATAGGTGCTATCACACTCGGTAGTTATTTTAAGTACTTACGCTTTGTATTTGTTCCCGAGATCTTAGTTCACCTTACTACACATTTAATCCGGGTATCGCTGGGATTGCATTTGAAATATAACATAGTTTCGGGAGCAACCCTGCTGAATATTATTTTATTCGGAATTGTTTTAAAATGGTGTACATTTTCAAGCATTGTTTTATGTTTACTGCCTTAAAATTTTGATAATAACTGGAAAGTGTTTGGTGTGGTGGAGATAGCTTTCATTACATTTTTATAAAAAAGACTTACTTAATAGGACTTTACTACTTACACGACTGCAAAGAAAGGGTGTTTTGTTTTTCACCCGAGTCTTTTTAGAAGATGTACTGCATTTGTGGCATCATTTCTGTAGCGTTTATTCGTTAAACACAGGCATTTAAGAACGTAATCGAATGAAGTTGTTTCAATGTTCAGAGTATATTCGATACGATTTTCCACGGTTAGTATCAAGCTACGCCTACAGAGGGCGTTGTCTGGTGTAAATAATATAACAGGAGCGAAGGAGATTTGATTTGTATGCCTTTGTTCGTCGAGTGAATGACCCACTCACTTGGATTTGTGTCTCCATTTTGTTGTATGACGCTGGCTTGATATACCTACGTAAAGACTATTTAGAAGCAGAAGTAAATAGTAAGGGAATAGTCCAAATATTGTCTCTGACTTCAAAATTACAATTGCGACAATTTTACTCAAATTTAACTCCAATTTAAAAAAAAAAAACAGTTATTTCAGGGCCAAAGACTGAAATGCTGAATATTTATTTAAAGAATAAGACAAAGAATAAGCTAGTATGTATGGTTATTTTACAGCTAAGGACTTGTAAGATGACTTTGTTTGGTTCTGAAACTAGTCGAATTATCTATAAATACTCATGACCTAAACGGGTGATAGCGATAAGTACTCATGAGATTAAACGTCCTTAAACAATTATGAATCCCACGAAGGTTTTTATATTAATACCACTTTCAGTGTAAGGAACTCTAAAATATCAACAGATAGTTTCTCTAAGTGATTGTAACGAACTTACTGTCCAATTCTAGCACCCTTTTGGTGCTTTTCTTAAAATTAATGTAGCTTAGTAATATATAGGTGTCTTATACAACATATACCAGCTCCACAGTTGGACGTAACTTCTGCCTGACTTTCGCCATTTTCATTCAGTATCTTGTTTGATTGGATCGGATTATTCAAAACCAATAATTGATTTAAAGGGGTCGAGAGCGATACTCATGAATTGACAAATTGGAAGTCAAACTTCATTTATGTTTGATAGATATAGACACCTTATTTAATTAACTATCTATCTTGTTAAAGCATATACGCACAACAAGACGCCATGTCTCATTACTAATTCGTATTTTCGTGATGACGTAAAATGGTTCCTTATTTTTTAAAACGTTTTTTTTTTTAAATGCGTTCTTTTTGTTTCTGCTTCTGTTGTAAGACAAATGAAACGTGCCCAAACTGAATGAGGTCTTTTTATTTTATTTTAGAGTTCCTATTGACACCTGCCAGCTCCAGCATCGGATTAGGTGAATGTCATGTCATAATATTGCATTGTCACGCAATTTAATATTCATTTGCAAGTAAAATTTGAGCTAAATCTGAAACTGGAAAGTGGGTCATGGGACATTTAACTTCTCAGATTTGATTACTGACAAAGGGACAGGGAAAAGTAAATAAAAGACTGTAATAATAACACTTAGCTTCTTAATAGCAAGAATTGCACAATTTTTGATATTAAACTGCTAATTTTTAGTACCGTAGCGATATAGGTAATACAGGAAAAAGTGAATAAAAGCCTGTTATAATAAAATATAGCAACTTAGTAGCAATAATTGCACAATTTTCGCTTACAATTGTTGCTTTGTTCTTGCTAGTAATAACTGCAGTCAGTAAAGCATGCCAACCAAACCGTTATTTATATTATCAAATGAACTTGGCCTATTTAAAGACTGTCGGTTTCTCCGATACGAATAAATCTGATTTTAACGACAACCAGTCTAAACAATAAGATTTATTTAATTGTCTTCGCTTCGCAGTTTTATTCGCTGTGAATGTGTAAAAATACTTTTTTGAATTTATGTAGAGGAACATTAAGTTTTGCTGAGATGTAGAAGCTACGGTAACAATACATTGTTTACTTGGTCTCTTTAATATTATTTATTATGTATGTAATACGAATGCCTACTAACAGCCGAGATAATATCTGAATGGATTCCCCAAACCATAAAAGATCATTTGATAGAACCAGGTGTAGATGGTGTTAGGAACTCTAGTCGTACATAAAAGGCTGTGTTGTTCATAATTGTTATCATCACGTATATATGTTGTTTATTTCGAGTTACTGCGCCAGACAAAATTCTAATAAATAAGTTTAATCATTTATTTTTAGAAAAACTCGCAAACCAGAAGTGAATCCTAATACCTTTCGAATTTCTAAAAGCAAATATCAAGTCTTCGTGCGATCAGATATCAAAATTCCCAATACCGTAGACCGAGCTAAAGCCTCTCTCCGAACGAAAATTCAATATTTGACGTTTAACCGAACTTACAAAACTAGCTCAACATAACTCTACTTCGATAATGTGATCGCGCAATGTTTGCGTCATAGTGTCAGACAAACTTTCCTAAAAGCATCCCAATGTACACAGCCCCGACACTTGTTTAACTTTTGTCCGCTTTGCATGGCACAACAAACAGTTCGTTAGTTTTAAAAGCCCGCGACAATCTGCCATTGTCATCTGGAATCAGAATAGCATCGAAACCGTAAATCAATATCGTTAACGAGTAACGGTCGTCGAATTATCGGTTTAAATTTAAAAATTGAATTCTGTTTTGTTCTCTTTATAAATGTTGACGAGATGTCAGTAACATGGTTTATTTTTTTAATACATGTTTAACGTAGGCAGGCATTGTTTTCAGCCAGTATCATTTTGTTTTAAATTGATATATTGGTGTAAAGGAGTTGATAAAAGCATTCGCATCTCAGATTATAGTTGACTTCTAGCAACATCCAATATTTGTTGTTGTACTTGAATACAATATTTCAACATTTGTATACTTCAGCCATATACTACACTATATACTTAGCAAGTTGACTATTTATTTTACTTCTACATACCATGAGAATCTAAATCAATTTAAGTGATTCTATTTTGATTCATCACAATAAAGCTTACGTATCCAACAAAATTGCAAACGTATGAAAACAGTTGAACATAAATAACGTGTATTCACAAACACCCAAATAAACTAACAGCATTAGAAACTGAACTAAAATCGTCCATTAAGCTAAAGTTAAGTGCTAACAGAACTTGTTGTTAATTTGATTGTTTTCGCTAACTGCTACGGCGTAATAACATTAGTTATTTCTAACTAATGTTCTTGGAACAATGATTAAGGGGTTTCTGTACCTGTTCTTGAAGTAAAGATGTTGTTGAAGCGAGACAGCATTACACGATGTAGAACGATATCTCAAACCTACAATTCTCACAGTTGTACTTGACGTGGTGGTAGAGGTTTTGTACTAGGTAACAGAATCTCTCGGCCAGTTAATTTAGCTCCTCGAACGCCGATCAAAATGTTATTTTATAAGTCCTTCAGATCTCGTTTTAATTGCTGCATGTATTTAGGGCACTAGGGCTAGGATGCTGATGCACAGTCTTCAAGGCCAAACGAGAATCTCTATAGAAATGATGTTTCGTTACAATAAGTCATGTTACTTTGACTTTTCATTCGCGATACGAGCGGTTTCAACCGACGTTTTCTATTGTAAAAATGTCACTTAGCTAGGGAAGATAGAGTATTACCTATAACGGAATTGGAACCTGAAAATATATGGAAACGACATTCATTTTCAACAGATAATGAAATTTAATTGGCAGTTGCATATATGATTGATTCTTTAGCATTATCGCTTAAAGAAACTTAATTTTCTACAGGTTGCACAACAGATTCAATAGATCTGTCTTGAAAACCATTGATTAGCATAAATGTATAGTGAGTTCTTTCTTTTGACATTCCAAAAATAACTACTCATGTTGTATGACAGTGTTGGCTTAGTGCCAAGACAGGCTGTATTGTAAAGGCATTTTATGGTAATGAAACTATGTTATGATTAGCACAATTATTGTTTTCGTCGTTGTTTAATGTAACTACATGGTAATTTGTCCCGTTCTTTGGTTTATTTATCTATATCTATACTAATATATAAAGCTGAAGAGTTTGTTTGTTTGTTTGTTTGTTTGAACGCGCTAATCTCAGGAACTACTGGTCCAAATTGAAAAATTCTTTTTGTGTTGAATACACCATTCATCGAGGAAGGCTTTAGGCTATAAATCATCACGATGCAACTAATAGGACCGAGGATACAAAGGAAAATGTGACAAAAGCAGGGCAGATAAAAATCATAACTTATATCTTCTACCCACGGGGACGAAGTCGCGGGCAACAGCTAGTTATTAATATTTAGGCAGTTGGCAAATAGAGTTTCTGCGGTTAATTATTATGGAAAAAACAATTTTTAAGGCTAAGGTTTAGGAAAGGAAAGGAAAATCTAAGGCTTCGCTATCAGTTCTTCTCCAAGCATGTAATACTAGCTGTCGCTCGCGGCTCCGCTTGAGTGTCGTTTATAGCTGCAAGATCATTACCCTCTTTTAACACGGTTGGATAAAACTATTCATAAAGTTTTAGTAAAAGCTAACTTCTACTCCATGTCACATTTCATCCAACCTCGGTCTAGCCATTTAGTCGTAAAAAAAGACAAACATACAAATACACTCACATACTTTCGCATGTATAATATTAGTGTCCTGTATTTATCCAAAACGGACAATTAAGTTTTATACAGAAACTCATTTATTTAGTTTTCAAATCACAGTGCAATCTTCTGATCAAATAAGTTTTCTCAATAGTCATTTACATATTGATATCGTTAAAACAATTTCGATATTATACAAAAAAATATTAATTCAAATATAAGACCCTTTCAATTTACCCTTAGATGAGGTAAGAGGGTTATTGTGCCTTATGGAGAACAGTTGGCAATTCGGTTTTTCTTCCATACCGTATGTCGTTCGACAAACGACCATCAGTTCAACTCGCACCTCCGCCACCGCGGCCGGTCATGTTTAAGGACTCCATTCAGGTCCTAAACTAATCAGGCGATCTGATAAATAAGTTTGAGCAAACGGTTTTTAACTACTACTTATTATGTAGTACGTTTTAACATCACATTTAAAAGAGAACTCGGTTAACTGAAATCTCTCTCAAAAGAACATTTCTTACAAAGTGTTTCAACCGCTAGCCACCTCAAGCCATTAAAGACATTTCACATTATTTCCACTACTATTATACATTTTCAGATTTCCCCAAAATTCTCCCAAAAACAGTACAACCGGACCAATTCAATCGCTTAAGTCGTTGCGACAACATTGCAATCAACACTGCAGGGAACCAATACAATATCTAGTTCAAACTGTACGTGAGCGCATCAATTGGTCACCGGGGCACGTCGGGGGCAATACCGGGGCATGCTGGGCCAATACGGGATCATTCCACAAACATTTCGTCTACTCTCCACGGATACCGGCATTTCGTTCAATTACATGCTGTGGTACTGAGTATCTAGTGTTCGCTCGTGTGTTGGTCGTGGTGTATTTTAGGTAAAGTTGTGAGGTATGTTGTCAAGCAATTTTTTTATGTTTGAAAAATAATCCTGAAGTGACGAATTTTGAATTGCGACAAATGGTCTTGACATATACCTATTATAGTTTTTGTGGAGCTAGAACATGATTTCGCAGATTAACAGCTATTTTGGGCGGCTAAATCATAGTTTTTTTGATTACTTAAAGTAAACCGATATTTTGGTAATTTTAAAATATCCTGCATCAGCTGCTGTTCAAAAGAATCTCCTTTTTCTCCCAGACCTCTCTATCTTTCATGATTTCTATCCACGTGTGCCACGCATATTTGCCTAGATCATAATCATCATTTTGGTCACTATTTTTACTTATACCAGTCTGAACCGGCTTACATTAAGTTACCTTTACAGGTGCTAGTAATAAAGTTGCTTCGCAAATCAATACTCTAAACCATACTTATTGCAAACCCGGGCAATAATTTCTAGTCGATTACATCTATGCGTGTGATCCTACAAGTCTGTTGTAATATAGGGCAGATTATATGAAATCGTTGTCTTCAATAGTTAAAATATAAAAGCCGGGCTACTGGTGAATATTTCTAGTCAGTCTAGTTCAGTTATAAGTCGAAAATCTTTCCCCACGGGAATAAAAACTATCCTGGTTATAAACTATCTGTTAACCAAATTCGTCTAAATCCGTTCAGTGGTTTTTGCTTGAAAGAGGAATAAACATCCATACATAAAAACTTTCGCGTTTAAAATATCAAGAAGGATGAATAAGGAGCACTCTTGTATGTTCAGTTATTCTTTCTTCTATTTTTGCGTATTTACATAAACTATAAAATCAATAAATATTAATAATATGTTAACCAAGGAGCGCAAATAGTAATGATAGGATAGTAAGCTTTACCTATTAAACTTTTTAAATACAAAGAAACGCGTTCAATAACATGAGCTTTATCTAGCGATAAAAAAACAAGATGGCCGCCTATTCCAAACACGAAACTGCGTCAAACATTAAAGTTACAGCCGTTCTTATTATAATTTTATACGTTAATCCGTTGACCCAGTCACCTACAACGGTGTTAAATAAAATAGCTCAAGTGCGAGCTGGACTCGCGACGCTGATTGTTCCGTAGATATAAGTATGTAAAAAAAACGGTCTCTCGTGAAATTATGACTGGAACAAGCGATGCTTAAATTCAATTAACATTTATTTAATACTAGCTGTTGCCCGCGACTTCGTCCCCGTGGGTAGAAGATATACATAAGTTATGATTTAGGTATACCTGCCCGGTTTTTATCACATTTTCCATTGTATCTTAGCTCCTATTCGTCGCAGCGTGATGGTTTAAAGCCTAAAGCCTTCCTCAATGAATGGTCTATTCAACACAAAAAGATTTTTTTAATTTGGACCAGTAGTTCCAGAGATTAGCGCGTTCAAACAAACAAACAAACTCTTCAGCTTTATATATTAGTATAGATTTGTTGTTGTAGGAACAACAGTAATATATCATATGGGAAAATTTCAAATGACCAGCTATAACGGATCATGAGACAATTTGGTGATAAACGGACAGATAGATGAAAGGACGGACGTAGGGACTTTGTTTCGATGTTTTAGCCAGGAAATTTCGCTCCAGCTAGCTTAAAGAATAACATGTGAAAGTGATGAAGTCCATCCTAATCACACAACAAATGATTTCATTTCACTGAGAGACGCTCAGAAAGCGAAGTAATTTCTTAAATTAGTACCTAATAGTTTTCCGTTTTTACACTTTTGATAAAACTAATAAGGAACCCTAAAAAAGGGTTGTATTTACGAAAACAAATACCAAATGCGTTACTTAGAGTTCCTGTTGCCCCAAAAATAAGTCCATGTTATATTTCAAACGCGGGTAATGAAATTGGTTTATCACAAGCCTCGATATCGCACCGAAAAGCAATAAATGTGATTGTTGAGCAGATTTGGTCGTATTATGGTAAACCACTTGAATATGAACTCATTATGGCACGGTTGACAGGCTTTGAGTTGTGACCGATAAATTGGTGGGTTAGAATGTGAATTTGTTTTGTTTAAATTGTTTTCGCATTATTTAAGAGTTATTTTTAGCACTTAAAATTATTATTTGTGATTCTTAGGAATGCCATATCTAATCAAAACTTGAAAAGAATTTCGCTATATCATAAAAACTTTCTTTTTATTCCGTCAATCTTTGAAATTTCCTTACGGATTTTGAGAAAAATTTACTCTCTTCGTCCATAGAAAAAGAAATAATTAATTCAATTTCTTAAAACCTTTTAGAATCAGATAGGTAAAACAAAAACTTATTTTCCTTTTCGTATGGTTTATGTACAACCTTTCCGAGGTGAAACCGGCCGTAGAAATGTGACGTTATAAAAATGACTGTACCTGAAACTAAAAAACACTGTCTAGAATAACCTGAACAATGTAAAAAACTAAACTAAGCTTCACCTGCTGTCACTAAAGTCTTACAACTGCAACAAAAACGACACTTGATAACAAATAGAAGATCAAACAGAATTTAGCTGAATAGCTTCGGTATTATACTTCTAGATTATTTCCTGGAAAAGACAGCACTACGACCTAAAGTAACATAGTCGCTGTTGTGGAAGCAAGATGCCGCTCTACATTATATAGCTCGCTGTCTCCATCGCACAATAATTTTACTTTGATTTGGTCGGCTCCTAGATAAGTTCCCAAAGTACATTTTATCTTAAAAACAAAGAGTTTTTCTTTACGAAGTTCCAAAGATGTTCATCTTTATTTCACTCAAACATGCCATATTTAACGCAGACTTTTAGTTTAACGACTTTCAGTCACTTATGGAGTGTTGATTTCATAGTCTGTGTTTAGTATTTTGACCTGATTGTTTTCGACTGTTATGAGAAAACTATTAAGTTGATAAGATGAATGATGGTTAAAAAAATATTCACAGGTTTGTTAAAAATACAGTTTCTATATTATATTTTGTAGTGGTAGCCTTGCATTTGTAATCTGGCGCAGGTTCTATCTTAACGAGGGCAAAGCACCAAGTGTACTTTTTTCACAGGTTGTACTTAAACTATTATGTTTCTTCTTTATTCTTCGGACACTGTCAAAAAGTAAAGGAAAAGATTATCAGTGACATTCGATATGCATACCAAACTCCTAATCCATTCACATCGAATCGTTAAACTTATGTAAAAACGCTTTGCCCTTCACAAAATACTTTATTATATAGCGAATAATGCTTTCTATATTACTCTATACATAAATATATACTGTATATGACTACATATACTTAAGTACTAAGACGTCTGCGTAGTCCCTAGGGTGACTACACAACACATGCACTGCACTCAGCGCTCGCCTTTTGAATAGAAAACTCCTAATTCGCACGTAGAATTGTGAACAGTTTTCATAGTTTGAATCTATTCTCTATAAGTGTTGAAATCTTGCTCTATTTTTCTTTTCATAGCTTAAAAAAACGACTACTGCAGTAAGAAATTTAATCCTTATGTCGCGGGGGGTTTCACAAACATTCAAAATCAAATGCAAAAAGACACTCAGACGCAGGAGAAACATTCGTGCAAAACACATAGTGTAAAAAAAGTTTACCAAGCCAACCAATATCCTATAAGAACATAAGGAACATTGCAATCTTTATATTGCTTACTACAGTTGACTGCTAATTGACAAAAAAAACCTGAAAATCAACTGTACTGCCTTGTAATAAAGGCGCTGTCTATTTCTAAGTGTCACGGCTGGTATGCTGTAAACAGTGCTTTACAATTGGCAGTGTACCAATAAATTAAGTGTGGAGTCTGTGTCCCCGAGGTACCAGGGAAACATAGTGGCTAGGAGTACGTTGTAATAATGAAATTTATCTTTCAAATAAATCTTACGCGGTCTCTGTACGAAAGTAATTTGTAGTGTGACTCTGTGAAATGTACAAAACCTATTTGTATGAAATTAATTCTTTCTGGTATCTTTTTTTATCAATATTTTCTATGTGGCTATAGAATGCTAAAATATTGTCTTTACATTTGTCATTTATTCTCGTCCCAATACAATTTAGATGTTAAAAACCTGTTAAACCGGACTCGGAACGAGAGGATTCCATATAAATAGAATAATGAAAAACAAATAATCACCTATCAAATTTATGATCGTTTATTGTTGTCGTATGTAACCTCGATTGTTATTTTTATTTGATGGTTTTTACAATAAGGGCAACTAAAATACAATACACCATCTAAGAAATATAATGTCTAACTATCACGGTCCTTGATGTCAGACAGACGAACAGACAGGTAGGCGGAGGAGCCTTATTAATAGAGTTATGTTTTTACCCCTTGGGTTCAGCGCCTTAAAAACTCAACCCCTTCAGACACAGTTTAGTAAAAAACAAGAACCCTAAGAATAATATAGTAAATAATAATGTATATGAACAGGAAATAGGTACTACCCAAGTCCAAGTAGACAGTAAATAATACGGCCCTGAAAGTTTCCCGCCACAGACAACACTAAACAAATAGACAGATGAGTTAAGCAAAATGGCGCCACATTAATGAAATCTACACCCATTATCCCTCTTAACACTTACACTCGTATTCAAAAACTAGGGTAAATAAACATAGAGGTTTTAATTCATAATAACAGTTTTCTAGTTTATGTTGCTTAAAAAATCCACATATCGTAAATACAGGGGCCATAAACTACAAGATATCAATAATTCATTTATTTCAATAATATTATGCCACGTAACATTTTAGCCGGAATTAACATGTGGAATAATAATTTATTGCTGTAAAACGAACATATTTCAAAGTTTTGAAGCCATTATGTTGATGTAACACTTGTTTGTGTGAACTTCCGCCATTTTGCGTTGGTTGCAAAATTTCCATTTTTAAACCTTTGATGGACAAGGTCATTTTGTTGAATATTCAATTTAATGTGCACAAAGTTAGGTTGGCGATGTGATGGTGAAAATTTTGTAAAATGTAATCGTTATTTTGTTTGTTCATTTTGTGATGTACTCGACGTTATAGTTACTTTAATACTTTGTTGGAAAATGATTTTGTTAAAGAAAACGAAATATCAATAACTAAAAAATAATGACTAACCTTGTTGTTCCAAATTCAAGCTCATATTTGGCACAAATAAACACTGATTATGAATAACAACTTGAATTTTAAATCTATTTTTCAATGGTCTAATAGCCATTATTTATCAGAGACAGGCAGAGGTTAAATAAAACCGTGTTCCTTAATAAATAAATAAAAAAAACAGAGAAAAGAAACAATGCCAAAGAAGGTTTTCTTTTTTTCTCACGATAGGGAAAGCAATAATGTTGTCGTGATAGCCATGACTAATGTCATAACTGTGCATTTACTATCATTTTCGAAAGTGGAATTAATATCGTTGCGAGAGCGAGATGGTGCTATGCGCTGCTTAGAGTGCTGTCTTGCTTCGAGAACGTCACTTCTGTAATCGCTCATAATAAAGCCTCTGATAGGACAGTATTTACTATTTCCCTTTCATAGAAAAGCAATTTGCGAAGGTTTATGGTAATATAGTTTCTCGATTATGCTAATATGGCGCCACTTTTTCGTTGTAATTTTCTCTGTATTATTAAGCTTATTCCTTTTATGCAAAGGGTATTTTACTACGTCATTAAGGTATTGCTGCCGCAAAAATTATATCGTAACGGGTGCGTTTCATTTAACAAGATTACAACTTAAAAAGTAAAGACAAGTGATTTTTATTAAGTGGTTTCAAAGATGGAACCATAATTTTAAAATTGAGTAATTTTGACAATTATTAATTTGAATGAAAGCTGTTTTGTCAAAAATAAACAAAAAAAGTACATTTAATTTCATGCTCATTTTGTATCATAGGAATTCAAACTTGAATTTCGAACTGCAGCAACAGTCTTCTACTGCGATGACTTTAAACGAGTAATTATATTCTCCATTCCCGAATTCGGGATATTTCATTTTGATAAATGTTCTGCACTTCGCTTATTTAGTTTATTCACTGTTTAAAATTAATTTTAGTTTTCATAGAGAGAAGAGAATGCAATGAACAATTTCGTACTATCGTCGTACTCGTAATCGTATACTATCAAAACAATTTCGTAATTATTAGACTAAGGTAAATATTTATTTTAAATCCATGGCTTTTTTTATTCTCAATTATTTTAAAATGTTTATTTCCTCTGTAGTTTATTTGCTAGTTTTGCATGTAAAGATAAGTTAGAGAAATATTTGATAACATTTTCAAACTGTGCTAATTTAACACAAAACAAAAACTTTAAAAAGTAACACTATTTTCGTATTTATTATTATTATTATACGATTATCGTACAAAAAATTAACATAGACGTCGTATACCCCATTGAAACCGTAAACATTCGACTATATGTATTCATTTGCCCTCGCTACGTACGTGCTAAGCTTACGGCGGCACACGGCTCGGCGCGGCTCGACGCACGGCCACGGCAACACGGCAATGCGACAAGGGGGCTGACGTCACAACCCCCCCCCCCCTAACACCCTAGTACGCGGTAATGAGCCTCCCAGCCACCTGCTCGCTCTGACCACACACTTTCATATCATATTTTGTGTAACATTGTATGAAACGGTATTTAAGCCTGTAAGGTTGCTAACCTTTTTTGAGTTTGTTTTGATTTTTTGTGAAACAAAGAGAATTTTGTGTTGCGAACAAAGGATTTGAATTATTTTGGAACTTTTACAATGCATTTGGAAAATAAGTATTGCAGATGAAAATGGTTGTTGTATTCCAAATTCAAATATGTAGATACCTGTTAGCCACTTATTTTATAAAAAAAAATAAGTTTGTGAATTAATAGCGGTGGTTTTTAACTAGGAAACTAGTTTTTATAAAACCACGTGATTTTTAAGTAAGTATCATAAGCTGCCTTTTTATAAACGTAACAAATACTGCTCTACGATATAGCCAAGAATCAACTAGTTTAGAATAATGCCTATATTTAAATTAAAAGAAACATTTGAAAATAACACAAAAACAACGGCAAGGTGTATAAGTTAAAAAAAAAACAAATTCTATTTTATTCTTAATTCAAATTATATCGGACATAATAATAATGTCATCCAAACTCAAGCAGCACAATTCGCAACAAAGAAAAACTAACCTAATTGCATATTCAACAAGGTGCTTATTCTAGGTGTGAAGAACAAACACTAGGTATGTAGTGTATGCGCTATCCGCATGAGGCTCATGAATGAATCACGAGCATTCTCCCGCGCGGTGTAAATACGTGTGACGTCACGCGACAGATTGGTACACGCCCGGAGATCTGTGTTCGGAGAGTCTGAATTAAATAGGCATCAACAGATGTAGGCTAGACAGGCCGTTTAACGAAGTGATATTTGTACAATAGTTAACGGCAATAGAAAATGCTTGAATGTATGAAATTGACAGGTGAATGTCACGTGATTCATCGAAATGAAATGTCATTTTCATACATTTGAACGTTATGTTTGACGATAATGATTGTCGAAATGTCATTAGGCTAAAGTTACTTGATCAGATGGATGTTGTATGGTCTGTTAAACTTAAAGGGAATTTAGCTAAGTAACTTGTACTGCGGATGTCGAACTAAGAGGCAACTGTGCACTGTGCATGGTGCTGTTACTAGGTACTACGGCCACCGTAAGGTCGGGTCCTGGCACCCTGTCACTCGATCAGCTAGCAGGCCAAGAAGGAGACGGGGAGGGGTGGGCTTTTTACACCTATCTCTTGAGAAGGAGTCCAAATGACTAGAGTCACGCCGAGTATGCGCGAGCGATCCCGGCTCTCTGGCTAAAGCAGTAGAAGGGGCCCGGGGTGTTTTTAGTCGGTTGAATTCCGACATATCCCCA
Source organism: Trichoplusia ni (assembly GCF_003590095.1). Classification (NCBI taxonomy): domain Eukaryota; kingdom Metazoa; phylum Arthropoda; class Insecta; order Lepidoptera; family Noctuidae; genus Trichoplusia; species Trichoplusia ni. The sequence goes on from NC_039479.1 coordinate 6,185,603, forward strand.
CGCCGTGCCCTCGACGTGGATTGAAGTCATTAGCGTTTCACCCCGGAAAAAAAGGTACTGGTAAACCCTCTGCTTAACACCAATGAGACATACCCATAAAAAATATATTATTTCCTGGGCTTTTCCATCAGTATTGAATTGACAATATTGAATGGAATTTAAACATCTCTATCCTCCATCCATTGTGGAATCATAATTTAACCCTGGAAAAGTGGCCGATTGATAGATTTTTTAATAACAGAACTATATTTATGCTTTAATTTGAAAAACAATTTTCTTGAGTACTAATCAGAACTACTACTGCAACAAGCCATTTCCTGATAAACAGACATGATACACTTATTTATTTATTCATATTGAATTTCTGATCAAAACTTGACCTCTAAAGCTCTTCAAAAATAAGTATTACTCCGAGCTACAGTTTGCCAACAAAAACAACGTCACAAAAAGGCGTCATTAACTATCATACCATTCAATAGCTTGTTCCTTAAATGGCTACATGACACTCAAAAAACATATCGCGGCAAAAATGGCGGCCGGAACCCGAACAGTCCGAGCTCCGGGACTATATAGATTCGTTGCCGGCCCTGATTGATGGTATGACAGATTATCCTTTCAACATTCAGTACGGGAAATTATAAGGGTCCCCTGTGAAGGTAATTCAACCGGAGCCCGAAGTACGGGACTTTTTAAATGTCGAAAATGTGAAATGTTCTAATAAAGGACGCGTTTGTTTTGAACTTTTTTATGGGTTTATAGAGTGTCGGTCACGTTGTCGTAAATGTGAGTTAGCGTTCGGCTTTTATTGATTCTCGGTTGTTTTGGCGTATTTGGCCGTGAAGCTTTTTGAAAGCTTGCTTAATCATGCGAACTCATGCTCTTGTGTAAAACTGGCACGCTTTCCCCCTTGAAAGAATTTTGAATGTCATGTGTACGATGATATGATGAGTTCATTATTAAGGCGCTCAACCTACAAAGTTCAACTTTAATAACTCCAAGCAAATTTTATCAATTGATTCCATTCTTATTTTAAGTTTCCCACTTTTTTTATACACTCACTTCCTTGTTTGTATGTTTATTTGTATTTTCAGTAGGATTTTTGTAACTCAATTTTGAGGCACTTCCCGATAAGCTAGCAAGCTGAAATTTTCAGGGTAGCTTAAAACCCGATGACAATGCAATTTTCAACTATAAAAACGGCTCGACCCATATTGATAAAATTTGAATGGAGTGACATTTAAAATCGTGGGTAATAGTGGGTATTTAGACATCTTAAATCTATTACTTTCAAGATTTTCCTTTGCCACAACGAGTCCCTCAAGGAACACATCAAATTATTTTCTTTATCTTTTTTCCTACATACACAAGTTGACTAAACTTTGCCCAGTATTCTCGTACGAGTATGATCTACAATATTCATCAGGTATGGAATGTTCGTGTCTGACCACTATTATGTTTGTACCCTTTGAAGCTTTCCAGCTATTGTAACCAATGCTACACTATTCGCTTACCAACTCTTGATCATTTACATAATACGGGCTGACCCATAAATTATTTTTAATTTCCACAATGAATACAACTCTTTCGGAGTTGACCAGGATATAATAACTCTGGATAAAATGTTTTTGGATAACTAGTAAACGAATTTTGAGGTTGCAGCTCGAGTAAATATTGTGGTTTCCAAATTTGCGTTTATTTTTTATATAATCGTAGGCAGAGAAAGATCTAGATGGTGAAGTGTGAATTATAAATACTTGCCTCACAAAACCTGGACTTTTGGTGTTAAAAATATCCATAGGAAATAATTTGTTACATTTAGTCACTAAAATAGTACCATACCCGTAAAAAATCTTAGTCATAACTTCTGTCACATTAAACTAAATGGCTCTCTGCCAGCTAGAGAGCCATTTCATCATCAATGGCGCTGAAATGTATGGAATTGACATTTCGTTTCGATATGTCACGTGACTTTGACCTGTCATATCCACGTTAACTATAATATTGTATTTATATATTATGCATGTATTGTGTGTATGCACATCAACTACCTTTTTGATTCCGGATCATTCCACTCCATACAATGGTTGTGTGGAAGAGATCGCCGAGTAGCGATAACACCGCCAATTTGTACATTTTACATGTTATTTATTTACTGTATCAAATGTTTTATTTTGATGTGTATTTGTATTGTAGAAATGTCACTTGGCTAAAAAAGCAGGTCTGCTAGCCAGCTTCAATTTACCCCTCAAAAACATATTTTAATTAAAAACTAGATTTATACGAATGCTCTGTATTGTATCAAATTAAACAGAATTTTCTTTTATTATCTAGTTGGCTACACCGAGATGCGGTGTTTTGTTAAATTTAAGTGAAGACGCTTCTGTGTTACTGAGAAATTTATTATAGCTAGTGGTTTTATTATACAATCTATGTTCATCTAGCTAATTAAATAAAAATAACTTTGAAGTTCCTGTGCTTCGGTTTTTGTAGGTCTGTAGTAGCAACGATAGGACCTATAGAGTTAAAATTATAATGGTCTAAAATATTTTTAACATATATATTTGCTACTTATTCGATCAGTATTTCGGTCTTAGTTTTGTTTAATTGGTGTACGATCAAAATGTGAGCATTTTTACCTTAATGTTACCGAATACGTTAACAGACAACCAAGTCAGAGACATAAAAATCATTAATTACTACAAACAATTTTATAAAACGAAATGCAGTAGGTATTTCATGCATTTTCCAATTTATTAAGTAACATCAAATAGTTTTATGAGCGAGCATTCCAGTTTATCAGGTTAAACAAAAATATTCCCACCGTTCTTTGTACGATCTTCCCCGCAATGCGTGTCACTTTGTAACTTGATATGACCTTTATGTCAATGTGTTAAGGTCTGCTTTCTTAAATATGTGGTTGAGTATACTACTGGCATCTGGATTAAATTATTTCAGGAGTATTTCCCCTCTATCCCCAATCCCGACCATAATAAAGGCATTTCTCATTTTCCCAACGAAAATAAACTGGGCTTTGTCTATTGTATTTTTTTGTTGCAAAATACCAGGACAACAGATTATTCATGTAGCATTTTGTATGCGAACAATTGAAAGGTATGATAGATTTGTTTATAGTATACAAATGATTATGTAAATGTGTGCTGTTCATTTATTTTTTGTTATCTTTAAATTCGTTTTGGACGCTTTTTTTGGGCCGATATAGAAAAATGTACTGTTTTTTCCATATTCCTCGTATTTAGTCACAAAACGTCGATGCTTACAAAAATAGCACTTTTCATTCAATGTTTACTTAATGTTTTCTCTTTTTAATACTATGTGTCTCATAGTCTCACATAAAAGTCGACCTCATAAGTGTAAGTTAGGTCCTCAAGAAAACAAATAAAGCTAAGCACTCACTCTCGACCTAACCCATATTTTTTTATGTTACGTTGCACTAGACTAGGATTTACTCGTGTGTGTTTTAAACTTAAGACGTGCACTTTCTGATGTTTCTAAGGCACACATTTGTCATTATGCGTATAACATCTTATTTTCTGTAGTATAGGGATTAGGGTTGTGTTTGAATTTCAGCCATTTTTATTACGTCCAAATCTCCCTCTTGACTAGGATCTCAGAAAGCCCACTATCAATCACATCCAACTATTGAAATCCGTATTCCAGATGCCAATTGATTCGGAAATCCAAGTAACGGGCTTGTTGCTTCAGCTTCTGCCCTCCTAGTACAATCAAATGCTGTGTGCACACGAAATAGCGCGTAAAGGAAACAGACCGGTTCAATGCTCACCTCTATTCATCGGAGGAGCAATCACGGAGGTAGCTTTTGAATTTAGAATCTCTTGAGTGCGTGTCGTCTTGACCTACTTGCTTGTTATGAGTTCCTGGTACTTTTATGTCTCATTCAGTCGTTTTATTATTTGCAATGGAGTCTTTTGTGTAAATAAATAAAAATAAAGTAAAGTTTTATAAAAAGCTACTATGCTTTTTTAGCTTATCTGGTATGGGGTACAACAGGTTTCAAATTTTCATTGCTAAAGCTTCCAATATTAAACTTTGATCAGCTTTATTTGTGCATAATTGCGAGCAATTTTCCAATATTGAAAATTCCGTATGAAAATTCTCTCTAAATTGCTTCAAATTTGCTAAAACATCACTAATAAAACTTTGCATGTTTCATGTATGATAAATATGGTGAAAGTATTCAAAGAAAACCCACAGAAATGTTATTGTTTGCAATATCTGTTACAATTATGTACTAGACATTAGTCTGGCAAAATATTACATTTCGGATATGACGAATATCCCACGAGTCGCTTTTGTTATCCATAATAAAAATACTTTTAGCCAAATTAGAAATGGCAGCCTATTTTTCTTTTGTCTAACATATCATAAAAACTTCAGAGACAAGTTACGTTGGAACTTTTCTTTGCATGAGTTCTGATTACATTTAACTGATGGAGTAACCTTCGCATACTGAAACGCGAGAACATCTCAAAGGCAAGTTATCTTTGAGATGTTCTTAAATATCAATCTGTCTCTGCTTTAAACTTGAAATTGATAGAGATAGCATAACTTATCGGAGGTGTGAAAATCTTCATAAATTATTTTTAACAATTAACTTTACGATTCGTCAATTTTAAACTTAAAGATAAAAAGTTAGTCCGTATATTTTTACGAGCTCTTTACGAAAGAGGTGACATATACCTATTTTAAATTATAACTGTATTTTACGAGTGTACGTGACCCGAAAATTCAGTAGTGCCTGGCAACACTGGAACTCCATCTCGTAGCCATAAATGATTCACCGCTTTTTCTACTAACGGCAGCGTGTGTTGCCGGATAAACACGTAGTTTTGCTTTACAAAGTAATAAAAATCACACTAACATATATTGTTATTGTAATAATGTTTATTCTTTATTTTTTTTCTAATCCCTATTTATTTATTAATGAAATTTATAGATATGAGAATCTTTGAAATGGCAGGAAGAACTGTCATAAAGAAATGGGGAGGTTTTTGGCACCCCTGATGAAGATGATGATGAAAAAGATTCAGATAGTCTTAAAATGATTTTATCCTCGTCCCAGAGGGACTAAAAACGAATAGGAAACTTTCTATTTATATGAGCCTTAGCCCGCTACTCTATACTATTAAAAAGGAAGAAAAAAGAAAATTCTGCGAAGCCCGCTACTGAGCGATGTTCGAGTCGATGTTAAAAGACACTAGACACAGTCAAATATAGTGTTTTACGTGAAGCGTTTGAACTGTAAACACCCAAATATTCCATGAACATACCGGACCAAATGAGAAAATTTTAACGTTTTCAAAAGTGACTAAAATTATCATCTACAAATCCAGGTTGAAGAAATGACATTGTCGCGACCACCAAGAGGTTTTTGTAATAAACTGGCTCAATAATGGCCGTTCGAAGTACCCAACGCGAGAAACACGCCGCATCGCTATAAAACGAGAAATACGGAGCTATGTATTCCTACAATTATTATACATATTCTGTGAACATGGTTCCCTAGAATGCCTCGGGAGGTACTGAATAAAATTTTATACCGCACAATTTACATGATATCGCTTAGGTTCTTTCGGTTAATAAAAATAGCGGGACTTTTGTATACCTATGGAATGTAATACGATGTTATTTTATTTAAAGGTTGGTAGTGTTATTCGTTTTACACGATGGTCGATCTTTATGACATAGGTAATCTTTTAATTTGAAATTATATTCTTAAATTGTATCCTTATTTTCCTCTTTTTTTGTATGATGATATGTATTTCAAATGTTAGCTTTGCAAAGGTAATGCGTAAAATTTCGATAAGATACAGCTTCGAAAGGCATATCAATATATTCTTTTGTTAGATCAAACAATAATTGTCAAAATAGACACAGTTTTGACTTCAGGTTTGACAGGTGACTAGAACTTCTATGCTGCTAACTTTTACTTGAGCCGAAAAATATTTTTTAGAAACTCACTGTATGGTTTACTTTAATTCATGATTTGTCATTTCTCTACAAGCAATAATTGTAAAAACGGTTCAATGCATCAGACGATATAATTAAGGTAATTTTAGGAATTACCTTCATGGTTATATAAGCTCAATAAAAATAATTTACTTGCTCTGCCAAAATCATGTTTACCTAATAACATTTTCCTTAGTAAAACTTCAGCTTAGTTCAAGCCGCTGCGGCACTTCCTTTGGCTAAAGTATCTTGTGGAGAGTCCTACCCTACTCTCGCCAAGGGCCTGAAGTATACAGATCCCTGATACATAAAATGTTATTGACAGATAGAAGATTTAAAGATACTCTGGGAAAAATATTACGCTTGGGAGAAAATAAAACAGAGAATGGAAGTAGAACTAGGTAAAATAAATGTTAATTGATTGTACTAAAATATCGCTTCTTTTTGGTTAAGTATCTAGTTTTTGTGCCGGCAGAAAACAGTTATTTTGTGTTCATACCCTTTTTAATGTTCTGACGTAATATTCAATTGGGATAAAGCAGATTAACCACCATTTTTATTGTCTCTGACTAAAAGTTAACTAAAAGTTTCCCAAGTGTTAACCTGCATGATGAGAAAACAGAACAATTAAAAAATCAGAAAAGAGTTGACATCACAGCAATTACGCGAAACACTTTTGATTGTTTAAAAATTACATTACAGAAACATCAAAGTCCCTTATAAATCACAAAATACTTATTTTATCAATAAAATGTATCCTCATATTTCTGACAACTCGAGGTTCATTATAAGCTGTCACAAATAACAATGCATTGCTTTCAATAACGTAACGCGAATTTGTAATTTACCGGGGAAAATATCGAAATGTTCCCGTTCCAATTTACCTTTTCTCCCCAATGTTTGTGTTTGTTCAACTTTTCATATATTGTATTTTATTTGTACGTATCAGTAGCTTTCGGATGTTTTTTGCTTGTTAATTTGAGTGAATGAGTTTTTGAATGAAAGCGTAACGGACTTGTTAAGTTTTTTTTTTGGTCTACGTCACTGAATTATAAAATTGATGAATTATTTGAATTGAATATTTAGGTCTAGTTTTACAAAGTATGTTTTAGTAAAGCAAGGTTGATTTTTAGCTATAGCCTAGTTGAAAAATAGTTTAAATTTTACGTTATTAAAGTCATAATACAAAAAACCCTAAATAAATTGTTGGTAAAAAAAGTCAGAAAAAGGTTAATCATAGAAAATAATGTTTTCATATTTTCCATATATATAGCCTTACAGCAATCTTAAACCAGAACCATTTGAGCGGAAATTTAAATACAATTTATGTGCAAATTACGAGAAAACTTTGAGGCAATTTGTAAGCACGAAATTAATTAAGCTGACGATCGTGTAATGTGTGCTACAGTTTGTGCGTGATTGTACAAAAGCGTGTTATAGCCAAAATTGTTTGTGACGTATGTACTGTGTTTTGCTATGGCCGTATTGTCGTCGACTGTACTTAGCTTCCTGTATTTCAGCACATATTGGTTTATGTAGATAGAAGATTGGTCTTTTGCTTTCGTTGCGTAAAAAGTACTGCCAGTTAAAGATTTAGCCTATTAAAATATAATTTCATAAAAAAAAACCAAATGATCAGCTGGTTTACCAATCGATCTGCCTATGCATTTGCTAATTAAGGAGGTGGAATAAAAATCTTGTATAGCGGAATAATATTAGAAGGATTTTAAAAATCGTTTTGACGTTTTTGGTTATGAGTTAAAAAAATACTAAATGATGACTTTGCACTTCCGAGTAGGTAATTATGACACAAAAATGTAAATTCAATACAAATTACCCAATCCTGTAAGCGGTATTTTATACTTTTACCTAAAGTACAGGTAATTCCCGTTTATTATATAATAAATAGTCGTTTGTATCGTAAAATATCGGGGTTTTAGTCCAGTTGGAAGCCGTATTTAATAGCCCAAATAATTATTGCTGAAGGGGCCGAGAGAACGTCGTAAACCGACTGATATTGAAGTCTGAACAAATTATTACTTTAGTATTGAGCACAGTTTTGTATTTGTAATACGTTTGGAGTTATTAAAACTGTTTCACTTTGAGTAGACGCTTTTGTAACGTGGATATGTTTTTACATGTAGCGGGTCATTATGTTTAAGAGTTCAATTTTTAGTTAGGTTTTTAGGATTTCGTGGACAAAGAGAAACAACTGAACCCTATTACTAATGCTGCGTCTGTCCATCTGTCCGTCCGTACATCAGACATCATCATATAGCTAGGCAGCCGATTTTTTCAAATATTGTGTATTTATGATGCCGCTATAATAGAAATATTTGAAATTGAACTGAAGGTTAAGCAACAGTTAGTATATAACCTTCAATTCCATTTTTTTTTTAGATCACCGGTACCGGATCTGGAGTCATGAATGCTTCGAAAAGTTACGAAAGTGCTAAAACACCTGGTTAATATAAAAACTTATTGATTTTGCTTATAACCCTACACGTTGGATAAATTTTGTGCCCAGAGCGGATAAACCAAAACGGGTGTCATTTATCACACTTTGTTTGGTAATTTAAGCCGACATTAAATAAACTAATTAGTTAAAATAACCATAAAACACATTAATAAGGATTTAGTTGTAGTTAGTTTGACCCGTATATCCAGTTACGGATAATAAATATCAACAACTATGTAGTGTTGGACTGTATATATTATGTGACTACTATTAAAAGTATGAATTTTCTTTGCCACGCTTTGTAGGCTAAAGCATGAAAAGTTACAGCAAATGAGGTCTCCTTAGATCCCAAGCAATAGTGCCTTACCTTATTTTAATTCTTTCGTTAGGTAGATTAATGATTAACAAACACATACTGGCCTGTTGGTCTAGTGGTTAGCGACCCTGACTGCTATACCGGAGGTCGTGGGTTCGATTCCCGCCCAGGACAAATTTTAATGTTGTGTGATGAGCATGATCATTTGTTCTGGTTTCTGGGTGTAATTTATCTATAATATGTATGTATTTAGAAATATATAAGTAAGTTTATCAGTTGTCTGGTTACCATAACACAAGCTCTGCTTAGCTTGGGATCCGATAACCGTGTATGAGTTGTCCCATGATATTATATCATTATTATATTATTATACTAAAATAATTGAATTTAAGTAAAATATGAATCCTCCACGTAACTATAACGCCATACTTAGAGGTCTGTGACGTCAAGCCTCTCTTCAAATCGATGTATGAATGGTGAATTAAAAATTGGGACTTCACAAACATTCAAGTCACACAAAGACATCCAGACTCAGAACAAGCATTCCTTGATCACATGAATGTTTGTCCTAAGAGGGGTTCGAAACCGTGTCACCTCGCGCAGTGGGTTTGGCGTACTGACCACTCGGCTACTCGTGCAATGAACTAATACAACATAGCCAACAGACCGATAATCATTGTACCTTACCCTGAGTAACCTATTTGTGTATAAACCTCCTTATAAATATATCTAAAAATATTTCGTCCAAAATAAAGTGTCTGCCACGTCCGTTTAAGATGTTCTACAATTTATTCAAAACGTTAAGTGGTGGCTATAAAGGCGAGGCTTTAGACTACCTCTCGGTTTTATGTGATTCTCCATAACTTTGTAGGGACAGAGTTAAGCCCACCTGCGGCCGAATTAAAATAGAACCTTCTATACGTCACTCTCAGCATTACTTAGAATGTTAGGTGAATATCCTAATAATATCCTCTGTTCGGAGGTTCGTGTCGAAGATGATTTGGAGATGTGTTTCTTAAGGAATAATGATTTAGGGCATGATGCATCATTTAATATTATGAATGAGAAAGTATGTGATTGTTTGTATTTTTATGTGTGCTTGTGGTACTTCTTGATACTTAAACGATTGAACTGATTACGACGATTTAATATGAAGTTAGGTGACAACTTACAGCGTATGAAGGCTTGCAACGCATTGCCATACGCCGACACAAAAACGCGGATGACGTAGCGCGGCGGTTCAGGTTTAGTCAGTAAAAGTCTGACACTACCCATTTCCTCCCCCGAGGGAGTGGGTGTCCAAGAGGATTCCCCCGCCTTAACAAAAAAAAGGTCACAACTTATACCGTACCGTCCTCTTTTGTCACACTAAACAAAGTTATGAGTGTAACAGTACCCATAAACATTAAATATCAAAATACCCAAACTCAAAACTTATAACACAAACATGTAAGTATCCTGAGTGGGAATCGAACCCACTACCTGCAGTATAGCAGTCAGGGTTATTGAGTCGTAAGTTAAATAAATAATATATTTCCTATGCCATAAGATTAAAATTGACCAACTACTTATAAATAGAGAGGGTCGTCGTAAAATAAGAATATTTTTGAATGGACTATAAATAAGTTTTATGGGTAATAGGGTCAAGAGGATCCTAAAACAACGAATTTAAGAATAATGGGAAGAAATGTTATGTGAAGAAAACACTGAAAGATGAGCGAAAAAAAAGGGCCATTAAAATAAAATACATTTGATGAAATGGCTGAATGTCATTCAGGAAGATACAAAGTTGAACGGCAGTGTTTGGTGATGAGGCTAGTCTGTTGATTTTGTCCATAGTTTTATTTATTGTGAGGTACGTTTGCCCACTATAGGGAAAGAAGAAGTGTTCCAGCGTTTAAGACTGTAAGAAGGTTAATATGTTCGTTTTTCATGTATTTTTTATGAAAATAAGTTCTATGGCGGACTAAATGCCAGGGACATTCTCTACTAGTCAACCAAGAGGTGGTGTAGAGAAATAGTTCCTGTTTCACTGCACCACCTCTTGGTTGACTAGTAAAGAATGTCTCTGGTAGGAACTAGGTGTAATTGGAAGTGTATAACGAATAAAACAGCTTATACATATATATATATATCTACATTAATCGTAGATAACAAATATTCCTAATTATTTAATGCACATGCGTCTACGTATCCATACATAATAGGCCAATGTGTCAGCTTATGATTAAGGACACTGGGTAAATCCGAAACCAGTCGTTCGATCCCGATAAATACGCGTGAATAAACCGTTATTAAATAACACCAAATAATAATTTATACTTTGTTTACTCCCAAATATCAGGATTCACTGCAAATACAATAAATAAACAGTACGTAAACTCATAAATAAATTCGATGTGCTAAATAGTTAATGTTGGTATCAATTGTAATGTAAATAAATTCAACATTGATTTATTTGTGACGTCATCAATCGTTCCCATGTGTTGTGTTGTGTAACAAACTGTTTTTACTGCGTTTTATCTGAAACAGATCGTAACTGTCTCATAAAAGCGTTTCTTGTACTTTTGTATACGATTTTTTCCGTAGTTCCTATCAAGTAGGAACTAACATCCCATCAGAATATTACTGTGAGTACTAATAATAGGTTCAAACGAAAACAGACGATTTTTAAATTAATCTTTTTTTTTGACATGCAACCTACAATCACATATAAAAACATTTTCATAATAATAGAAACAATATTAGCTAAAGTTTAACCTCAACCTTGAATACTTTGATTTTCTAGGTTAGGTAAGTTTTCTAATATCCGGTCACCTCAAAAAAAAAACCGTTATTACACATATTCTAATTAAAACTTTCTACATACGTCAAAATGAATGGGCCACTGAACAACTCAACTAGACAATCATGGAAGTATCAAAAAGTTTGTTTTATTACGCATATACCTACGTAATAATATGTTAATTCTGAAACTTCACAAATTAGACTACATAACTTACAAATTTATACTCAAATCTGATCACCATAATCACTGTGGATATAATCTTACGTCATCAACACTCAAGAAAAGTTCCTTCTCCTACAACAAACATACACCTCTATTTATCTAAAACTGTCTTACAACAAGACATTGACATCAACATCTCATGACAAGACCCGTTGGTACACTACACATCCCTAGAGCGCGATACCGCCAAACTTGTCCAAACAAACTAAGCTAAACTGATTGTTGCATGTCGCAACGTTAACCCAGACATGTTCATAGATCCCATAGGATGAGACACGTAGAACAGGCTGACGGGCTCGAACAGGCTAAAACAGGATAATTAACTCGACTCAACTGTCTCAGTCCTTTGTGAACAATTATAGTCGTACAGGTGAAGTTCTGACCGCTGTAGTTTGCTTCTCAAATTGTTTTAGCGTTTCTGTACAACACTACGTCTTTATTATATTAAGTAAACGTTGTCGAATTTAGAGGTATATGGGACCGTTTTGTAAAGCGATAGACATGATATAATTCATGATATAGATAGAGTTAAGTCGTAGCCAATAATATGTTATAAAGGGTCAAGTACTTATCAAGTTTACAGTGTAGAAATTTATTATCTTAGAACAATAACACAAAATTATTTATGTTTAGATAAAGGAGAGAAAGTCTACTTCGGACTTCGGGTCCTACCTTTCTCTTTTTAGTAATCCTTTGCTAATAATAGATGACAATGTTAACCATTTAAAAAACTTATAAATATAACAAACAAACTGGAACAAAACGGAAATCTATATTTCTCATACAAAATGCCATTTTTGACTTTAAAAATCTCGAAACGGACCTTTTTGCAACAGATTTACGATTCCAGATATTCCGTATTCCCTAGAAAATACAAAATACGGAGCATTCTGTTCAGAACACTCCGATTCTGTAGCAAATTGCGGCCAGGTGCGCTGTCAACAGTATAAATTCAGATTTACAGTAAAAGCAGCTTATTCCGCAACGAAAATGGTTAGCAATTCGTTGAGGCAATCACTGGTAACAACGACTGGTTCGATTGCAGAATGCCACAAACAATTCGGTTGCTCATGCCGATATTAAGCTGGCTCACAATTGAATATTGGGATAATTTTAAATTGTGGTCAATGTGACGTTAATGTAACGAGCCTTATGTTTGTATGTACGTGATTTTGTTGACAGTTTGTTTACGAGCTTTCAATTACCTTTCAATAAATCACGTGTGCATAATTTGTCCAAACATCAAAAGGTTAAAGTGTGGAATTATACAGAAACTAGCTGTTACCCGCGACTTTGCGTGACAAGTAGAAAGCTTATAGAGAAAATAATATTGCGAGTATATACTGAGATGAAAGCCATGCTATCTTATAAGTTGTATCAAGCTGCGCACGGCAAAGATTGAAATTTAAAAGTAGTTTAAGAGTCCATCGCAAGTAAAATCGACGTAACACAAAATTTTAATATACCTACATTTTAATATATGGCAGCAATCTTACTGAAATATATATTTAATAAAGCTCATATTTTAGACATTAGCTTAACATGACTATTAGTCATGTACTCAACAACTCTACACCTCATTCTACAACTCTACAATTATAATATCCAAACACGCCAAAGAAGTTTCTAAAATAATAAAAGCAGCAATAACATCGATCGGTAATCTGCAATGTAATTAAAATTCGCTACAAAGTTAGCTAACGAGCTTGCGCCTGTGACTCGCCAATTAACAAAGATAATTTGCGCCTTATAATTATTATTCTCGGCTATGTTAACTCGGCAAGTAAATATAATTACAAAATCATATATACGTTTATGTGAATCATTTCGAAGCCGTTTTAAGAATGTTAAAATACTTAAATAAGTGTTTTTCCAAAATTCATTTTTAAAAGAGACAGCACGACATCTGAGTAAGACATTTCGCTATGCGTTGTTGTGTGGGTATCTCTTGCATATGGCAGAACTAAAAATATGCCCAGAAGTATTCTACATCTCAAGCGATAGCACAATACCCCCGCAATCAAAGACAAATAATATTTATCATTCCACAACTTTTACACAACGACATCCAATCTCAAACTAAGCAAAGCTTGTATTATAAGCGCAAAAAATGATAAACATAGTTTATATAATTTTGAATAGATTCATCTTATATTTAAATTACAAACAGGCACATAAATATCTCACTAACTTGATTGGCTATCATATCTCCGATTTGTTTACCAAAACTAAACCATGCAACCATAGTTTTTGGGTAAACTTATTAGCATAATGAACAACACCAATGAAAACGATGAAGTGATATATAAAGTGTTAAAACAGACCAACAATATTTTATAACTTTAAATAACTAAAATAAACTTACAACAATTATTAAAGCTAGTTTGCTACCTCGCAGATGTAGTGAATAGGTGTCTGGAGCAGGGACCAGACACTCCTTGCTCCCATTAAGAATATCTTACACAAATACTATGTATTAATATAGTGCTGTCTTCGCACAGGGGCCAATTAAGTGCGCTAGGAAAATGGTGTCTGAAAGCACTACGATATTTTGTAGTCTGTGTTGAAAGTAAGTGACAGACTGTTGAAAAGAAGTTGAAATATTATTTTTTTCTGTGACGTTGTTGTTATTTCATTTGATTTCGACGTTACTGTAGGTAATAATTTTACGAAATAATTAAACCCACACTGTGTGACAGGTTGTCGTGAATTCAGCATAGATACTTCAAAACCTCCTTTAGCTTCGGAAATTCGCATAACCTTAAAATCGTTTAAAATAAAACAATTGAAGTTTTAGAAAATAAGGACTCATGTCAAATCTAATAACATTTTTTTTCATTCCGTTTTCAATAGTGTTCATAAATCACATATATTCATAAACTTTTTAATGATACCTCCCTTTCTTTTGTTCCAGACTTTCTGTGTGGTATCGAAACGTTTTCGCAAGAACTACATCCACCGGTTCACGGCGACCCGCTCGTTGTTCTGGTACTCTCCGTGGTCGCCGGTGCGACGCGCCTGTGTATATCTGTCAACCAACCAATACTTCGATTATTTCGTCATGGCTACCATACTGCTCAACTGTGTCTTCCTCGCCATGTCGGAAACTATCGAAGAGGCTGAGTAAGTGATTTCCTTTGCTTATTTTGAATAAGTGTCTTTTAAGTCAATATTGGCTGAATGGTTTTATTCCTTAGCCCGTAGAGAGGTTATTACTCCGCGAGCACTAAAGTTGACTGAAATCTTTAAATGTATTGATTTCACATATCTTGACGAAAATGATCATCATTCCCATACATTTGATGTTCTCAGGTTAACACTTATAAAAATTAACTTATATAAAACCGTAAAAATCTTACATAATTCGACATTGTAAGATGTATTTTTAATTTTCTTGGTTTAGTAAAATTCATTTCCATATTTAAAATTTATTGATGGCGGGAAGACTGAATATGCAATCACCATTGCTTTTGTATAAATTTGAATTACAAAGGATGGATCGGATCATTTTTGTGGATATTTTTGGCTAACAATATTTGATTTGATATTATTAAAGAACGACTTAAATTCTTAAGTAATAGGTTTTAAGCATTTACTTTCAATAATAGACGTTTTACTTAATAAGTTATGCCTATCGAAGGTACCAAGGAGAGACAAATTCTAACCTCACATTAATTTAATCTTAAAACATTCATTCCAAGAATAGACCGATACTACCAAACATGCATTTCCAAATCCCTGACCTACCCCTGGAAATAGAGTTTCTCCACTTTCGTTTGACATTCACAGCCTAGTTCCCAACAGGGAAATCCATGGAGACTTCAACCGTACATGAAATGTTTATTTTTGTCTTACGGGTCCTCACTTGGGATTTCACATTTTATTGGTTTCTAGCTATCGTACTCGTAAAATACTGAGGTATGAGTCTAAGAAAGAGTAGGTATTTAATCATTTTTGCGTTTGCCATATGATATTGTAGCCTTCCTAGCCTTGGCCTTAAAAAAATGGACTTTCGACTGGTTTATGGAAGAGACGTTGTCCCCAACAGACATGCACAACAACACCAGAAAAGCTTTTAAATAACTAAGCAAACGAAGCGATATCACTTTTAAAATCTATGTAATTTTGACAGTTTTTATAGATGTAAATTGCATTGTCATCGGGATTGAAGCTACCCTGAAAATTTCAGCCTGCTAGCTTATCGGGAAGTGTTTCAAAATTGAGTTGCAAAAATCCAACCGGAACGACAAACATACAAACAAGAAAGTATGTGTATAAAAACGTGGGAAAAATGATAGTTTTGAGAAGCAAATCTAATTTCCCCAATTCAACATCCAGTCTGCAGTCTTTTCCGATTACAAACATAATCTGCAGACCATCTGAATATAACCTAACATCACACTCTCTATTCACTTCACAAATAGTCTCACTTCGCGACAAACACAACACATCGATGGCAGCAAAGTAAAAACGGACATCTACAAAATCGCAACTTTACAGGAGAGCAGATTTAGTTTAAAAGCGTGGTTATTTTGCGAGTTATGAACCGATTAACCTGAAATTTTCTATGATGCTTTAAAATAACCTTCTTTATGAATTGTGTAATAGGTTTTATCGCTACATCGTTGTTTTACTGAAATAATGTAGATGTCTTTTTTTACTCTGAAAAAACATTGACGTAGAAGAAGACATCTGCCTGATAACCGTTTATACGTGTGATAAAAAAGTGCCCATTTAAAATATCTTATAAAGTAATATAATAATCTTCTGTAATACATTTAAGGATATTTATAGAACATCTTCTAAGCAACATGCAAACAGTATTCTCCTTTTTTTGACCAAATTTTGTAGATGTCTTTATTTACTATGCATTTAACATTTTATACATTATCAATAAATGAGTTAACTACAACTTATCTCCATCTATTACTATCAGTTGAACTCATTTATTTAGTTACCAAATCACGTAAAATATATTATTGTAAATAAAAACGCAATATAATACTATGATTTATTTATTATCAAAGGTATCATTGGCAGATAGGCAAATATCAAACTGAAATAAAATAAAAAAGAAACACAGAACAATATTTTAAACTTAGCAACATAAACACTACTGTCTTATTTTTACTTATAGGAGGAAAAACGAGATCAAAATGTTAACGATTAGGTACGCACGAAAACGCACGAAAACATACCCGGTACGCGCTAGAATGTGACAACTGACTGATGTCATTGTTGACGTTTCATTCATCTGTCAAAGCTCCGAAGTAAAGGCGGACAAATTCAAATGTCCGTTTCTACTGCGATGTTTTTTAAAAATCCAGTGTAGATGTCTTCATTTACGTGTCAAATTTTCTTTATTATAATGAATTTTGAAAAAAAAATAATACTGACTTGTAGGTAGGATTAATATAAGCTAATTTTTGTAAAAAAAAGCATTTTCATAAAAATGTAGATGTCCGTTTCTACTTTGCTGCCATCGACATTATGCTGAGCATCTAACGTTACTTCAGAGTCACACGCTAACAGAATCCGGTTCAGCGTCAGATGGACATTGAGCAATCAATCATGCTCCCTAACCTGGCTCGTGTCTTTATATGGATAACGTCTTAAGCCAATGTATACACTGTTGTCTATACTAATATATAAAGCTGAAGAGTTTGTTTGTTTGTTTGTTTGAACGCGCTAATGTCAGGAACTACTGGTTCAAATTGAAAAATTGTTGTTTGTGTTTAATAGACCATTCATCGAGGAAGGCTTTAGGCTATAAACCATCACGCTGCGACTAATAGGAGAGCGAAAATACAAAGGAAAATGTGAAAAAATAGGGCAGGTATAAATCATAACTTATATCTTCTACCCACGGGGACGAAGTCGCGGGCAACAGCTAGTATTATATAAAGCTGAAGAGTTTGTTTGTTTGTACGCGCTAATCTCAGGAACTACTGGTTCAAATTGAAAAAATATTTTTTTGTTGAATAGACCATTCGTCGAGGAAGGTTTTAAGCTATATACAGTACTATAAAATTATTCATCTTCGAGGGCTTCCGTTCAAAAATTCCTAACTTAATCTTCTAACCACGCGGACGAAGGCAACAGCTAGTGTTCCTCATATGTGAGGCAAATGAGGCCATGCTACATCGCTGGTAAACGACTTCACTCACTTTCACATATAAATTTACCACACAAGAAATCTCTACCAGCAGACCCACAATAGCTGAAGCGGTTGATATTAGCAATGAACAGTGTGCATTGAACTATACCGAGTTGAAATTCCACCAGATCATTATTCAGATAATAGCATTCTAGCTCAAATCAGGCGTTAAACTAAATGAATGAAAGGGTATATCAGATTTGAATATACCCTTGTCTCGTTATGAATTCTTATTGATAAGGGATAAACTGAACTCTGATCTGTTTTTGTTTATTAAGCTTACCAATTACAATACTATTTATAGATAGAACCACCCTTTAAGGATCAACTTCCAACGAGAGGTAACACGAACATTATTGACAAAGTCTTCCAAATCCGTAAAATGAACTTTTTGGGTTTTTATACCCCAATTTTATAAAAAGAACCCTATGTATCTTCGCTAACTGTTCGTTTGTCCGTCTGTCCGTCTACCTATCTGAATTTGAGACCGTAGTTCTTGTCGCTATTTAAAAAAAAAATTGTCAGTTGTTGGTACGGTCATGAATATTAGTGAACAATTTCTTGATATTCTTTAGCATATTTTTACAAGTACGTGACATTATTTTTTCGACCAGCCTTACTTAAAGGGGGAAATAATATAATTTCCCTTCATCGGTGGAATAAAGTATATGACCAGGTTAATGATGCGAATGAAGAAACGACATGATAAAAAAAGCAAAATTCATAGCTGTGTTCATACTTCGATAAGTACCCGTATTCAACACGCAACCGACACATGAGCATTTAAATGTCGAACTAAAACCTGTCACCAGTCTAAAACATTCCTATTTCCACTGACACGATTACTACAGTATAAAAAGTTCAGTTCTACTGTCTCCGCTGCTCTGTGGCGGACAGCTCATGTCTGTATATGCCAGCATAATTTATGGTGTTGTCCGTAATTTATAACCGCTGTAGCATCGTAAGATAAGTGGCGTGCTGTCGTGTTAATGTATCACGGAACACTTCGCGTATATTGATGGTGGCTATCAGTGGAGTTGGCTTAGTTGCTGATGATTC
Organism: Trichoplusia ni; assembly: GCF_003590095.1. Lineage (NCBI taxonomy): Eukaryota > Metazoa > Arthropoda > Insecta > Lepidoptera > Noctuidae > Trichoplusia > Trichoplusia ni. Next base: position 6,204,591 of record NC_039479.1, read on the forward strand.
AATAAGATGTTAAGGTTTACTGTCTTTTTGGAGATTGTCTGGAGTCTACTGGTTTTTTTTCCAGCAAATTAGTACGTGCCCCCAAATGTTTGATGAAAATTGGCGTTTTCCTGGAACCTGAAATTAATGAAAGAAAGTGAATTACTTTTTGACAATTAATAAAAATTGAATCTTATTCTATAAGGATTTGTTCTGTCTTCCTTTTTCCTGGAAGAGGATTAAATCTTCCTCGTAATTCTGGAGAGTGGTAACAAGCTTCCATAAATAACAGTTACAAAAATAGAAGAATATAAAAATTAGAAGAAATAGAAAAATTAATATCTTTCGTCACAAGTATTTTGGTTTTGCATTTTTACATTCTTAAACAATATGAAAAGCGTCTTTAGTTACTGCGTGTCTCCTAACAAAATTTCCATACATTAGCAAATTGCAATCATTTTAAATGCAGAAATAAGTTGTCAGTTTCATGAAACATTGGCAAACAAACCTCGGTGTTGTGTTACAAAACAAACTAATTTAAGTTGTCTGATATTCATGGAGGCGAGACAGAAATACGAAACGGATATCCGGTAACAGGGTGGCTCGAGCCACGCCATGAATGCTAAACTCTATGCACTTTCATTTAACTTTAAGAAGTATTAAGAATTTCAGAGTCACTGGATCTAAGGTGGATGGGATATCTATAACTTTGAAAAGTGCTAATTAATCAATAAAATTTCCTTGTTGAATTTACTTCTTTATTAAAAAGGTAGGATAAAAAGTTACCGTCACGCGTCAGCCGTCACTTTTGGTTTTAATTTTAATTTGATTGGCGCGGTCAAGACGCCATGTTTTTTTTTATTTAATCCGGAAACTGTGACGGAATTTTAATTATTACTGAAAAAGGGTTTATAAAATTACTGTAAAATCGTACGACTATAATCATTTATGCCGACGTCAATTAATTTTAAACAGTTTATCTGTTTTATAGTGATATACTGTACTAAAAAGCATTTTCGCCACTGCCCAAAATAGTTCCTTTACAGAACTCAACCCTTTATCTCCCAAACTCTATCCTTATTCACATGAACAACAAGGGGCAAGTGAAATAAGTTCCCGACAGACAATTTACTGTGCCATCCGAAGTTAGTGTCAGAGGTGTCAGACGATCAATGCCCTAACCACTTAAAAGACAACACTTGGTATGTAAAAGCGAGACGGCGCTATCCGCATGATATAACGCTGTCCCGCTTCCTCAATAACGAGAGTTCTACTTAAAGAGGTTGTAGTAAGTCCGGTTTATGCCACGTACGGTACCCTTGAAGTGTCAGCGCGTGAGGAGACTTACAATGTAGAATAAAGCCTTACACCTATCATTGTAATATACATAGGTTACTTAATTTGATATCGCTTTATGAGTGATAAGTCGGTAATGGACGAAGTTAGCCGAAGTTTGCCGATGTTGGTAGTGTTGTTGCTAATTGTTGGTTTGTATCGATTTGTTTTGGGATTGAAATGAAAAGATAAGGGTTTTTAGACGATTTTATTATGATGAATTTTTAATAAAAAAATAATATTATTACTCTTCTAATTCTTGCCAATGCCTTCATTTTTTTAATTTAATTACCTGTTTTCTATAGGATGCTCTTTAAACCTAGATTTGTTTGAAATGCAAAATATCCAGTTATACTATCCAGCTAGACATAGAAAATAACTTCTGTTGCCTTTACATATCATGCCCTATTCCTATTTTCGTTTTCCACCTTCTACCATATTCATGGACACAGACGATAGACGAGCTCATTGAGACGAGGCGACAAATATCATACACATGCAATACATTGCGGAGTCTCGCCGCTCTGGTACCAAAAGTGATACATCATCGCCGGCAATGTACTGCGACCAGCACGATATTTATCGCCTAGAGGCACAATCTAGACTAGCTTTAACACGTCACTTTCAATGTTTAGACGAATATCAATCCTGTCTGACAGTATGCAGTCACGAGAGGTAAATCAATATTGCAAAAAATAAAACTACACTGTTTGCTTATGGTGACTGGTTTGAGAAAAAAGTCAAGTTAGAGTCGCACATGTGAAAATGAGGGTTCGGTACAAATAAGTAGGCAAAAGAAAATCGGTGAGGCAAAATATTGGATGATAAGTTTAAAGGACCCATAATTTTATTTGTCGCAGGACCAATTCCTAAGGTTGCTTAACCTCGATGTTCATTTGAAATGTTTGTTGTTATGGCGTTGATTTTTTTTAACTGTCTAGCTATTACGGTTTCGTAGATGCAAGCTGCATGTCGCAACCTTAAAAAAACTCTTTGTCAATAAAATGTCAAATAGAAACGTCTTATCGGGTAGGAAATATTTGAATATCATCATCATCATCATTCCCCTGCCCTTATCCCAATTATTTTATTTGTCGGCGCAACATGTCATCTTCTTCCATACCTTCCTATCGGCCGTCATCTCACAAAAAACACTCTTTATAGCCATATCGTCTTTCACACAATCCATCCATCGTTAAATATTTGAATATATGCTTATGTAAAGTGTAACAGAAAATTGGAGGAGGTGTATTTGACACTAACCTGTCACCAAATGGTAATGCCACAAATTTTAGACACTTGTACTATTCCCATCAAACATTTTTCCTCATTTCATGAACCTTCCTTGTCCATACTTTTCAAAGCATTCTGGTCTATATGTAGGAGTAGTATGTTAAAGAAGAATCAGACTAGTCGAACAAAACACTATCAATATTGCACTAAAACTGATAAACCACTTAGCGTTTACAAAACAATAATACCACAAACAAATAAATAAATAATACAACAAAGAAGTAGGCATAAATTCATAAGAATAAATAAGAATTATGTATGTATCATATATATTAAACATAGCGTATTCATTGCTATATATAACATGTATTCATTCCTGATAATTTTAAAATATTATTCGTAGTCGAACATCTTATTGTTATGAGCACTCGAGCACTCCCCTAATAAATGATTGTTGGAAGAAACTGATATTGGTTCTAAATGGAACACAGCTTTTGTATTTGAATGTCAATCTAAATAGTTCGTAGGTTTTTGTATATTGAAGAGAATATTTAATAGTTTAATTTTTGTGATTTTTAAGACAAGTGTTTACTGTATTTTGATACATTTTTATATAGTTTTCTTGGTTGTTTGTCGTTCCGGTTTGATTTTTGCAACTCAATTTTGAGGCACTTCCCGATAAGCTAGCAGGCTCTTTGCAGGGTAGTTTTAAACCCGATGACAATGCAATTTACAACTATAAAAATGGCTGGACCTTATTGATAAAATTTAAATGGAGTGAAATTATGTACCATGTAATATTTGTATTGTTGGCGGTTTTGCAAACATTCAAATCACGTGCACAAGACAGCCAGACTCAGAACATGCTTGATTTCAATCGCGATACATCGCGCACACTGAATTTAGTGTTTATTTTCAACGAAGGATGAATCTTTTGCTTTAAAAAGCTAATGAATAGTTAATTTTATACCAAGATAATATTTTTAATAAGATTATTACTGCATATAACACGACCAATATTCTTCTAATTCGGTATTATAAAATCTTGTAATTTGTAATAGAAGAAGGTTAAAGACCTCCTCAAAAAACAGCAGAAAAGCGAAAATTCTCTTTCCTAGGCATTAACCAAGTCATTATGGCGGTCATTTATAAAATCCCACTGTTTACCATTCCGTGATCATATTCAGCAGGCTACATTAGAGACACGGTAGCACGGAAAGGGCAATGAACTGTTTAAGGTCAGGTGCTAGTGTTGTGTGTATTTATAGAAACAATCCTAGGTTAGGTATTGTTTCAATCGATAGTACAAATAAAATAGGGGATAATTTGCTTTGTAGTATATACTAAATATTCCGTGGTTATTTTCAATTGATTTAGTCAAAACTAAGCCAAACTTAGTTTTATTAGTACAAGACACTAAAAAACATACTTATTCATTTTTCACTACATAAGTACCTAATATACATAAATTACACCAAGACTTAAAACAAAAGATCGTGTTCATGATACCGACATTTGTCCTGGGTGGGAATCGGACTCACGACATCCGGTGTATCAGTCAGAGCCAGTAACCCCTAGACCAACAAGCCAGTTTTACCCTGGTTCATTTTCCAATTATTTAGAATCGGAACAATATTTTTCTATTCTTCTATTAACTTCTTCTACTCGTCATCTAAGCTCTTGCTTTACCCCAGTCTCATACTATTTTTACTCTCCAGTTGCCATCGTTTTTAAGCCTTCTTACTTATACATCCACATCAAGACCTCTATAGCATTCTTTCACCCTTTAAACCACATCATAGAAGTTTATCAAGAACCTAGACAGTACTGTGGCACTGCGGTATTTCATATCGCTATTCTAAAATTAGACCGGCATTGTTTTATCGCATTGTTGATCATAGGCAATTGATTATACCGCCGTCAAACACTGATCGTTGCCGGTGTCCGCCCAACGAACTCGTGTTTGTTTTTACCTTCATATATAGTGTGGAGTTGTTAATAATTACTCTTCGGCGAGTCTTATTAGCAGATAATGATTATGGAAGGTAGTTGATTTTTATGTGGTTGGGATTGGATATAAGGTTTTTAGGATAGCGAAAATTTTACGATAGTTAACTTGTCAAGTGCGAATTACTATGTCCATTAAACTAACGGTAAAAATAGACTTAATAAATAAAAAATAATATATGTAAAAACATTCAGTCGGACACATGAACTGACAGATAGATAACAGACTCTCATTAATAGGGTTCAACTTTTACGTTTATATCATTTTAGTTGCGCATCGACTTTTTTTGACTTCAGTAATCGGAGACAAACGGTGATCAAGAATTATTCCTTTCAAGAACATATACTTGCTCCACTGTGGAGCATTTTCAAGCCAGATTTTTTACATTTTTAAGCAGCTACAGGTCTGTAGCAGAACACCTTCTCAAACATAACGAAAACAGTTATTCAATATTAGTTACATCACGTAACCTACTTATTAAATATGAACCAAATACAATATTACAATTTGCGATACGGCTTTTTGACTCATTAAAGTCTTATATATTCCCCTTTCATTTGGCATCAGTGACAAATTAACTGGCGATGAATTATGAATACTGAACGTAATGAGTAAGGTGTGATATGTGCTTGCTACGACATGTTTGAGTGTACTGTAATTTATGCTGATATTTTAATTAATTTGGTTGAAGTCGGAGATGGTATGAATCGTCAAGTTTTAGGGAGTTTTGAGATTAATGAAACATGTGGCGTCTTTGGTCTATCTTTGGAAGGAGGTGATTGTATGTGTCGTAAGAGGAATATGTTATTTTTATTTGTTAAATTACATATTTAGTTAGGTATACACGGTGATTTTTTAGTCGTCTTACAAAAGGGGCCCAGTTCATGTACCCGACGTAAATATTTTTTTTTATCATCCACTAAGACAATAAGTACGAAGAAAAATTAAACAAGAGAAATCTGAAAATACTCTTAAAAATGATAAAAACGCCGCCGCCCGCGCCCCTCACCATTGTTACAAGGCTCGGACCGCGCTCGCAACAGAGCTGTGTTTCTAAAAAACTACGAATTCCATCACAATATTGAATAAAAATTACATTTTAAATTTATTTAAATCTCATAAATACCTATTTTTTTATCATGAACGTGTTCTAGTCATTGGATACATGAACTGGGCTGCTCTTGTAGGACGACTAAAAAATCACGGTGTATGTATATGAAATTGGAAAAATATCTTTATCATATTTTGAAGTAAAGATATTTTTTTTTCGCAATTATGGGTTAGTTATGGTAACTGTGCCTTCTTTTTTCTAAAATAGCAAACTTTTATTTTCAAATTCTCAGCTGAACACCGTAACCAAAAAATATTGGGTACGTACATATAACTTATACGTAAGTACAAAATATATAATATAAAGAAATGACTGCAAAAAATTGAAACCAACATTTCACACAATCTTGGCCCAACAATCCACCAACGCAATCCAACACTTAAAAAACGACAACAAACGAAGAATTTCACTTTCGAAATAACGCAACAAACGTCAAGCTACATGGAATACTCGAGCGCGGAGCATTTTACGCAATGCGCTATCTTATTCCGGTAATGTCGGAACCGCTATTCTGCGTTATAAAGTATAAAAGCAACAAGCGACGCGTAATATAAATTCACAGCTTCCGTCATCCATCGTGCTTTACTTCAAAATGCTCGTTAATCCAGTTTTTTCGGGTTTTTGGCACTTTGTTCCTGCCTTTCCAGTGAAGTTACAATACCTAGTGGACGTCAATGGCTGGATGCGAGCAGCCGAAGATAGATCTCGCGTGCAATTAGAAGCGAACAATTAGAAGGCCTATGTCCAGCAGTGGACTGGGCTGATGATGATGATGTTGGAGTTTTAATAACTTCTTGTTTGTATGTTTGTTACCTTAATTCTATTGAATGAACCCTCGAAAGTTAACGAACCTCTTTTCTTATGATGGTCTTAAAGAATCAAAAATATCTTGAGGCCAGCATTTGGGCGCGAAATATGGCACCTTAGAGACCCGTGCCCAGTGGTGGAATGGTAAAAGTGTCGATAAGTATGATTAAAAGTAAAAAATGTGGTCTTTTCATCTAAATATATTTAGTGCTTAAATGTAATAATACTTTAACACTTAAATTATTTGTCCACAATAAAGTAAATGTATTTAAATGTGTTCCAAAATTATCCTCAGTTGCCACAAGATATTCAAATGGAAAACACACACTCTCTCAAAATCGTGTACACACAGCTACTGTTTAACCAAAACGAGTAAACCTTTCCGACATTACTCAAAATTCCATTAAGGTTTTAACCGTGTTTACTTTGTCGATAGATCATCGTGTCGTTTAAAGTACAACACTTTTTAATCGACTTAAAAAAGAAGGTGCCTTGCTCCTTTTTTGCTTGTTACGACAGAATGACAATCAATGATCAATGTACCTAAAATTACCACCTGTAACTACATTATGGAAGCAATAAAGTATTGAGTATTGAGTATTGAATCTCGTACTTTGTGAACCAATTTTGTTGATTATTATTTTTCTTATTTAACATGAAAAAGCTGTCATTCGGTCCCATAAAAAATTATCAAGTTTAGATCAGTTCATCAGATCAGTTTTCATTTGAAGTCTGTTGTATGTTTTTTGATAAAAAACTGAGAGTCACAGGCTCGGATCAACTGTTGCGGACAATCAACAAGACGGACGGATGGTTAAACGATTTACATTTTCATTCCTAGGAACAAAAATTAAATAATTAGGTAATTTTTTCATGGCGTTCGTAAGTCATGATAGTTCATGAGCAAATATTAAATCAGATCTATTCGTGGTCGATTTTCGGGAGGCACATACCAAACCTTATTTAAGAGCTAGATCCGCGCTTGGAAAGTCAAGATTTACTAACAATTTTTCACGTTGAAGACAAATTGTGAGCCAAACAGATAGTCGACACTGGGAACTGTTGGAGACGACAGTCATGAGTGACGTCCAACAATAAATTAATCTTCACAACAAAGTGAGAATGCGCCCTTATAATAAATGTCGTTATTTCGCTCGCCGCTCATTGGACGGGACGTGTGACGTCACACCGCATGTTCGCCACACGATTAGCCGCCACTAGGATAAACGTCAGATTATAAACATGGCCGCGATTGGCGGTCGCTCGGATTGCTTCTGTTGGCAAATGATCCGCGGTTTAGTTCGATTTTCGAATTTAATTTTAATCTACAACGACCCGGCAATCTTGCTTATTTATTTACTATTTATATGCACAAGTTTACTGAGGAAACAAAATTCTAATAGTGATGTATAAAAGAAATTTCTTCCATCAGACCAACAGACTAGAGATAGAAGAATCTGAAAATAAATTGAGGCAATCGTGTGCAAAATTACAATTAAAGAGTGCATCTTAACAATTTTTTATGAATAAATGTATTTTTATATAAAATTGTTTTTCTTCCATAACGTTTTAAAATGTTTTCACCTGGATTTCTTCAGTCTACCTACAAGTATGAAATAAGAAATCCAAATTATTGCACCTATCCTTTGGAAGTAGGTACCTCGTGTGATAGCTATTGACCTTTGGGCCCCTAAAGGAGGGTAAGTAGGGTGTAATGGAAATTGAATTGACCTCTGTCAGCGGTTGCTTTACAAAAACGTCACCCTTCTTGCTTCCTTCGACCTTTGACGGTAATAGGAAGACCTTACACGTATATTATGGTTATTGATATTGCATTTAAATTACTTTTGAACTATCGTAATACTTGTAAAGTTTGTGAGGTTATAGAGTATAATCTCGGGTTCTACTGAACCGACTTTTTGTAATATTTTACTTATATAAATGCTGTATATTAACCAGAAAAAATATTTTCAACTAAGTGGGCACGGGTCATCTCGTGACAATAAATGATTACGACAATTTACCAAAAAAAAAAGTATAATTCTAGGTTATTTTCACAAACAATCAAATCGCTCAACCAAAAAATACTGAGACTTAAACCAAGCATTTGTGAGGTCACAAATACCCATTACCACATTTTTTACTTCCGACACCAACGAGCCGTAAAAACAAATCTCCTGAAATCCAAATTCCTTTCTTAAACAGTAAAAACTCGAAGATTACGAAAGCTATCAAAGTTCTTTGAAAGAAGTTGACGGAGGAAATGTTTCGATTACTTCACAGTACGGATTTAAGAGACCTTATCACTGGGCTATAGGACTTTAAAGTTGAACTCCGTGTCTTTGTACGTTTTAGTCACTTACTGGTACTTTATTAAATGATGCAATGGTTTACCCGCCTCGTCAGCTCAAGATTAAGGACTCTACTACTATTTTGTAGGTTCACTGACTACAGGTCAAAAGCTATCGGATTGTTTTGTATCTTTAAGTTATCGAGATTACAATCGACGTTAGGGAATAAATAAAAAAAAAATTGTTTTACTTATTAATTAATTTCTTTTTAAATGTGCAAGATTGGTGGTTCGTCTCACGTTCAATAGAAAAGTCTTAGTCATTATAAGTACATAAATAATTAAATAGTATAAAATTAAATCGTGCATAAACATGCATAAAAATGCACATTTAAATATCATATCATTATTCCTGACAACTATCAATTAAAACTTCACCTGCCTTCATAAATTAATCATTGCACAATACAGACAGTATAACTGACCTCTACAAAACTTAATTCTTCACCGTTCAACAGCAAAAGTTTCAGAAAGCTTTATAAAGTGCCTCGGAAGAACAACAATGGCTAGCAGCAGAAGCAAATAAATTGTCCTAATTAAACAAGTTGGATCCCTAAGCAAATGCAGGGTTACGTCTCACGATCAAGTTACATTATGCAAGGCTTTCATGGCTATTTGCTCGGAGGCTTTGAGGTTGTTTGCTGATATCGATTACTCGATTTTGTTAAGGGATTTATAAGTATTTGGATTTTAATCATGGAATTTAAATTACGATTGTATTGGTGGTTGGACGCTTAGTTTTGTGGACATTGTGTATAGTGAGTTAATCATTTAATATATCTACGAAGTAATGGTAGCTGTTTACTCTTTTTTTTGATTATTTGAAGTAGTTAAAATAGAGAGTACACATTTTAACAAAAAGTATAATTGTTTGATTAATTAACTAAAATCTTGATAAACTTAATCAATCCAAATAAGTCTGTCACTGTGGCCAATAAATTCATATTTGATACACTACCATCAAAATTCAAAATCAGAACTCTGCCAATACACCCAACAAAACATTTTAATTTCCATTCACAACCCAACATGGACCGTTTAAAAAGACAACTCTACCTGCCAGTGCGACAGCGCCGACCTTTTTTATCGTATTTACTCCTTGGTAGTCCATTTAAAAAAGAAGTAGGCAAGAACATTTTAAATTAAACCTTCCACGATACATTTGTTTCGTCTTGAAGTTATCTCGGGTCCCAGTAACTTGCAGGTTTTATTTTTTTATTTTGTCTTCACTTTTCTGTAGGTGTACCTATTACGCTGGCATTGTGCCCGATGTTAAGAAAGAATTCTCACTCTTGTGGTACAAATTCGTTGTAAGTACTTGTGTCACAGTTAAAAAAAGTCTTGTTTATTTATAGTAAAAAATCATCTTGCTCAGGCAGTCAAATGAGTACATTAGAAATCCATACATCATTTTCGAGTGAAGAGCTACTTATAGTAGTGCAACATAAAACATAAAATATACGTCAACAGAATTATGTACGATTATATCTTCTTCGTATCAACATATACATTATATATGATGCCAATATTTTATTTACAATACACTCTTTCAAAACATCTATTTTCTCAATCTCGTCAATAATGCTTATCTTTAGATTGCCAGCCATTTTCCTCATGAATCTATTTCTAAACGCAAGTAAACCAACAGGAAAATTGCCTTACAAAATCTATCAATACAATGTCACTAAATATGATGTAAATAGGAAAACGCTTCTTATAGAAACGTTTTACAGAAGTATTTTTTTGGTGAAATTTTTGTCTCTGTTCCTGACGGGATACGACTTTTATATATGAACTAGCTGTTGCCCGCGACTTTGTCCCCGTGGGTAGAAGATATAAGTTATAATTTTTACCTGCCCTGTTTTTTTCACATTTTCCATTGTATCTTCCCTCCTATTAGTCACAGCGTGATGGTTTATAGCCTAAAGTCTTCCTCGATTAATGGTCTATTCAACCCAAAAAGATTTTTTTTAATTTGGACCAATAGTTCCTGAGATTTTTGTTCGTTTGAACGCGCTACGTTCAAACGAACAAACTTTTCAGCTTTGTATATTAGTATAGATATGAATAAAATAAATGTTCTAATAGTACTCCAAAGTAGAAATATTTATTGGGTTCTATTTATGTATTCAAGTACTTTCTAGTTAAATAGTAGTACAATTGATATATAGGTATAGTTTCAAGCACAAGACATAGCTTTTCAGAAGTCGATACTGGGCAGGCTCACACTGAGTCTGACCTCACCGTAAACTTGAAACATTATCTACGAAATTTTCGTCAGTGGCGTCTACGCGTAGCGTCTACGCGTAGCGTTACAATGTTTACGCGTAGCAAGGTAACGCGTAGCCTATTGTCAGTAACACTAACATTATTTAAAAGTTTTTGTGAAATAGTTTAATATGTAAAATCTCTTTACAATATGTTCTATTATTTCCTTTACGACTGATATTAAAAAAATTAAAAACACAAAAGCCGAGCTCATATATCCAGTATCGTTAAGGTTATTTCTGCTTTTAAAATTAACTTCATCCGGCTTCCAATGGAACGTGATTTAACTTGACTTTGAGCGATCGTGTAAACTGAAGTAAATAGGAAAACTGCAAATAATGATGGATTGTGGGCGAAAACATATTATTGACAGTAACGAACAGCTTGCATTCGTGCTGGTGGAAAAAGAACTAAAACAGTCAAAAAAAAAATTGTTGTTTTTTTTTCATTTGTTTTAATATCAAGCAGTTATTGTTAAAGACTCATTTGTATTGTATGTGTTCTTGGTTTCAAGATTTCATTTTTTGCTATAGTTTTTAATACGATAGTTAAGTATAAGGCGTTGTTTTTTTGAATCGCCATCCCATCACTGCTAGTTCCTTATGGTATTTGTGAAGAAATTGTATATTTACTAACTCTATTATTTTTAAAACACATATACTACGGACCTACCGCCACATTTTAAAGAAATGTTTTTGATGATAACGAATAGTGATGCCGCTCTATGCTACGTAAAGAGTCACACTTTTATAACTAATAAACACTAAGGCATGGCTCCAGAGCGTCTTTACACTTATTTTATAAGAACGGATTAAATAACCCATAAAAGTACAGTCCAACACTTCAAGCAAATAATCTGCATCACATTTCACACTAAATTAAAGGGTTTTGTAAACAAATTCAATCGGACAAATTAATCTCTGTTGTATTCCAGTCAGCCAAACCTATCTGTCACAATCATACGACAAAATCCAACTGACAGAAATGCTGGCTTCATAAACTCTAAGGGAATCTCAACCTTATTGTAAGCAGCTTAAGTACGATAATCGAGAGCTTGGGAGTCTTAGAGTAGAGTTTGATGGAAAATTCTGTCCCAAAATTATACTTGGAAACATAAATTGAAGCTTGTCTGTTGCAGAGATGAGACAATGGGTGGCCATTTTGCGGTGGTTTTCACAACCCTCGTATTGTTTGTGCTCATCGAGTTATGCTTTCATGGACATTTATACCCAAAGTTTGTAGAGTTCAGAGTTACGTGGGTGTATAATAAAAAGGTGTCTAGGGATGTTGGTAGTTAATGTTTTGATCTATTTACTTCTAGTCGTATTCGACTAAATTTGTATATTGTCTAATGACAGAAATTTCTTAGGAATCATCTCATTTTAAATTGTTATCTTGGCCGTTTCTCGATTGCTAATGTCATTTCCTACTATTTTTTATAATAATTATCGTGAGACTGATTCATTATTAAATGATGTAACGGTTTACTCACGCGTATTTATCGGGGTAGCCCGACTAGTTTCGGACCCAACCGGAGTCCTTAATCATGAGCAGACGCGGCGGGATCGCGAGTCGAACTCTCATTTTCTACTTTTTCTGCTAAGTAGATTTTATTTCTTATAATAGCTACTTTGATCAATTTTTTTGCAGATTCTAAAACAGTGAACTGTTTCTTTGGGATACACCATGCTTCATTGTTGGGCGTCATTGGTTGTCATTGTTAATCCTGCTTACAATGTACACTTGTAATGATAAGCATGTATGGCAAGCTTATCCCAAACAATATAAGTACTTTTTTTAAATGTAATGTTAAATCAGAATCGGTTCAGTTATTTGGTTACTAGGACGTTGAAGTTTCTGATAAGCCTTCAAATATCGAATATAGTATCATTAGCTTAATGTTGTAACAACAAGTCATGACATTAAACTAACAACACCAAATGAATAAGTCATTTTCCACTTAACCTAAAAAACAAAGACTGCAAGTTAATATCACTATAATCGAGTAAATCGGAACCCCGTGGTTACGGGCTCTGTATCGATTAAAAATGTAACTGTGTAGTTACAGCAGTTTGTAAGGTTGGAATTAACTTGTTATGACCGTATTAACCCAAATACTTTTCACGTCAAACACTATGTACTGCTTTTACGAAGCTGAAAATGTTTTGTGTATAAAATTGATGTTTTTTTTTGCTTCTAGGTGTTACTGAACTACTTCTAACTAAATCTTACAATCATTTAGTAAAAGTTTACAGTTTTAAATGACTTGCTCGTGACGAAGATGCCCGCTACAAATAGAAAATTGGGTGAACATTTCTATCCTCTGTATTAATCCAGTTTATAAACGATCTGTGCATCAAATTTAGTCAATCATTTGGTTTCAAATTTCCAATGACAAACTTTTACCTTTACAATATTAGATGCGTTCCAAACGAAGAGCGCACTTCACGTCGTAGAGCGGCATCTCGTCCACGCTTGCAGTCATACTAATTAAAGAAGTGTTTTACCCTCAGTTCCTTTCATCAATACATATTTTATCCAAAACTAATGAAAGAGAGTCAGTCAACCTTCGCAAAGGTCACTTCATTAAGTTCAAGCCAACGAAAATGAACCTCCAGTCAAGTTAACGATGTCGAATGCCTATTTGTAGTCAGTCTTCTAAGGTTGACTACAAAAAGGTCTGTACCTAAAGTTTATAGTTTGGCTAGAGTATTTTAGTAGCAACGTTTTAAGTGGCTTGGTATAAGAGTTAATATTTTTCTTTGAGATTCTAAAGGATCTGTACCTAAAAGGATGAAAAGGAATCTAGTGAGGTTTGAATGTCTGTCCGCCTATCCATCCGTTTGTCACCAGACTTTATATCGTGAACCGTGCTTACACGACAGTTGAAATATTCACAGATGATATATTTCTGCTGTCTAATAAATTGATGATAAATTTAAGTTAACATTGTCTGGAAATATTATAAGCCGAATCCTTTTTAAGTCATCTCTGGTGGCTGGTTTTTAAGGTCTCTGTAGATTCTTTTACTCTTGGTAAAAGAATCTACAGAGACCCCAATCCCCAAAAACAGCGTTCACTATAATATCATTACCCACATTTTTTGGAATAATGTCTTTTTAGAACTCCCATGGGAATATCCTGTCGAAATAGAGATCCTATTCTATACGATTTTAAAGGTCCCAAGATAACTCTTTGTAAATTTTTGTTAAGGTAAACTACTTTAGTTAGGTAATAAATACTGTAAAAGAGGCTTGACAAACTATAGGTCTTGTAAAAGGATTATCTAGTGGTATAACAGGAAGATTAAGTCATACCTTTAAATTAGACACTCCACTTACTATAACACTCGCTTTCTGAACTGCTCTTTTATTTATCTATTAATTATCTGTACCCACAACTTCGTCCGCTAAGAAAATTTGAAAATCTTAATTTTTCTAAAATAGAAGTAGCATTACTTACTGCTTGTCACATCAGCTACTTGCTAATACGAATAAGAGATTGATTGTTAGATATTATTACGAAAAACAAGAAAGGGTTTCTGAAGACTCGAGAACAAGTACCAGATCACTTGAAGTATAATAAGCGTAATATTTTCTTGCCTCTTATCAACTAAAACTCTTCATTAACCTCATCCTACGTCACCCAACGAATATGTCTATAATAAATTCTAATAAAACCTATTTAAAACGCTAATCAAAGTGTTTCTTAAAATAATAAGTTCTAAAGTCCAATATAGCTAAAATAACATCCCGAGGCACAATATATCATCTTCTAAAGTTCATTCAGAACTATTATGATTAAGTGCCCCAGTTGCCGACTCCGGCTAATAAAGTTAATCATAATTCACTGAAAGCTATTGCACTCGAACTCCGCATAGAAAATTCACAATTGATATTTAAGATTCAATAAAATTGGTCTGGAATTCAATTAATTGAATTTATTATGAATGGTTTTTATCGAAGCGCCCAGCGACGTTTTTATCGGTGATAAATTTACCTATGCGCTTAATATTATAATTACTTTCGTTCTGTTTTATATAGTGCTTAGGTGTGCTTTTGCAGGGTTGCGTATCCGAAGGGTAAAAATGCAAATGTATTTCTGAAGAACCTGTGTCTGTCCGTCCGTCTGTCAACAGGCTGTACCAATGCTCAAATTTTGACTGACAGACTGGACTCGCATTTGACCGTTTTTTTAGGGTTATTTACTCAATTCAGTACTTAAAGTTCATTTCAAACTTCTCTTTGACTAATTCACCGGACTTCTCAAAAGGCAAGACCTAACGTCTTAGTCTATCATTTTAAACTAAATTAAAAATTAAGCTCCAAATTCGCCTTTCATAGTCCTGCCTAAACTCCGTTACTCCATATAAGCTGGCTCGTATAATTCGATTCCGCTCGGCTATCCACGACTATAACTAATTCCGTTATACGATGTTCCGGCCCACTTCTGCCAAAGACTGTGTTAATAAATTAAGAGGGAAAAGCGACCTTATTGTTGGGAAATTAAGGGATAGTAATGATAGTGCTTTCAAAGATGGTTTCTTGGTTGGACTTTAGTAGTTTTACAGTTTAATTTTCGGACTTTGGTTTTGAATTAAATTAGAGTTATGGGGATTGTTAAGAAATTATTGTCGATGCGAAGACATTACACATTTTTGTTTCAATAAAAGCCTAAAATAACTATTTCGTTAGATGCACTAGGTACTGTTAATGCTTTTCCTAAACAACCAGCCGTCCTGGCAAACTTCATACCGCCAAGCTGTCGATGATAACAATGCAAACAAAAACACAAGAATACTTCTTAAAACTTTTCTATATTTAATCATAGTTTAGGTATACCTTCCCTGAACGTTCTGAACTAATATTTCAAGAGTGCAATTAGCCAAATGCCATATGGGTTCATTTTTGTTAATTTTTTTAGCGAAACTAATGAAAAGCAATTCATTTTTTGTCGATATAAATGAACCTATTATCGTTATAATATCAGATCTTATTAGTTAAGTACTAACTAACTACGAACTAGTTAAAAGTTGCACTTAATGTCTATAATTAAAGCTCAATCACATATAAATACAGCCACCTAAGTTAGTTCAAACAAACATCTTTATGTACGACCTTCAATTTACCAAATATCAACCCTTATTAGCCATCCATTGCGTACCAACATAACACACATTCTCACTCACTTCTATTACACTACGCAATGGACATCGCACAGCGTAAAATTCGCAGCTCTCACTTGGTACGGGACATTGGTAATGCTAATGAGAACATTGCATGTCTGCTTGCCTTATATGTAGTTAGACAAGTATTTACATGGAAACAATCGTTTATTATAGAGAATGCTCGCGATCTATTTAACACTTGCAACTTTGTATGGTTAACGTTGATGTTTGCTTTAAATTATGCGTATTGTAATTGAATTTATATATTGAAGACTTAAAAGTTAAAGTATGACTGACGCGATCTGACAAAAATGATTTACTATCCTTTAGTAAATCATGCGAATACTCAGAAATAAATACTTCATAATGTAAAACACTAAACAACTTTTTTGTTTCGATAATAGTTTTACTGGTTTGCCCGTCAATTATCTTATTTATGTTTTAAGGCGGAGTGCGTTAGATAATAATAAAATAATTGCTTTTGTGATAATTACTATTACAAAACACTAACTTAAACAAAATCATACACAAAAGTTCAAATAATTAAGTCCAATTTACATTATCTCAAAACATACCCACACTAATTAAAGTGAGGACCTCCGTGGTCGAGTGGCGAACGCACCGGTTTCAAGGTGTCGCTATCTCTGAAGTCCCGGGTTCGATCCCCGGTCGGGCCAATGTAAAGTTCACATTTCTACATTGTCTCGGGTCTGGGTGTTTGTGGTACCTTCGTTGTATCTGGATTCCATAACACAAGTCCTTTAGCAACTTACTTTGGGTTCAGAACAATGTATGTGATGTTGGCAGCATTAATTAAAAAAAAAATAAGAAGATCAACTCCCACCCCTGTTAATTTCTACTACAGATTTTCAACTATATTCCTGAATTTATTTTTAGCCTTCATCAACCTGTAAACACAATGAGTTGCGGAAAAAGGAGACAACAAAAAATAATTTCTCAAAGCATAACCTACAAATTGAGTTAAGCAATTAATCAAAGAGCTCAACCCTAAAGTAATATTATCGAGTTTTGTGGGAGGAAGACGAAGAACTGCTCGATATAGAGCGCCGTCCCGCTCCACGTGGCAGTAGCCCCTAGGGTTGTCACGACCAGAAAAAATCCCCCGTATTTTATTTAAATTCTCGGGTAATGAAGAATGGTGACCTTTGAGTGAACCGTTATTCCTGATAGCGTTTACCGTTTAAATTTTTTGGAATGCCTTCTGCCTTTAATATCTATGGGTTATTGATTGAGGGGGAATTTATTTGTGTTATTATTGGTATATGCTAGACTGTATAGAGATAGCTATGTAGGTAAATAGTAAAGTAATACAATGTATGTATGTCACATAAGTGATTTCAACAAAATATGAATGAAAAAGTATCTGTCTATCAATAGTAGATGCATTCGCAACTGAAAGCACAACCACATTTAAGTACGTGAATATTCTTTTTGTAGATCTTAAAATTCATACATAACCTTTTACCCATAAAGCCTAAAATCGTCTGACAAAATTCGTCAGAACAGGTAAAGTAATCTATATTTAGAAAACAATTACTTTTAATTGCTTTGGCGTCAATTTAAATTAATTCGTATAATAGGATCTGACTTTGACACATCGATAAGTTTCAAGTTTCATTTTACGTTTTATGTTATTTAGTTGTTATTATGAATACTTCTCTTATATTGCTACTAGCTGTTGCCCGCGACTTCGTCCCCGTGGGTAGAAGATATAAGTTATGATTTATACTTGCCCTGTTTTTTTCACATTTTCCATTGTATCTTTGCTCTTATTAGTCGCAGCGTGATGGTTTATAGCCTAAAGCCTTCCTCGATGAATGGTCTATTCAACACAAAAAGAATTTTTTGGAACAGTAGTTCCTGAGATTAGCGCGTTCAAACAAACAAACAATCAAACAAACTCTTCAGCTTTATATATTAGTATAGATAAGCTTTCACTTATTTAAAAAAACTTTCATCTTTTGTAAAACCTGTTTATTTACCTCGAGGTCATTTTATTCATATACAGCCTGGAGCAAGAATTCAAACAGTGGTTTAAAACGCCTTTTATAAATTCGTAGACCTGCAGGTTGCCTCGCGATTAAACTTTTATCTAGACTAAAATAACCGAGCCCGTATATGCCAAAATGGCCAGTTTTGAGGTCCTATACACACTTTAATTTTCCTGTACAGATAAACTTAAAAATAGACTATATGCATTACCCCAACGTCATAAATATTAGCGAACTAGAATATTAAAACGTATTCAACCTATATTTTAATTACAAACTTCCTCGAGTTGCCAAAAACTTATCTGAAGTTTCAAATTAATACGCTCAGGTATTTTGCATACAAGTTTCAGCGCCCCATTGCGGTTGATTTATATTCAACGATACAGCTTTAGTGTCCGGTCTCGCTGTTATAGAACAGCTTATGTTGCTTTACTAACTAAGACTGTTTTCGTACGGTTTACATAACTCGTTTACAATTTCTCGAGATTTCTGCCGAAGTTGATCAAAGAGAAATTAAAACAAAACCAATCTTAGGATCTCTATGTTCCCTTATTTACGAAAAAAAAACTGACATTAAACAAGGAATCGATATGAGCACAGTTTAAAAAAAATTACTGTTTGAAGACCATCTTTTTATGCTATGGAGTTTGCTACTCCATTTCATCTCCACAGCTAAAGCACTTAGGAAACGATGAACGACGTACGATACAGGACGCTAGTTATATTATTTTTTTCTTAGCGATTAAAAAGAGAAGCTGTCTTCTTTTAAATATTAGTTTGTAATGTATGTTTTTCAATATTGCGTAATATTTTTGCGATGATCTTTATAATTAAACTTCATTGTTTTTCACATCTTGAAAATCACGCAGACAAAGTCGCGGGCAACAGCTAGTAAATAAGTAAATTGATTTGATTACTTCCACACCTTCGAACATTTTCTCTCTCCCTGTCTCTTTAAAAGTCTAAGCTGGATTTACCAGAACAAAGACTGCAAAGCTAAAACGCAACTGGCTTTGCATCGCGTTATGCCAAAACCTCGTGAAAACATTTCTCTTCGTAACCAGGTTCCTCGTACATAATTATATGCAAATGAAGGAAACCCAGTCCGGGTAGTTTTTGGTTAGAGAGCCTTTAATAGCGGTATGGCACTTTGTGTAAACTAATTTACTGAAATTTAGTACCAAGTGGATATAGCCACTGACTTAATATCGTCTGACTTGGTTTAGTTTGTAGCTTCGTCTACGGTTGTTTATTTAAAGACTTTTTCAAATTCAAGTGTGTTCACTTTCTAGTCTAAACTCACAAGACATACAGGTGGTACCCAGCCAAGTATGAATCGGAGTCACAACACTGGGTTGCCATATAAAATTTATATTAGCTGAATAAAAAAAATCAGTCTAACAATTTATGGGCAAAACTGTTTCATAACCTCGATCTTATGAGTAATTTAGTAGAATATTTAAATTGTTTATCAAGGTTCATGAGATTCTACATGTTCACGGACGGAGAGATTAATAGTGGACCCTCGGTTTACGGCTTTGTTTTAACCCTATGTTTACGGGACCGTTAAAAGCTTTAGTTTTCGTTTCAAAAATGTACGGGACCCTAGAAACTCAAAACATTTCAAGGGATATATAAGTTGACTGGTACAATTGCAGGTTTTCAGGTAAAGTTACCTTCGCACTTGAATTCAAATGTATCCTAAAAACGATAACAAAAATACTGCAACAACTAACGAAACAACAGATTTTAAAGTAAACTACCAGTTCCTAACCATTTTCCACGTGTCTACACCGCATTTTCATTTACAAAAGTAAAATTTAACTAAAATGTAAAAAACGCAGAAAACCCGGCTAAGAATATCCTTTTGTCTGCAGGTAATGGTTTCAATTTGTAAAGAACGTTCTTCTTGAAAAGACGTCCATTTTTCAGCTGTATTTTCTTTGATTAAATTCACAATGAGAGCTAACTTCTAAGACTGTTTAGGGAGGTACTTAAAGTGCCATAAATTTCGCCATCGCCAAAAGATCTTTCCTAACAAATGCTAATTAGGGCGTAGAACATGACACTAATCTTTGAGGTTCCCTCTTGGAGCCCTTTTGAGAGTAGGCTTCTAAGGGTCATACGAGAAAGGAAAGTACTCCAGTAAGTTTAGAGAGAAATTCTCGAGGCGAAACTATTGGTACCAAGATACTTTTGACATACGTTTCGAGACTACATAATTCTGACGGAAACTCCGTTCACTATTAGTATTGAATTTTTGGTTATAATAAACTACGTACCCTGTTGACTGTACAACTAATGCCGCTGATAGATACCGTTGCAAATACAAAAAGATACAAAAAGAGTTGTATGTCTACGCCCAAAACTACTTATTACTTATTGTTTTTCGAATTAATTATCTACATTTATAAATTTCTTAAATTTTAACCGAGATGTCTCTACAACACTTTTACGTCCACACTTCCTCACACATTCGAGCTGACCTCAACTCAAATCATCATCTCTTGCGTCATTTGTGGAGCTCTGATCAACTAAAAATCGAAGTTAAGCAACAGTTCTTACGGTCTTAAATTGGCAGGCAACTCAATTTTTTGCTATTCCTAACAGTACAGGCCTCTCAAATTCGCGATTCAGACGTGCATTTGACAGGTTTTATTAAAACCGTTTGAAACAAACTAGCACGGAAACCAACTGTGTCCGAGTACCAGCGCTTATTGGCTATCAGTGTCTATCAAATGAATGCCAGTTGAGCGTCGGTTTTATGTAACTGTACACAGATGCGACTATTTTCCCCGTTTATTATGGACGCAATCGAGTTTATTTCGCGGTACGGTTAACGAGAGCGAGGATTTGTGGGTTGTTAAATGAAAGGTAACCATTCTGTGACTGCTCGGTAAACTGTAGATACAGAACACATTAAACACGATGTGTCACGGAGTATCTATGACTTTGGTTCATACAGTTTTTAATTAGACGACTTTTTAAAAAAAAACACTACTGATAAAAATGTTAAATAGCAAAACCAGCCATAGTTTGTTTTTAAGTTCAGACAACGTTTTTTTTCAAATTTAATCAATAGACAGGCATCATGAAATAACAGCTTTATTTAAAAAAGGACATTTCTCATGTATTCGAAAACACGTGCGTGGCAACAAGCCTTATACACCATTTCTAAACATTAAAAAGGCCGCCTTAAAAAACTACCCCACTTCCTGTACACAGTATTTGAACATAAATTAAAACGTCACTTAGTAAAATAAGCTAATGATGTCCTTATCTAACACGCAACTAAAGGCCTACAACCTCCAAAAGTTATTCGACGTTAGTTGTGGGAGAGAGATGGCAATCTGCGTTGTGTAGTGCTCTATCTCGCTCTAACAACTAATAGTATTTTGGAAGGTGGTAAGACGCCTGAACATTCTTTCTGAAATAATAATGTTAAGAAATGTAGGAAAGTTCGTAATCTGATTTGGACCACTCAAGTTATGGGTAAGTTTTCCCATGTTTATCCTGTAAGAAAAGATTATTGAGTAATCTTGAAGGGGTATTAAATAGATAAATCTTCGTTAAGTTAATAGTTTCGTGATTAGTGTAGGTACTTGCTTATGTTTGCTTAATAACATTATTTACATTAGTATAACTAACTGATAAGCCTTTGTCGACACAAATAAAAAGGAACATCACACAAAATACAAAATTATCCACCAGTTTTGCATATTCAGTCTAAAACCACCTTTATCACATCACATCAAACTCCAAAAACACAAAATTCAAATTAATTTTCTTTCACAGGTACATTTTCTTGGCGATATACACGGCGGAGATGATAATTAAATGTATAGCTAAGGGCTTCATATTAAATAAGTACACATACCTCCGCAACCCTTGGAACTGGCTGGACTTCGTGGTCATCACGTCAGGGTACGCCACCATCGGCATGGAGGTCGGGAACCTGGCTGGTCTGAGGACCTTCAGGGTGCTGAGGGCGCTGAAGACTGTTTCCATCATGCCGGGTAAGCAATCACCTAATCACAGGAAGATATTTAACCCTTAAATTCATAACGTAGGATGCAGTATTCATTCAAAAGCTCTCTTTTTTTGATAAGTTTGGTTGATATTTTCGTTTAACGCACTCGGTAATATACTTCTACACCAATTATCAAGAGTCAAGAAAATGTATCCATACAAAGAAAAATCAAAACTATTTATAGGTGCCGAAAAAAGAGGGATTTTCAGTCTAAAATTACCCTTCAATGTCATGCTGTATTTTCAATGGTCAATAACAGATAAAGACCAAAATATTTTTAAAGGTTTGAGTAAATCTTCACTCTATGAAGTTTCAAGTCGTAAGTAACATAATATAACCGCAATTAAAAACCTTTTTACCTAGCAACTGTTAAATATAAAATGAAACCAGATACTTATTTAATTATTTCGGTTCGCTCTGTCAATAGTTTAACTTTCGCTGTAGATTTTCTCGTCTTAATTAAGCATATTGTTAATTAAGATCGAGTATCTTGCAATATTTTTAATATTCTTAGCAAAAGCTTTTTTCATCCTAAGATTTTGTGAAATCAATTTACCTGCTTATATTAGGTATCTAGTATTATAATTCCATGTTATGAAATGGTATGACTATGAATACAAAACACTATGACTGACACAACTAGACAGAAACAAACTTAAAAAAGCAGATAATAGACTAAATTGATAGGATTCTCTTGAAATAACGCACCCAACGAATCACCAAATTTCCCTATGACTTGTAGAATCAAAACCCCAGGTGACGGTAAAATGTCGTAACACAAATATAAAGATACCATAAGCATGAACGAAATTAATCAAGCCCTATTCATCCCCAGGCTTGAAAACCATCATCAACGCATTGCTGCATTCCTTCAAGCAGCTCGCAGAAGTAATGACGCTGACCATCTTCTGTCTGATGGTGTTTGCACTGTTTGCACTGCAAGTCTATATGGGGGAGTTACGGAACAAGTGCGTGAAGAACCTGGTG
Source organism: Trichoplusia ni (assembly GCF_003590095.1). Classification (NCBI taxonomy): domain Eukaryota; kingdom Metazoa; phylum Arthropoda; class Insecta; order Lepidoptera; family Noctuidae; genus Trichoplusia; species Trichoplusia ni. Next base: position 6,227,878 of record NC_039479.1, read on the forward strand.
GTGCCGGACGGGGAGAACTTTACTGATGAGGCGTGGTTTGAGTGAGTTTTATTTATTTATTTGTTTTTAGACTTCTTTGAGGGTGTGAGGGGCTACGATAAAGGCATATAAGAACTTTGACTCGAGTTTGTACATCAATATTACGATAAGTTTAGTGATGATGCTTTCTCAGAGAAGTGCTTTTATCAGGCTTTGTTAATGGGGTCTTTTGGTTGATCTTCGAAGTGGTAAATGAAATCCCTTCTTTGGGACAATGATGACAAACGACTTTTGAAACGAAATTAAATTGGCCGGTTAGGTAGACCAGTCAATTTGATTTTTGCATGATAAACGCGACACCGCTAATATTAAATAAAAAGTACTCAAAGAAACCGAACTACCGAACCTAACTTCTTCATTTTTCAACAATAACTTTTTTTGTAGCTTAAATTGGTCACAAGTCTCCAAAACAATTAAAGTATAATAAATTCCTCAAAAATCCTCAAATCCTCGCACTAGCGCACACCTTATCTTTCCGCTAAGTTTCTTGAATCAATTGCTGAGAGAATTAACCATTCTGAATTGAGGGCGAAAGTTAAAATTAAAAAATGAGAAAGTGTTTTACCTTAGAACAATGATTTTGTGTTGAATTTTGGGGCAAATCAAAAAGTCAAAGACCAGGGAACACTAACCGAAGGTTTCACTCTCAAAAAACCTACCAGAATACAAACTCATTGATTACCAAAAAACCGCCACATTGTATAAACGTAAGAACCTGATTTAATATAGCATATTACAGAATCGCACTACCCAACTATTGCAACCTGGCAAACTCAACCAGATTTCCCTAATTTCTTTGGCCACTTCCCCAACATCAAGAAATTAATCATTCCCTTTCATTCAGGTGGATCCAACAGCCGTCAAACTGGATGGTGAATGCAGACGAGGTGCCGATCATCTGCGGGAACCTCACGGGTGCCCGGCACTGCCCAGCCGACTTCACCTGCCTCTGCGTGGGACCGAACCCCAACCATGGCTACACGAACTTCGATAACTTCCTCTGGTCCATGCTGACCACGTTCCAGTTGATCACACTTGATTATTGGGAGAATGTTTATAACATGGTGAGTTTAGCTTTAAAATGAGCTTTTCTATAAGAGGACTGACAAAAGAGCATTTACTTCATCAAAGAAAGAAGTGGGAAAAAAATGTCATGAAAAATGTTCTTTTGTTTTAATAATTTGATTAATATTAGCCGAAACTATCAACCATAGCATTACTAATAATTTTAGCATTCTATTTAACATTTATAGATTGAAAAAGTCACATTTTGGTTTGTTTGAAAATGAAAAACGTTACAATATTTTACAAATTTGAAAGTTTATTTAAAAAATCTGTTGCATTTAAATGCATTCAACTAAATAGATCAGCGTTCAATTCTGACATCTTAGTATCATAAATTTCAAACATGTTACGATCAAAATTTACCAATTTACTTTAAAATCTTCATCACATATTGCAATAAAAATTTGCAGATACATGAATACAAATAACATGATACATTTTATGATAACTTTCCCAGACCTTTGAAGATTGTGATGTTTATTTCATAATAAGCAATATCCATAAAGGATGCTGAAATATGGATACTAACCCGCGAAACACGATATTCCTTACATTGTTTAAAGTTTCAACGTCATTTGAAAGGACCCCTTATTACTTCTGTTGAGATTGTGTCTACAAGATGAGAAGGAGAAAAAAATATTTTTTCTCAGTATCTTTCTTTTACACTTTTGTAAACGACTCCCGCATTAAAAAAACATCCTGTGTTGTGCAAGGGGTTTTCACAAACACTCAAGTCACAGCATTCGTGGATCACCCACAAGCTTTTAATACGCAGGGATCAAACCCCCAGGCACATCGCGCTCAGTGGGTTTGGCGTTAGGACCTCAACTACTCATTTATCTGTACACCTATTGTAAAAAAATTATTGAACTTATGACAGCATCTCTTCCAAATCTGTTATTATTTCACATTAAGAGGCAATTACCACTTCCTATAAAAATAATATAATAACTATCTCGTATTTTTATACATATTTATTTAATAATTTATGTACACACACAAGAGGTCTTAAAAGTAATATAACATAAATATAAATGATGTACAAGGGTACTGCTTATTTCTTAAGAAATTTCTGCCAGCAGACCTGCGAAAAGAGAAGTCATCAATATAGGCAGTCATGGTGTGTGGTCATATTCTCACTAATAAACCTCAGTCCTGATAAAGATAAATCTATTCGCTAACCATACATCTTAACCGTTGAACAGCTCCAACAGTTTTGAGGTCTGAGAATTTTATTACAAAGGCCGCGCCAGACCCCGGCCAAATGAACTTTACTCGAGTTGCGGGTCTGGTCATAATGTAAGGGTCGTTTTAGCTACCCTTAATTAATTCTCACAGAACCGCTTTCAAGACGTCATTGCGTCTGAAGCGTTTGAAAGCGAAATGCTTGTGACGTCATCAGACGGGGTAATTGCAAAATGTATTAGTGCGTTTAGGTAATATGGTTTAGAGGTTGATTTTAATGAGGTTTTTAAAAGCTTTTTAATATGAACTTGGGGAGAAAGCCGAAAAACGCAAAAAAATCTGACTTTAATAATTTCAATACAATACTTTCAATTAACTCTAAGATTCCTAAGCAAAAGTTAAACAGTAGCTTGTCACCTTATTTGACATTACCCGAACACATTCAAAATTAAATTACAAATACCTTCCATGGGAGGGATCTGAGAAGGCAAACAGTCAGAGTATACAATGCATGCCTAAGCAAACGTGAAACACGTGCTTATCCTACGAACAAGACCTTATACTAATAAATTACTTTAAACAATCTTCCGCAATGGCTTCAGGACACTTACTCAGATCGCCTACCGCGAACTCAGCAATATTATTGCAAAAGTGCGAGCGGGACAGCGCTCTACATTGCGCATATGGCTTCTCTTTTCCACAGATGCAATTGAAGTGATAGGCCTTCAGAGACAAGTGTTGTGTTACAATTTGTTGATGTTGGTTTTCCCATGTGGAAGAAAGCACTTTGTTTAAACTCGTGATTTGGAGAGCTGTTGCTTAAATTCGGAGATAAAATTGTATTTGCACGGTTTTGCTTTTTGAATTACATTTATGTGCTTTCTGTTTAAATAATTTTGAACTTAATCGTTTATCGTTTCAAGGTTTATTCTTGAGTACATTAACCAATGCTATGAAACCATGGAACCACGATTACTTAAAGATCTTTATTTGATTTAAATAGGTATGTTTTCTTTAAAGCTAAAGTTTATTATATAACTCGGTGGTAAAGTAAAATCAAATAAACCTCAGTAAAACGATTTTCTCTGTATTCTTCAGCACACATTCTCAAGATATGTACTTTAATAATAAACTTCATTTCAACAGTTTTACAAAAGTGCATCGAAATCCCATCACAAAGGGCGTTGATTTATGTATCATTCATACATGCATAGCTAACCTTGTATTTGTACCGGCGCTATCTGATACGATTGATCAGTCGGTCGTCAGGTGTGCATAACCCTCGGCGAATCAACTCGCTAATCGTGCTGACGCGTAGCTTCTATCGATATATCACAAATTTGCAATGCAAACCCCATGCTTAATATTCCACGATAATATTCCCGAATTGCCCAAAAGTTGCGGAATATTACCGCAATATGCATGTCAGGATTCTTTTGAATCGTATATTCTAGTTTAAGTTAGGGTATCGTGTTGCGATCCAGGTAACTGGGTTGAGGAGAGCAGATAGGCAGTCGCTCCTTATAAAACACTGGTACTTAGCTGAATCCGGTTAGACTGGAAGCCGGCCACAACATAGTTGAGAAAAGGTGAATGATGATGATGATATAGACTTATTGGACGTTTTGAATATTTACGAGAAATTAACGTGTTTATACTGGTACGTGAACTAATTGTCCGAATTGATTTGCAAGCTTAATGGTCAATCAATTAGTTAACAGTATAATTAAGCGAGTCGCTTTAATTACGTGACTATTGAATTTTAAATACGCGGTTTTAAGTGGGTCACGTGCATTTACCTCAGTATCTAGGTACCTATAAATTTAATCTTAAGCTTTATTTGAATGAAACGCAGATTCAATATCTTTTACCATTAAAAAAAAATCTCACGTTCAAAATGTTTGATCTACAACTACGACCAAAAAGCAAGATTTTGTTTAATTAATTATTCCGATCTTCATTGATATTATTATGGACGCACGCCTAGCCAAGCGGTGGAGCTAACCATGCCAGGCCCACTGTGGGCGACGTGTCTTGGGTTCGATCCCCGCGTAGGACAAGCGTTTGTGTGATCCATAAATGCTTGTCCTTAGACTTGGAGTGAAATCTCCCGCGACACAAGGATTAAACTGAAAAATGCGGGAGTCGCTTTAAAAAAAATATATTTTAATCGACTTATTATTAATAGGCATTATCTCGCTTTATTAGTAATAGGCAAAATAATAGTTCAAAGTGTCATATCGCCAAAAATCGCTATGGAAAACCACAATCCTCTTTAAAACGCAGTGAACTTAAAAATTGCATATATGTACATCCTTTTCGCATACACACCTCAAACTACCAAACCAATTATTAGTAAACAATTCACGTGTCCCTAATGGACCAGTCATCAACGTCATTAACTAAAGACAAGCGACATTGAATACATCAAGTTAATTTACTGCGAATTGAGTTGGACCGCGCCACGCGTCGCACTGAAACTTCAATAAATCAAGTTACAAACATATGCCTGCATATCAAATGAGATCTCGACTAATTTAAATGTAGAGCGACACCGTATGCTAGATAAATTAATGACGTAACTTAACATGTTGCATGTTTACTTATTGTCGTATGTTTTACATTAAAATGTTATCAACAAATTATGGTAATCAATAATATTTCACTGCAAGGCTCTCTCTTCTTCTCTCGCTTCTATTTTAACACTAGAAAATATATTTTCAAAATGCAGCTGATGAAAATACGGTCTTTTGAAAAAGCTGTTAAATGTTTAAATAACTACATCGGAGTGAAAAAAAGAACGCATTAAGGTTTATTTGATAAATCAAATTTAGATTTAGATCAGAATCAATCCGGTGTCGACTGTACTTTGCAGAAATCCCTACACTCCAGATACAATGTGCTTAATGTAATTGTTATTTGGACGTTTTTTATTATCTTTTTTCCATTATAAGATCATAAGCAACTCAGAAAACTAAACACAAGTTCCAAAAATGGGTTATCGCAAAAATATACTCTTCACTAAAATCCTGGTTCATTTCCAGTCATCAAAATGATGTGACGACAACATCAAAAAGAATTACCATCGCTTGTTCAGCTTCAAGCTTTGATTTATGTCAAATTGAGGGTAATTGCAAAACTTTATGTGTTATTGATGTACGGTACATGCGAGTGAAGTAATGTAGGTTAATATCCGACGCGAATTCGAAATGTTTTAAAACAATTTTCTGTATATATTAATGTATTTTATTAAGCTCCTTGTTGTTTGTTTGAACACGTTATTTTTTTACCACAACCAGCGTTTGCGATTATTAAAAAGATGATGGATTAAGCTCTCCATAATAATAATGTGCGACATATTAAAAATAAATCTACAGATGTATGGCACGTGTCTGGTTATCCTTACGTACTCCTGTTTTAGACACAGCTTAAGGGATTAATCACACATTTTCAGCTCTATTCAGCGTGTCCATAAATAAAACATCGATTTTGTTTGGACTTAGTTGAATCGAGTTTTATAAGTGTGAGTAGTCCCCTAAAAGGCTATTCACTTACACATAGACGTTTGTACCTTAAAAGTTCCATTTAAAAGATCTCCAGCTGAAAATTCTGTGTCTCAGAAATAGAGCCAGTTTTACGTTTTCCACGTTTCCGCAACGCCTGCCTGAGCAGTTTGTTTCGGCTCGGCCAAACCACAGGAAGTGTACTGTGTTTGGACGAAGTCTTAGAAAACGGTGGGGGTCTACCATCGTCTCTCAATGTAAGATTATTGCAGATGCAGAAGTGAGATCTCCCTTGAAGCCGATTGTTGGCATTTCTCGCTTCCACAACCCACTCTTGCCTTCAGAGGCGGTAGGCCTCAAAACCTGGTAAAGTAGTAAAGCTATTTTGAAAACGTGCTTTGTCGGTGCCTAATCTAAGTAGAAATTTACATTTACATTTCAATAATTTGAACTATAGGTTTTCTGCCGGTTCTTCCTTATGAGAATGCGGTTTAGTACGGCGCTCTTTGAGACATTACTTATGTAACATAACGTCACTTAAGCGACTGTTTAAAAAAAAAGGCAGACTTCTTTCAGTTTTTTGCGACATACGTACACCTAGACCGTAATGACGGGAGCTAGCAACATATTTTTTAAATAAATTTCACCGGATATTTGTATACATTCATCATTACTATAAAGTCCTTTACTAAAGCATCACTTTGTTCACCAGGTGCTGTCATCATGTGGTCCCATGTCGGTATCTTTCTTCACGGTGGTGGTGTTCTTCGGCTCCTTCTACCTCATCAACCTGATGCTGGCCGTCGTCGCGCTCAGCTACGAAGAGGAATCGCAGATTACACAGGAGGTAAGTTCTAGACATACCTTGACATAAAACAAAAAGAGGATGACCCTGGTATGATCTTTATCTCAGTTTTTGTCTAAATTGTTACGTTACCGTCTACTGTTTATTTATTATTAAGGTCAGCAGGGTCTTAGCAATGAACTTTCTACAAGAAAAAGTTTTTTGTCTACCTACACAATTTTTGGGCACGCATGGCAACCTAGACATGTACTATTTGATTATATCTAGGAGCGTTTTCCTTGTAAGCAAAATGCTATAAATTATCTAGAAAAAACACAAACAGTATGTATGAAAAACCCTGTCCGATCCTGAAATCATAAATAAGAGACTTGTTAGACGTGGTTTAAAAAAAATGGGTCAAAACATCATACAACATCAAAATATATTTAATTAGTGGCGTGAGTTTTTTAAAATTACATTAAACAAAGAAACTCAGTTTTAGCTGTAGTTGTAAGTGTAACTAGTTGTCAAGATATTTATTCGGTGGTATAATGGTAATCAGTAGGAGGACATCATTTAAAATTAATCGAGGAATCTATTGGGTTTTTTTTTCGAACAATAATAAAACACAAGTACTTAATCATTTTCACATCACAGGCAACCCCTTAGATCTGATACATTTTTAATACATACTGAATATATTGTCTAACACCATCATCACCTTTATGATCCACTAATGTCATCCGTACTACAGGAAAGGAAAAAAGACCTGAACGAGCACCGCGACGACTCCACATTCAGCTTTGACCCGACGTCGCTGGCTGTGCGGACCCTCGCCAAGGACTCGAAGAAACGTATCGATGCCCGCAAAGGCCTCCTACTGGCTTCCTACTCACGAAAACGGACGAGAAGACGTAAGAGGGGCAGGAGCGCGATACATCATGCGGCGGCAGTCGCTGCTGTGGCCGAGTAAGTTGATACTGAGTCGGCAATGTATTGTGTAGCAATTGTTTTCGTCGTTTGTTTCAAGTATGCCAGAAGTTCGCGCGTTCACTGTCATGTCTAAAAGCTTCATTGTCGTTTCTTCTTTGAAACCTGGAAAGTTTATTTCTTACTAAATCACATCATATAATGTAATTCTTGGAACAGAGCAGAAAATCGCGACCTAAATTTTCTTTGAAAAGAAAAAGTTAATTTATGTTAGTGTTAGTGTTAATTTATGTTATGTTATTTAATTTATGTAGTTAATTTATGTCAGTAAACATTATATTGATCAAAATCAACTTTCAAATACTTAAAACTAAAAGCGAATCATCATAATATAGACACACAAAGTATCTTTATAACTTAGTCGCGTATGTTCGAATAGAATTCAGTTCGAAGTATGAAATTAGGGTAATTTATGTGACCGGATGTCGACACCAGAACGCGAAACCTGAAATCGTCTCACTTCGAGACGTGAAATTTGATGGCGGCGAAACATTAGTGGGATGTTCACATCTGAAATGTTGATTGGTCTATGAATGTTGAATGCTGGTAGGCTGTAGAGCTCATGATATTTAGGTTCTGTGTCATATATTGATTCTATGGAGCACCTTATGATATGGGGAATCATTTCGTAAACTAAAAATACCTGTACTAAACTGGGATATATCATTTGACATGCATTTATAAATGGATGAAACAGTTGAATTCCTTCCATAACCTTGAGATGAACGAATGAACTTAATGGTGTCAGTATGCTTAAAAGTATAGTAACATTAAGTTCGTGATCTTAGTTCAACTTCTATAAACCATCACTGCATACGAACAAGTATGCAGTGATGATTGAATGATGGATGATGGATGGATGATTCATGAGTAACTTAAAACCTTTTCAGCAGTTCATATACCTATAAATACCTGAAATAATTGTCCAGTACGTTTTTTTCTGCTATATATTAATTCTATTTTGTTCTGCCAACTTTTGTTATTCGTTATTTATTATACGGTTTTCTCACGAATTTTATGGGAATCGCCTGACTAGTCTCGGACCCAAACGGCGTCGGGGTCGGGAGTCGAGTAAGTCTAAAAATGCTTAAGAGTAAAATACGCAAAATAACTTCTGTTCCATTCAAAACTTGACATAAAATTTCAAAAGTAATGATTATTCTTGCTGCAATATAAAGTTGTATAATTAATGCTTTTTGTGCACTCCTCGTTAGTGCGACATTTGATATCACGTGCCTGAAAAGACGCAAGCGACCGTTCTCGGCAAGTTTAACGGGACTTTGATAGCAATTAGTGCTTCCACGAGTCACATTTTCAGCTGGAAATGTCAACTGAAATTAGTCATTCATTTTATTTTAAGGTTCCCTAAGGTTGTGCGGTCTTTCGTCTGCAGGATTTTCACAACATCGTGATAGGTAGAAAGTCAAAATTTTCACAGGTAATACACGTAACGCTGTTGCCGTTACAAAAAAACATGTTCAAAACAAAAATCTAGCTTCAGTAACGGTTGCAAGGTCAAAATTTGATGGGTGACCAATTTTAACAACTCTGATTTTTTTGTTCAATTGTTTGGAACAAGTCATAAGTCCAACTCGCACTTGACCGGTTCTTTGACAGAACAGAGTAAATGCTGATTGGAAGCTTATGTCTGGAAGTTTTTTTACGTTTTATGTCTACGAGTTTTTATACGATTAAAGATGCATTGATGCGTACCAGTGCTCCACCCACGACCTTTTGACATTACAGTCACACCGGTCACACCACTTGCCTATCACTACTAAAACATTTTCCAACAAAAATAGCTCTAAAACACATATAAATAAATTCCTATGTCCGGCGTAAAAATACCAGAAGCAGTGATGTGAAATGGACCGTGTAAGATAAATCCGTCACCCTCACGGATCGAGCGATCATGTTGACGGTATCGTTGTGACGATCTGATGCCCGCTTTGTGAGTTTGATCCCTAAGGTATGTACCTTCGTACGAGGAAAAATTTATAGGAAGTGCCTTTGTCAATTATTTTTGCTCTGTGGGCATCGAGCAAAAGAGGATATATTGTTAGTTTGTTTCAATGAATGTGGTTTACAAAATTGTTTTTTGAAATTTATGACATGACGTGTTTTATCCGATCTAAACGTAAAACTTTTAATTTGTTATGTAAATTGAGTCTTTAGTAAACCCTGTATTGTTTTTGAAGCATGACTAGAAATCTCCAAGCTGCTTCCATTGGTATTTCTCCTAACACTTTAAACAGATACTTTTTCCCAAAATGTAAGTCACATTTCCAACTTCAAATAACCAATTTCTGAACGACAAAGTAGTCCAATATCATACTAAAAGTTACGGCAGAAACCTGAAACGCATTTGATATAAAAATATCTAAAATAAAGATGTTGGTATAAAAGACCAGCGTAATACTATTTTATGCCATATTCTAGGATATTCTTCCCTAATGTTTTATACAATGCGATCTTGTGAATAGGTCCCCTGAGACAGAACTGGAAACTACGGAAGAGGTCATTTTACAACTTAAATAAAACTTCAAACTGCATATTTTGTCTGATATATCTCCTATTTTTCGACTCAATGGGAAAAATTTTGCTAAGATTTATCATGGGGGAATTTGCATTGATTTTATTTAATTTGTGAAGCTTGGTCATTGTGACTTTGTTATTTTAAATAGTGCACTGTCCCTAAGGACTTATTTGTAAAAGCGAAACAGTGAACTAAAACGTCTTACCTTATATAGTCGTCTTGTTAGTATAATTAACACAATCGTTCTTAAAGAATTCCTTGTTTCGTGAACCGAGGCGCCCGTACTTCACATATAAAAAAAAACTCTTGTTCAGGGCATTCTTAACTGTCCTTAGCTACGTAGCATTTGAAACTCCAAGTAGTTCCTAAGTGACGATTCAGTATAAATCTCAGTTACTACCGTCCACACAAAAGCTTCCAATGACAAAGAAACCCGAAATACCATCGAGCAAGCCAATTATCTCCCCAAACACAGTTCGGTAAGGGCGGTAACAATCGATATTTCTATTTGTACTTATTACTGTCGTCGACAAATGTTTCGCTCCATTAATAAATATCAACTCTGACATTTATTGAATATCATCCTTTGCCACATATTGTTAATCTATAGATATTATTACTTTTTCCTTCACTTAATTTATTTATTATTTTTTGTGTTCAGCCATATTGGTTTTCGGTATTAAATGTGTCTTGAATGCTTCTCTTTAATGTTATTCATTTGAAGGGTTTTAGGATGTGTAAAGTTAAATATTTTAGTTCTGGGGTAAGAAGAGTATTATCAATATGTTTTTGAATTGTTCCTCGTCGAATGTTTTCCTACGATTTAGAAATGTATTGAAACTGTTACCGTTTTACGGATTGTAGGCATACAAAATTATAGCTGAATTTCAAACCCATTTCTGGGAATAGATAGGACTCTTTTTTTTTGCCATTCGGAGTTATTTCACAATATCGGTAGCCAAATTCAAAAATATTAGATCCGTATATCAATTCGTATAGAATAACAGCGAACTATAAACAAAACAACCAAGCCTATAAGCCTCAGATTTAAAATGAAAAAGCAAAAACTATTCCATATTCATATTTTAAAACCCGATCTAGCAAATCACGTGCGACATCGACAATTGTTGATTGTGAATGGGTCTGTCACCACTGAGTAATAGTCGTAGTACCTTAGTACATCCAAAATAACTTGGACTGCAATAAGATAGACGTGTGAGGAGAATAGTAGATGTTGAAGCCTTAAGAGGAAAGGGGATAGAGGTAGATGGTAACGTACTTCAGGGAGGTGAAGTTATACTAGTTGGTAGTTAGCTATACTGTTGTATCCACAGGATCGTCAGCTGCCAGCTGAAGTATATCATCGATGCATTCGCTTTGATATCGGGCTCGCTTTAAACGAGATTCAGCGTTTTGCGAGACTCGATGTATGAGAAATTGTTCCTCTCATATCTCGACGCCGATGGAAATTTTTAGTTATTCAGATTTGCAGTGTTACCAGTTTTCATTGTTACAGTTTTCAATATAGATTGCATTTTTTCGGATTGATCTAAATTGTTTACGAACGGCGAACTTTCTCGGTTTTATTGTTACTGATGCTCAGGTACTCAATGATAAATATGCATGTGACCAAATATAAAAGTTTCATATTTCCGGCAATATTATAACAAATTCAGTTAATTAACAAACCACATGACACTACATATAAAATTATACCAAGTGGGCAACGTGACAAACAAAGCGCAACATAAAAAGTGGAAAGTTAACAAGATTCTAGACGAGATTATTGCAAGCTAAGCTCTAAATTAGACCAAGCGAGAAATATCAGAACCACAGCCAAGGGAGAAACCGTTGTTAGCCCGCAAAAATAAATATCTGCTTTATGAATGATAACATTTAAGAGATTTTTGTTTTGTCCGCGAAATAAGCTATGAATTTATAGCAAGTTAAGTTCCGAGATTATAAACGGTTCATTGAATTAGATGGACGACAAATCCGGGATAAGGAAACGGCGACGTTAAATCTCAACCTTCTTGGTAAGGTCTGATCTGTTACAGATAAACAGAGGATTAAGAAAATAAATTGGTGCGCTTGATACAATTGATGTTTTAATTAAAAAACTGAGGAAAATAGATTTGAATGAAACTTCTAGTTAAATGCTCAATGTATCAGAAAATAATGTTGACAACGGTATATAAAAAAGTGAAGGAAGAAAGATTCACATATGATAATATTTACGGCTTCTTAACAGAGCCCTGTCAATACTAATACCTATATGTAAAACAACAAGATTCTTGAAAAATACAATAGCGTATTAAAATAATTCTAATAAAATAATTGATGAAAGACGATTTTTTGTGGTAAGCAATATTTTAAAATCGACTAAACTCGTTCGTGTAAAAAGTTGAAGAATTTTATGATGCGAAATGATTTGCTATGTTTATAACTCGACCACGGTCAGTTTAAACATATTTTAATCAAAACCTCATAGTAAAATTGATCATTCAACCTAAATAAGCATTCAACTAAATGTACTGTAAATAAATTTAAATCAGAAACTTTACTGCTTTCACAAAGTTCCGTGAAAGGTAGCTCGGCAAGGGAATTTAAGTAAGCAGCCGTGAGTAAAGTTATTTGTAGAACGAGATCAGACGAATCCACTAAGAAAACAAGAGGTTAAACCGGATCAAATGCGCATTTACTGTAGTTTGGAGAACTGGTGTTTCACTACAAATACTGCAAAACGAAGTATAAATATTCTCGTAAACCAGCTTTTTGATATTTAAAAATATGAGTGTATGCGGAACGGCTTTTGCGATCAAGGATTTGTGTCAACTTGGAGATTGAATTCTTTATCTTTTAAAAATAATAGGTATGTTCTAAATGAAAAAATCTGGACCTCGTTTTAAACTATTTTCTTTGATTAATAACTGAGAATAAAAATGTCTGGCGTGCATTCTTCTGTTTTTCATATTTAACGCTTCGCTATTTTTATTCCGTATCTACAAATTGATTTCCAGATTACTAGATTGAACTAGCCTGATCTTTTAATCAGAACAAAAAGTTCATACTCATAGCAGTGTATACTTTTGCATTGCGTTAACACTTAAGAAATAATACAATATCTTCGTTCACAGAAGTGACCACAGATGTCAATGTTTGATTCTCAGTTTTAAACAGCCCTTCAAAGGGTTCCGTGAATAGTGTGGAAGAAACTGGGTCACCTTGTTTCTCTCCCTTATGGATTTTAAATGAAGGAACTCTAGCACTTTGGAATGGAAATTCTATGTCCCACTATTGAAATTTAAGTGGACCTGAGTAACATAATATTATCTATGCAAAAAAAACGATAATTTGGTTAACGACATAGACAATTCTTAGTTTATGCTTTTATGGCACATAATACACACACTTGCATAATATGTTCTTGGAAAGTTTATGGACAAAGGTGGGTTAACCCAAAGTTGGGTTGTACATAAAACCTTAGAGTGATTGCGAGATTTGATAGAGAAGGAAATTAAAATAGCACAACAGTATTTGAACCTAGAAGGTCACTCAAAAAATTATAATTTACATAAAAACATCCGCCCGATCCACCCCAAATTCAAGACGAAGACGGATATAGAAAAATATATTTATTACAAGAAAGGCGAACCTATTTTATTGAACCTAGACTTTCATATCTCCGGTATTACTAAGCTTCCGAAGTTTTACTACGTAACAGTCATCTGGATCGATCCACAGTTGTTCAATTATGAAGCAAAGGTAATTCAATAAAATCCAAACGATTCAGCCGAATCGTAGCAGGTTGTAAGCCCCGGAGCGATAATGAAAAAGCTCATTTCGTCTGGGCCATTCCAACAAGCTTTGTCTCACGTCTGGCTATCGACTCCAACTAAGCACCAAGAAATGTAGACGGACTAACTAACTTAGACAACGTCGATATTTCAAAAGATATACAGAGCCAGACGCCACTATTTCAGTCTGATACAGATTGAAGCGTATTCTGCAATTTAATAGAATACTTTACTTTGTCAGTGAATCGTTTCTAAACTGAGAAGAAAGTTGCAGAATATGATTTCCACTAACGAAATACTAACTCGATTGGGGTTGTGTTCATATTGAATTTCCCCAATCGCAATCCAATCTTTGCGAAACTCTATCGAGTAAATTCTCTTGAGGAATATACGGAACTGTAAAGCAATTTAGGTAAAGACGAAATGAATCCGTCTTCTTCGTACATAAGCAAAGTAGGAGCAGCTGTCTTTGAACCCGTTAATGAAGATTACAGAATCTATTCACCCGTATTACTCATTCAACTTGCCATGTCCTGGTAAATAACTTCAACAAACGGCAAAGTTTAATCTGGAGACAGTCCATTAAACTGATTCGATTTTGGGAACAAAAGCGTCGTCACAAGCAAGTTCAAAATGGCCGGTCTCGCGCTCTTCCACTTGAAATATTACAGCAACTTATTTAATAGTGTAACAACTACAGAAACGCAAACTATTAATCTAGAGAAGACGACGACAAATGTAGTTCCCACAATCCACAATACACATTTCCGTATGAAAGCCGGCCTCACCTGTTTGACCCAATTCCGGAAAACTGGAAGTCAACACGTAAATTTACATGATAATGCGGTTTGTACGGGACCATTTACCATAGCGAACTGTATCCGTACTAAGCCGGTGTTAGAAGGAAAATTCGGGGCTATACATTTTAAACAGGCCTAAAAAAGCTTATCCGTTACTGCTACAATTGATTGTTTTTGTTCGTACATAAATTTATTTTTGTTGGCCAAAAAGAACTCTAATGACATATTTTAGTGCACTTGCGCGTAGATAAACGACCCGTGCCTGAGCGCAAGTGCCCTAAAATATGTCATTTTTAAGATCAGCATTTTCCCCTACTACTTTCATCATGATAATTCTTTCAATTAATTGCCCTCACGATAGAAACTATGAAAAAAATTGGATATTATCAGTTTTATACTACTGAAACAATCAACCATCTATTTTTTAGTACTGATTGAAACGAGAAATGCAGGAGATTGTAACAACAGTAAACGGAAACAATTGTCGGATGTGCTTCAATCCTTGATAAGCTTTGGAATAGGTATCTCACCTAATTAGTGTCAGATAAGGCGGCGAAGGAACACGCGAGACTAGATATAGAAATAGCTTTACAGAGGACTTTAGTTTTATAGTAGAAACTGTCTGTAATTGTCTCTTGCACTGTTTTATCTATCATTAATTTTTGCCCGTCTTTGTCCGAACGGATTAAAGCAAATACCTCCAGAGAAACTTCGGAAACCTATGGCAAATACTGAATCATAGAACTGGCAACTCGGGTCAAAACCTTAAAATGAGTTCTGATCTGGACTATAAAGTTAAATCCTGGCCTTCACAATAGCTTAAAAAATACATTTACAGTGAATAGCATAATTAAGCACTGTTATATCGAGTGGATTGCATCAATGCAAACTATAGCAACTTGAGAAATTCTTTATTAAAAGTGAGAATTTTCAACAAAATAAAGAAAACGTCTGAACTTCTCAAGTAACTTAAACTTTTACAATTTTAAATTCAACGGGAAATTTTAAAGAATGTAATTCAACTTCTTTAGTGCACCTTTCTAAAAAACTTTGTCGAAGCTTCTTAAAGTATTTTAAACGTGAAGTTACTATCGAACCTCCTTTACATTATAATTATTGCTAGCCTAATCGTTTACTTAGCAAGAAATGGACATCCAAGCTAAACCCATCTTAACCCAAAGATTTACACTTGTTATTTTCTATCTCATAACGGTTTAAAAAAATCTTTTATCATATCTTGTTCTTTCTCTTTTTCATATTTAGACTAGCTGTCCCGGTGAACTACGTATTGCCGAATATTTTAAGATTAAAGGAACCCAAGTCCGTTCAGCCGGTCTCGAGTTTTAGCGAAACAGCGAACAGCAGTTAAAGTTAAAGTTAAACAATAAGAGAAAAAGAAAATGTACAATAAATTCGTAAATAGAACTACAGACTAAAAGCCATCACAGAATATCGGTCATACTAAAAAACAATGATGCTAAAAACGTGATTGCGTTTCTATGATAATCACTTACAACTTTTAACCAGCTTAATGCATAAACTCTGAGACTCGTCTGACCTCCGATAAATATGAATTAATATATTTGACCATCGACTGAAATATAACGTCTCCAAACGAGGTCGGAAATTGGAAAGTTTGGCTGCCAGAAATCAATTTTCAACTGTCCATTTTGCTTAAGATTACAATAAATCAATTTGACATAATGTATTAAGTTGCCATAGATGGACAGGTTGCCTATAAACGAACCTGTTTGACTGTTAACTTAAGCCTCAAAATGTAAGTCGTAAAGTATCGAAGACTTGCACAAATAACCTGACAGTGTGGTATTTCAATATCTACAACGGCTTTTGTATAAGCACTACTTTAAGGTTAATTTTTCTAGTCTTCATAATGTAACCTTTTTCCAGTGACGCGAATCGTCGGTCGCGGTCGCGGTCGCGTTCTCGCTCAGTGAGCCCGAACACGTCGCCGCCCCCGCTCCCCGCACCGCAGCCGCCGCCGCCACCGCACACCTTGCACCCAGACAACGCATTAGGTGCAACACCGTTTTATACTTTACATATTATACTACTTAATACCACGTCTGGTAACTTTGGCAAAATGTACGCTGTATGTATTTTGCTTGTTTTGTGGTCATCAGAATTTAATGGAACATTGGTATGTAAGAGGGTCTTGGAACCACACTGTCCTTTCTGAGTTTACTAAAATAAGTTATTATCTTTATTTGAAAAAAACTTTTTGTAAAAGCTTACGTGATATTATCATTTTCTCTTATAGCGTCTCTTATTTCACATTAGTTTTGGACAGTATTGAACTAAAAACCTAGTAAAAATCATAAATCTGAATTATAACAGGTCGTGGTGCTCTAAGCGCAGCGGGTCGCCAGCTGAGCGACCACAGCAACAACCGGGAGTCTTCCCTTGACGACTCAGGAGTAGTCGACGACCACGATGACGGCGAGCATACGTCTGACGACCAGGCCACACACCCTCACCCTCGGAGGCACCTTCTCATCCCACAGCTGCCACCACCACACCCTCCCACTCCGATGCCCATGCCTCTCCCGGTACACCTGCAGACACCTATGCCTACCCCTGTACAGATGCCCATGCCGATGCCAATGCCTATGCCTACACCCATGCCGACCCCTATGCCGATGCCGCAAATACAGCAGGTGAGAAAAGTTAGAATAGTAATTCTAAGTATTAAAGAGATCGATGGCCCGATTAAGCTCAATTGAGTATCAAATCAGTAAAAAAATTACACTCGATGAAGAAACAGGGCATAATTTTGCGCAATTTCAGGTCAGCCGAGATAATCAGACCCAAGAGATAAATCTCCATAAAAAGCCAGATAAACCAGCAGTGAAACCAAAAAAGCCCGAGAGAAGCATACAGGACAAGTATCCGCTGAACCCTGACTACCTCAACCAGATCGTGGTGCTAGGTAAGAACACACAAGTTACGCACATTTCAGTCACTTCTAAATTTTTTTCGGGTTGAGTAATGCCATGAAATCCATATTAACGGGGCTACTTACTCTAAGAGTATTCAGGCACATGTTCCACTTCCAAGATTGAGGAATTGGCAGCCAATATAGTATAAATCATCAATTTGATGGCACTACACAACCTAATCCAATTTATTGGCACGGCTTCAACACTGAAAAGCACGAGACAAATAACACTGAAACTAAACGATGCTGCCACTCTGTATCAGAATGAACGCTTTGCAAACACGAAAGCCTAATAATTCTACGACAACGAATGCATTTAATAGGAGTTCAATACAATCATTCGGACAAATTAATTCCACAAAATTTAGTAGTTTAGATCCAAATTTAGGAATTAATTTTATCGGCTCTAATTATGCATGGTTTAAAATGTAACAAAATTGAGACTAGGACTACTTACTTTATTTTCTAAAACATCTATCAAACTTTAAATGCTTGCGTTCTTTGCAATTTTCTACTTTTCTAAATTTGTATTACGTTGTACAGAATAATGATTTGGTAACAAAATTTCTAAATTTAATAGGTAGTTTGTATTTAAGTACTTTTTCTTCTATAACTAACTATTCACTCTGTTTCAACTCGCATTTGCAACAGATGATATTTTCTTTGGATTTCAGAAGCATTATGTAAGGCTCCACTTTGATTTTTGAACGAAACTCAACTTTTAAGCCGTTTGATGAAGGGCAAGGTCTTTGTTAATGTCTGGAACGATGCCTAATCAAACAGCTTAAGGAAAATTTTCTTTGGTAGCTTTACTTATAAATCTTGACACTTGTGAAAGCTACCAAGGTTGTAGATACTGCATTATTACATTAAGCAATTAAAACAGTTTTAGGTACTGCTAATTTGTCATAGAAATAACTATTCTGTCTTGACTATGTCATTTTCTTTAATTAAGTAAATTAGAAGATGGAATAGGTATTTCTACTGGCTGGTAATATTCACCAGTAGCTTCACTTCTCAATGGAGCAACTTCATTGAGCATTTTATACGACACGGTTGCAATCTCGCTTCTACCCTCATTAATATCGTCAGGGGCGGACTGGCCATACAAGCGCGCGCCCGACCTCCCGCAAGCGGAGACGACGAAAATTAATGAGCTCAGTTTATTGGCAGCCACGCACAAAACTCATATGGGCAATTACGAGCAAAATTGCACTTACTTCACAGGTTAGTAAACACAGACGCAAACGCTTCTACCCCCCAGTCCACCCCTGTTCCCCACAGGAAGACTGCCGGGTGACTGCGATTGACTAGCTGTCGTCTTGTCATACTCAAGAATCGCATTCAAGTATTCCCACATTACATGAGATTACTATAACAATACCTAATGACACTTGTGCTTAACTTTTATGCGATTCAGATTTGGAAACATCAAAATTCAAATGAGTGTTTTGTCCGTCTTTCAGTCCTACCAATGTACCGGTACATGCACTGTTTGTACACATAATTGGCATATCAGAAATTTTTGTACTACCATGCTGGTTTTCCTTGAATTTTAATGCAATTTTCCTGCATATTTTCTTTGTCCTGACTTCGCTTTCAATTTCAATGCATGATGAATTGTTTAATATTTAATAAGTGATAGATTAATTTAGTATAACGAAAGCTTTGCATCTAAGAGATTTGAATTTTGCTCACTATGCTTTCGCTGATTCTAATTGATCTATTTCTTCACTTTCTTTCTTCTGTTCGTGACGTATTCTGTGTATATTTGTTGTTCTTACTGTTTGTCTATTTCATTAACTAGTTCGACTTTGACCGCAGATGAGCTCGTGGACAGGAACTGTGAGTGCTGCGTCACTTGCTGCATAGACTATGAAGGCTGGCTTCAGTTCCAGAATTGCTTGTATGGGATCGTTAAGGATCCGTTATTTGAGTTGTTTATTACAACTTGTATCGTTCTCAATACGCTCTTCCTGGCTTTAGAGCATCATGGCATGAGCGAGAACGTTAGACAGGCCTTAGATATAGGGAATAAGGTAACTTGTACAAATTACTATAATCAAAAGTCGGTGTTTTACTTGTTACCATTCCAGAACATTCCGAAGTTGTAGATAATGACGGAATACGTCTGTTTTCAGGTGTTCACGTCGATATTTACATTAGAATGTATGATGAAGGTCATGGCGATGAGCAAAGACTTCTTTGCCTGTGGCTGGAACATATTCGACTTGATAATAGTGTCAGCAAGCCTTCTAGATCTTATATTCGAACTCGTCGACGGCCTATCTGTGTTACGAGGTCTTCGTTTGGTAAGTTCTAATTAAGTATCACGTACTTTATTTATTTAAATTCAAAAGCATCAATGTTTAAGAATACGCAATTCTAATTAATCGAATCCAAACCAAAGATTGGTCATGATCTTCTTTTGAAGTTGTCGAAATGTAAACATGTGTACATAATTGACAACCGATACAAGTCTCTGATATCCTCGCGAAACTGTCTACGGCCCGCGGCCCCTGAGATTGTCCTGGTAGTAGCTTAAAATCTATAATAATTATATTTGGCGGGTATCAGGGGTTTGCATCGAGGCGGGTTTAACAGGGTTTAAAATGCCTCCTAATATTTGTTTCAGTTACGAGTGTTAAAGTTAGCTCAATCGTGGACTACAATGAAAGTGTTGTTGAGTATTATAATATCTACAATCGGTGCTCTTGGTAATTTGACGTTCGTGTTAGTGATAGTTATATACATATTTGCTGTTATCGGCATGCAGTTGTTCTCCAAGTCGTACACGCCGGATAAGTTCGACCCGGATCCCGTGCCCAGGTATGATTCTGTCATTGCAAGGCGTCATTTTGGATTAATTCAATTATAATTGTTTAAAAGTTTTTGTATTTAGGTGTTCATCAGCTCTATCATTTTCCTTTGTATTTTTTCTATATTCTCCCAAAATCGTATTAAATTTTTTGCATGTTTTATTTCTATTTGATCATGCTAAACTATTTTCTTTGGCCATGTTTTTGACTGATTGACATGTAAAGGTGGAACTTCAACGACTTCTTCCACTCGTTTATGATGATATTCCGGATTCTGTGTGGCGAATGGATCGAGCCCCTGTGGGACTGTATGCGTGCAGAGCAAGAAACAGGAGCAGAGAGTTGCTTCTTCATATTCTTGCCTGCACTAGTGATGGGCAACTTTATGGTGCTCAACCTCTTCCTTGCCTTGCTGCTCAACAGCTTTAATAGTGAGGAACTTAAGAATAAAAAGGAGGTAAGGACAATTTTATATTTAACCGGTAAGATACGGTGAATGAAAACAAAGTACTATTCGCCTCACTAAGCCCAAACATGTGTAAAGTCTATAACTTGATAAGGTATTCACTGACGTCTAAATGTGTCTTCTCGACGCCCACGCCGACTTAAGTCGCTCGAACTCCCATCCTTCATTAACGCAGACCGCATCTGGCGCAACAACTGTAGGTATGAAACGACCTAAACTTCAGCACTACCGGCTAAAATACTCAGAAACGAAGGAATAATTAACCGACTACCTTACTTAGAACGCGCAACCAAAAAACAGAACACATTAAAATTCTAACTCATGTGCTAAAATATTTCTCAACATTGCAGGAAGTTGGTGAAGATTCAAAATTAGCTAAAAGTTTCGATAGAATACGTTCTATAGTAAGAAAAAAAGGTTTTCTTATATCGAGAAGTAAAGAGACTGACAAAAAATCTAAGTTAGAAGAGCTAGTTAACGAATTTATGACACAACAACGCGCCATAAAGGAGAAGAAGGCGTCTATACCAAGCGAGCAGAGGTTCTCGGCGTCGATACAGGAGACCATCTTGTTCCCACACGACAATATCTATAGTCATAGTTATCAGGAAGCGTTAAATAGGTATGTATAAAAAAAAAACTGAAATATAATAAGGTCTGAAATCTTGCTTAAAGATTTCTCAAATCGAGCCGAATTTCAATATCAGCCCATAGTTCTTTCGACTTTCTATTTGACTTTGTTTTAAAATCATCCTTTTTAAACTCAGATTAACAATACCTTATATAGGAAAATAGGTTTCTAAGTTGTATAAAATATTACAGGCCAATATCAGTAGGTTCAGACTTCGCTTACCCACATATTTTCCAACCGACCAACAACTTTAACAACCACGGCAGTCAAGAAACATTAAAAGATGTGCGCGACTTGGCAACAGAACATAAAATCACGAGCATTAGAGAGGACTCTAAGGAAAATTTGGAAGATACGTCGCCAATTACTGAACAAGTCGTTGCACAAAAACTGTTGAATCAAATGTCTTCGGGATACCACACACAGCCATCTGATTCGAGAGGTAGGAATATATTTTTAAAGGGTTCTCATTTTCTCTCTGTATAAGACTATACGAAATTAAAACCAAAACTAATGACACGCATATAAGACATTTTCAACTATAAATCATTAGTTATTAGAATTAAATTATTTTTAAATTAAAATCAATTTCAGATGAAAACGAACACTACGAAATGGCACAATTATCAAGTAGAACAACGCCAGAGAAACCGAAGAGGCAATGCAGGGAACAGCCACCGAACACATTATGTAAGGAACCAGCGAAACCACCCGATGACGAAGACATGAAGCATCCATGGCAAACTTTAGTCTCATATGTAGATGAATTAACCGTAGGTGGGAGAAAAAACTCCAAGGGTCAATATATTGATGCGATGGGAAACTTTCCTGGATTTGGAAAGCAGAAAGAGCCGAAAGTACCCGAAAATTGTTTTCCACGACAATGTTACGATGCGTATGTATTCATTCAAGAATGACTCAGTGCTCAATGCCATATTCGCTTCCATTTCTATATTGGAGTATGTAGTTATCCAAGTCTAATGTTTTAACAAGTTTCTATAATACATTCATTATTTTCCTTAAATATCTTCATGCCCTTACGAGTTGTGTATGTCTAAACCTTTTTTACTTCTCAACAATCTAATGCATCCGGTAATGTAACTCATCTGACTTTATTGCTATGACCATTGCTTGAAAACATTAACTTAATCTAACTTCATCCGGAACCAAGGCAACAAATAAAAGGTTCCAGAGATGGGAAATAGTTTCACGAGTCTCCGTACGTATAATGTGCAGACCTAGGTAGGTACAGGGTTTTATCAGGTTTTATGTTCTGAGTGAATGGAATTAGTGATGTCCTTTTAGGAGTTCTTGTTGGGACGCATGTATTGAAACCAACATTGGTCAGCGATGGATGTTTCTCCGCACATACGTCCTGCGGTACGTAGACACGCCTGCCTTCGAGTGGTTCGTATTGGTGCTCATCTTTGCATCGAGCATCACGCTTTGCTTTGAAGACATCCACCTCGAGAAGAACAAGCCGCTGAAGAAGATCCTGTACTGGACCAACTTGGGGTTCTGCATGATTTTCATTATCGAGATGTTTCTCAAGTGGATTGCGTTGGGGTTCTTCAGATACTTCACTAGTTTCTGGACCTTATTAGATTTCACTATAGTCTTTGTAAGTAACAGTTTTCATAACCTTTTATTGACGCTTACAAACTTCTCTTTTTAACGCTTGAATCCCGCTTTCAGGTTTCAGTATTCAGTTTGTTGATAGAAGAAAATGAGAACCTAAAAGTTTTAAGGTCGTTAAGAACTTTACGTGCTTTGAGGCCGTTGCGAGCGATATCCCGCTGGCAAGGGATGCGAATCGTAGTAAACGCTCTCATGTACGCAATACCTAGCATCTTCAATGTATTATTAGTTTGTTTAGTATTTTGGTTAATATTTTCTATCATGGGAGTTCAGTTTTTTGGCGGAAAGTTCTACAAGTGCGTCGATGACGAAGGAGAATTGTTACCGTTAGAGGTAAGTAGCAGTGCAATAATGCGAATATTCAAAATTGATGATAACTTTTAATGTGTGATTTAATTGTATTTCAGATAGTAAATGATAAATGGGAATGTTATTACAACAATTTTTCTTGGGTGAATTCTAAAATATCATTCGATCACGTCGGTATAGCGTATTTAGCGTTATTTCAAGTAGCCACGTTTGAGGGTTGGATGGAGGTGATGGCTGATGCCGTGGACGCACGAGGAGTGGACCTGCAGCCGGCGAGGGAAGCCAACCTCTATGCATACATATATTTTGTCATCTTCATAGTGTGCGGCTCATTCTTCACCCTTAATCTGTTCATAGGAGTAATCATAGATAATTTCAATATGCTCAAAAAGAAGGTAATCGTCAATCCATATCACATACTTAATTCAACCCTGACCCCAATTTATTTAATTTCATACTAAAATATTTATGTTTCAGTACGAAGGCGGTGTTTTAGAGATGTTTCTTACAGAAAGCCAAAAGCATTACTATACGGCAATGAAAAAGCTCGGTAGGAAAAAACCACAGAAAGTCATAAAGAGACCGAGGAATCAGTTCTTGGCGATGTTTTACGATCTATCAAATTCACGACGGTTCGAGATCGCCATTTTCGTTTTGATCTTCCTTAACATGCTCACAATGGGCATAGAGCACTATGATCAACCGCATTCTGTTTTCTTCATATTAGAAGTTAGTAACGCGTTCTTCACTACTGTGTTTGGGTTAGGTATGAACATTTTTATACTTATACTTTACTTTTTCATACGACTGCTTTAGACTACCATCTATTCATGAATTCTGATTAATAACCTAAATTGTATCACGTACTTTATGAGACGAGAGAAAATAATTTTCTTTTGAAAATAATTTAAAAAGTTTGCTTTAAATCTTCAATTATATTTTCCAACCTTGCTGCAACTAACGCGGTCGTCAATTATGCGGTCTAATACACAAAGTAACCCACTTATAAATTTACAGAAGCAATAGTGAAAATAGTAGGTCTTCGGTACCACTACTTCACGGTGCCATGGAATGTGTTCGACTTCCTGCTGGTGCTGGCGTCAATCTTGGGCATCCTGATGGAGGACATCATGATAGACCTGCCGATATCGCCAACCCTGCTGCGAGTCGTCCGAGTGTTCCGTATAGGGAGAATTTTAAGACTGATTAAAGTGAGTTACTACTTCAGCTGTTTTCCTATAAGAATGTTCTTGGAGTAAATACATTTTATTTCCTCCCATTTCAAATGAAGCTGATTTTGCTCCAGTAAGACTTGAAAAGGTGGAATCTACTGTTTCAGTATTAACATTGACGTAACTTTCATTGAATAATTTATTTTATTTTCTTAAATAACGACTCCCGCAAGTCCTTGTGTCGCGAGGGATGTCACAAACAATCATATCACATGTACAAATAAACATAGACCAGGACAATCAACCGTGAATCACACAAATGCTTTTTCTACGCGGAGCTAAATTTTAATTTCATTGGATGCAGTTTTAATAACTATATCTTGTTTAACTTCAACCGAAATACCTTCTTTATTCCAGGCCGCTAAGGGCATTAGAAAACTGCTGTTCGCGCTAGTGGTGTCCTTGCCGGCGCTGTTCAATATCGGCGCGTTGCTGGCTCTCATCACCTTCATATACGCGATCATCGGCATGTCTGTCTTCGGGCACGTCAAGGAGCACGGAGCTCTCAACGACATCGTCAACTTTCAAACTTTTGGAAGGAGTATGCAGTTGCTTTTTCGGTAAGTTTCATAATTATTATTTCCTTCCTGTGCATTATCGAAAAATGTGGTATTCCAATTTTTGCAGCCAGAAAGTAGAACAGCAATGTTTTTTCTATAGTAATATGATGTAGACTTACTAGCACAGCAATAATAATAAAACTTGACACTCTATTCACTTTTCGCTTTTGTCTTTTTCATTTTCCAGTCTGATGACATCAGCCGGATGGAACGACGTGCTCGAATCTCTCATGATCCAACCTCCTGACTGCGAGTTAGGAGAACACGGTCACAACGGCAACTGCGGGAGCCCACTCCTGGCCATCACCTACTTCACATCGTTCATCATCATCAGCTACATGATCGTCATCAACATGTACATAGCCATCATCCTGGAAAACTTCAACCAGGCTCATCAGGAAGAAGAGATAGGAATCGTGGAGGATGATCTAGAGATGTTCTATATTCGGTGGTCGAAGTAAGTGGAAATCTTCATAATAAGGACTTAATTTGATGGAGTAATCTCTACAATCACATTAGAAGTAGTAGTAAAACATATTAATGTCTCGTTACTACGAGAGTAACCTACAACTGAAAAACAGACGTAGGTATCTACCGAAAATCACGAATAGCACGTAATTAATTCTACCCTTGACTTCTCTAACTACACATATACACAGAGGTCCAATTAAACTAATCACAAGAAGTCACCAAACATTGGCGAACTTGCGTAAATGTCCTCGGCCCATTACCGCATAAACCTGTCTATAACCAATGCCACTTACTGTTATTACAGCCATTTAACATTACGACAGTTCGGAACGGACACTTTAAACACAAATGACGTCGTAAAGAGAACGGCTATAAATCTCGTGATCTCGAGCCGCGTTCAGCTGAAGACGTTAAAAGTTACCTACTCAAACAATTACCAACTAAATACATTATGAACGTAATATAATGTTAATCAATTGTTTTACTATTCCCGTTATTCGCCTTTAAAAAGACAATTTGACTAACGTTATTCGTTATCAGAAAACCTGATCTGATGATTTTAAATAAACATTTTTTTCCAGATACGATCCCCATGCAACTCAATTCATAAGCTTCGCTCAACTATCAGACTTCATAGCATCATTAGATCCTCCGCTTGGAATCTCCAAACCAAACACAGTGGCTTTAGTCAGTTTTAATTTGCCAATCGCGAGAGGCAACAAGATTCACTGCTTAGACATACTACATGCCCTAGTGAAACATGTTTTGGGGCACGTCGAGGAGACAGACACCTTCAGACAGCTTCAGGAACAGATGGACATCAAGTTTAAGAAGCAGTTCCCGACGAGGAAAGAACTGGAGATAGTCTCCTCAACTAGGATATGGAAGAGGGAGGATAAGGCAGCCAGGACTGTACAGAGGGCTTGGAGAGATTATGTGAAGTAAGTTCCCGTGTTTGTTGAACTGTTTCAAATAGGTATATACGTAGGTCGGTTACCGTTGGTCATTCAATATTTCCAGTCTTTGGTTCCGTAATGTTTTTTTTTATTTGCTTCGTTTTCCTTTCACTTTGTCGTTCTGATTTTTCAGACGAAAGAATCGCAGTCCCTCCCAAGAAGAAGAAAGTACGAAATGGTCCCCAGGGGGTGGTTGGGGAGGTCGACTGAGCGCGTTACTGCACGTGAGGCGAGGTTCACACGCCTCCAGCCGGAAGTCATCGCGCGCATCTGATGCATCGGACATCAGCGAGCTGGGCGGAGCCTGGCTCAACCTACCACTTCTGCTGCTACCCGGAGCAGCTCCAGGGGAACAGGTGCGGTTGCATACCATAAAAAAATAACTAATAAAGTCGTTCAATCAATCATTACATTCAGGCATCTTAGAAAAGTATCACATACGTACTGATCATAACAATGATCACGAAGATAGTTTTTGACTCAAAGTACTTACTCAACAAGGTTACTTAGATAGTACGCTTATAGTGTAGACTTGTCTGCGAGTTAAGCACGACTCTAAACGCCAGTACTTTAGCTTTCGGTTCTCCTTCATCTGTTATCATAGAAACATTTGTTGTCGGTTAGGCGAGCGGTTCTGAGTCGGCTCCGCCTCGAAGGCGGTCGGCATACGGCTTGCCAATCTTTCTGCGGCATCAGGACGCTATGGACGAAGAGACAGGCCCGAAACGAGCAGGTTCATATGTAATGTTTTGCTTTCCGTGTCTCTTCCTCAGTAGGTCTAGATTTAGACGCATTAGTTTGTCTTAGTTGAGAAGCCTGTTACCTACGCAAACCAGCCGAAATTATCCGAAATTGGACAAAACAGATCTCATTATACGATGACTGATTTAAAGTCAATTAAACTTAAAATTGGAATTTTTATCGCCTTTCACATCTGAGTTAGTTCTTCAAGACTAAACAGTATAATGGACTGAAAAAAAATTGGTGGATTACGAACGGTGTAAGGTCTAGAGACATGCTGCTCAGCTCAGACAAGTAGCTAGCACTGAGTAGATCTACTCAGTCCTCAATCCCTAAAAGACTCGGAAAGTAAATAAGTAGGGAACTAGACTTTTGTTAATTAACTTTGGACCATTCTTTACTTCCTTTGTGATCGTCTTTAACCCCTTGAATGACTTTCCTTTTTTATCCTCTACTTAGATATTTTTGCTGCTGTCAATCCCTTAATCCATATCGCTAAATTAAAAAGAGTGTAGCTGCTGCATCGCCAACCAGCTAACGTCATTCCGAATTCGACCTCCTTTTTAAAACCAAAAAAACAGCTTAAACGTTTTAGGGATTCCATGGGCTTATGCATGCTTTAGTCTCCCTCCCTCGAGTGTTCGCTTCTGTAGCTATATCTATGTAAACATGTAAGCATGGATATTGTAGTGTGTAAGTCTCAGTAGTTTGTCCTCTGTATAGATTTCCTTCATTTTAACGCAACAAAGGAGTTCGTAAGTATAAATCTGTTCATTATTTTAAGTGAGCTTAGCATTTTAAAAACAAGCTTCAACAACTTAGACCAGACGCAGGCATACTACAGTTGCTGCGTGTCTTTCTAAGGACCAGCTACTGCTCTAATCTCGAAGCAGTGAAGACGTAATATAAAAATAAATAAATAATTGTCAGCCACTCGTTTGCAATCATTTTTCCAAATACTATTTTGACCGTAAACAAAAGTTTTACGGCGTGTGTTTTCTGAAGTGCGATGAAAAATAATAAAACGGACGAACCTTAATAAAAAGTCTAAGCTTTTCAGATTGTTATGGTTGCGAATGCTCAGGTTCCCTTCGGCTGAGCTCCCGACGCAGCTCCATGCGGCGCGTGACGCCACCGGCCCGCGCGCGCACTCCGTCGCCGCACGCCAACAGCGAGGTCAGCATCCTGGTGACGGAGGCCTCGCCGGACGCGGCGCCGGGCGCGCCCCCCACCTCGCCCCCCGCAGCGCCGGCCCCCGCCGCGCCCGCGCCCCCGGCGCCCCACGCGCCCCCGCCACCCGCCGTGCCGCCCACCGTGGTCAGGGTCCTGGTGCACCGCGAGTCCGACGAGCGCCCCAGCTGATCTCCAACCACCGAGCTCGAGCCTCGAGCTCCAGACCCGAACGCTCCCGAAGCGAACGTTCAACAATGACTGTCCATCCGGCCAAGTGAACCGGCGACTAATTGTGATTTTAAAATTTAACTAGCCCCGTTTGCGGTTGTCTTTATGGTGGATACGTTGAGATGGATGAGCCCGTTTCACTGACTAGGCACCAGTGAACGTTAGGACTCGAGCGATTTAATTTTGTTATTTACTGGTTCAATTTGGAACGAGCCCATTTATCTCAACTCTTAATATAATAAATAGTTATTTACAGTAATAACCGGGAACTTCCAGAGTCGTTGCAATAAATTTTTCATTAGGATCTCGTCAACTTCAGTAAGCTTTACGATACGGAACCGCGGTTCGCGACACGCAAGCTGCAACACACGCTCCTAGGTAACATTCGTTTTGTAGACGCTTTGTTAGAATAATGTAGCTGGTTCGGTTCTTTGGATCGTACAAATCAGAGCAAACTGTTTTTCAAGACTCTTAGCAATTACTTAAGAAGCCAGGATAAAGTGCGGCGGGTGTAGGATTAAGGTCAGGCTTTTGTAAGGACTAAATTATGAATGGCAACTCCAAAGTATGGCCTACAACAAGTCTACCACCAAAGTCAATATAAGCCGAAATAATTCTAATATTTATCTATAATCATTAGTGTGATATAGAAGTTACTTTTGACCTTTTGACTACATTAGTTTTATAATATCAAGACTTAAATAACTTTATTAGCATTCCAGCTCAAATAATATTGTTAGACTTTTCCAGTAATAAAGAATGTTCATCGCTAGATTTATTAGATTTTAATAGAACTTCTTTATACGATCCAAAGTTCGGTAAAGCAGCAGGAATTTTTTCATTCTGTTTAATTAGGAACGCTGAGACATCATCAAGGCGGTTTTAAACCAATTGAATGTATTGTTGTAAATAATGTTTTTAAGGATATGAGAATGACTGATGTCACCGGGTCGATAATTATCCGCATAATCGATATGCCCGCGAAGAATTTATCGATTTTGATCGATTTAGCGCCTCAGTCATATTGTATTTATGCTTCTAAATTAATGGTTACAGTTCAAGGGGCATTTTTAACCGTCGTTTATTGTTGAAAATTATTAGAAACTAGTTGCAGAAAATTGGTTATGAAATGAGCATTCAAATGGACGGCGTGTTACATTGTATTTTGTTAGCCATATAATTTGGCGAAATGTGCTTTAGGTGTTCATATGATTAAACCCCCGGCATTCTTAACAATAGGTTTAAATTAGATAATTTTCCAGTCGACAGAAACTCGAGTACAAAACCAAAGGTACTTGAACTAAGCTGTAAAATTAAGCATAGCAACATCGAACATAACCTACAAATTAAGTACCTTCCGTAATATAGCAGTCCGAATGAAAGTCGAAATGAATCTGAAAAGGCAAGATGCCACTAAGTACTTAAAAGTAGTTTCCCGATTCAAATTTACTCTCAAAACCACTCACTCTTGAAAATTAGAACGGGCGTCAAGAATTGGAGCTACTAAATGTCTAAGCTAAGTACATATGTTAAAGTCAAGGGATAAAATAACATTTATGCGTTATTGCGTATATGTATTGCGTTACCACAATTCCTAATAGTTATTTGGAGTCCGAAATTACGAAACCAGCCGAAGGAGAAATACCTATTTTTCAATGTATGTTAAAAAAAACTTAATTCACGGGCTATACAATACTCCCGATGCTCAATTATCAAGATGCCTTGGCCCTGAAACAAACTACTGCTTAGGTACCCCAGGAAATGGTGCTAGGTTTAATTTTACACTAACAAAAGAAAGAAAGGAAGTGTTCAAGGGAAGTCTGAATGTGCTTTTATTTAAAAAGCTAGACTAGTAATAAAACGCTAGCTAGCAACATAAGATAAATTATACTTCTCAAAATCGGAACGAAAAGTAACTCATGCACAATCTCACATACCTCGCTAGATATTAAAAAAAAACGAATATGTCATAATTTTGACATTGGAAAAGGTTACGAAAATGGCGACAATTTAGCCAACGCATTCGGCAATTTCTTGAAATCGGTGCTCTTGATAAATGTTTAAAATACTAGTCAGGGAGATGTATTTCAAGCGTTGGCGTTAATTCACTGTTTGCCTAATACCTACAGTATTACATGACAACTAATTTAAGATTTCCTTTTCTCGCACAACCGACGGACAGTGCTGACTGCAGACAGTTGTACAAAATGAGCAACATTCGCACAAATCTCAATAGATAAATTAGTTTATGATAGTAAATTTATCGTATTTATTTGTTAGATTGTAAAAGACAATACCTACTGGTTTTTATTAAAAGTTTGTTGACATAATATCGTTATTTCTTTCCGTAATTAAGTAAATTATAGGAAACTGCTTTAAATATTATAACAATTTTAAATCTGTATTGATTCTGTTACATTTTGTATTTTGTTAACATTTAGCCCGTCCACAATGTTCATTTTGTTAATTGTTTTATAGTTATAACATTAGCTGCTAATAAATAGTATTAACAAGTTGCTAATATAGGCGCACCAAGTGCTTTCTGATTATATTTTAGCTGCATTTGTGTAAAATCGAGGCGAAAAGTGATCACTTTGTACGCTGGTAGATAATTAGGTACCAGTATCGCTTTCTGAATCGATTGTACAAGTATGACGAGAATTTACCTAGTACGATGGTAAAACGTTCAATTAAAACGTTGATACGGTTTAATAGATAAATTAATATAGAATTAGCTTTTTTTCTAAAGGAAAAGTTTAAAAGAAAATTTTAAAAAATTCTCTAGAAGTATACTTGAGCAGGTACATTTAAAACCCCAAATATTATTCATTTAGCAAGGACCAAACGTTCTTTTGTTTCAAAAACTTTTTCTCGATTTTCTAATTAAATCCTTGACCAACTTTTGAATTCATTTGTATTTAGAATTTTCGAGGCCTGTATCAAATTATGCTAGACTTTTAGATGCTGACACCTTGTAACATACCTACTAGAATTTGTACCACCTCGCTTTGTGACAAGTTTTACACAATTGCTTTGAACCATTCGGTATCTCAACGACCCACTCACTAAATAAATTTTAAATTTTAAACGGAGAAGGCATAATAAAATTGTTCTAATAGAAATATATTTCTCAATATTGTTCATTACTATGTAAATAAAAGAGGATGCAATAATTTTCATAATTTTATCTATAGTTATATTGTGAAGAGGTTGTTAGTGATTACTTTTAACTATATTTTATAATATGTACGATGTACATGTAAAACTACTGTAGTTAGTGAAATTGCAATATTCAGAGCATGTGTCTGCGCATGGTTCGATTTGTGTAAAATATGTTTAAATTGTATGATATGTAAATAAAAACTTAAAGTGAGACCTGCGAAATATGATTTTCTTCCGAGGTACAAAATATAAATTAACCATGTTGAAAACTATGATTAAATGAAAATATAGAAGTGTTGCATTTTTATTATTTGGAATTCCTTGATTCAATTTAACAACTAAGTCATTAGTTTTTCTCAGGACTACGCCATAGCGCCCTTATGAGCAGTGAAGTTCACATAGTGACGTCTCTACGCCATAATCATCATATTCCGAAAAGTACATTTGCATATTATTCTCATACCTCTTTTTCGATGAGAGTTACGCCGAAATGCTATTTTAATATTCTACAAAATTATAAACGCGAAACTTTGTATGTTTCTCTTTCACGCAAAAACCACTAAACGGATTTAGACGAAACTTGGTACGCAGATAGTATATAACCAGGATTAAGACCGGATAGATTTTACCCTAATTTTATTCCAGTGGGATTTATTTCGATTTACAGCGGGTGGCCATATCTAGTATGAAAATATTGTATGTAAGGTATAGGTACGCTTAAAAATCTGTGCAAATAGTCTTCAAATTATTTATACTTAACATTCTCACAATTGATTTGGAACATCGACATCTTCAGATATATAACTTCATACAAAGCGTCATAATTATAGTAACAAACACATCGCCAATAATTTCAAAGCATCTAAACTAATCTAAAGTATTTAATAATAGGATACAATTCATGAAAATGAACTGAATTTCAATATACTTAAGGTTCTTTTTGATAAATCGACTGTAAGTCATTCTTGTCTTGAACAAAATGAATGAGCATCGGTTGTCACTTTTCTTTAGGGCGTGACGTCATTGGTTGTACTTTGCTTATCGTTTGTAAATGTAATTTCGAATTGTAAGGTGTAAGTGCGCCGATATTCGGAAACCCGAAGTGCACGGATAGCCGAGTGGTGAGACGTGCCGTGGGTTAGATTCCCGCGTAATACAAGCATTGGTTTAAACTGCGAATGCTTGTTTTGAGTCTAGGTGTTTTTGTGCATGTAACGTAAATGTGCCAAAATAACGAAAAAAGATCCCCCATGCTTTCCATTGTGTAGAGATTTGTTTGACAACCAAAAATCAAAAGCATGTTTAGAGCCATCAATAGTTATTCGGTGCACAGACATTCACAATATTGTTGGCTTAAAAAAGCTATTTCAATTACACAGGATTATTATTAATCTAGGATCAATACAAATCATCTGAGATCCCTTAATTTGATTAAAAATACAAATTCTGCATCAGAAACAAATAATTTATTTAGTTGACTAATAATTTATACAGGATTTCTATTTAATATGTTCTGCATCCTAAATCATTTGATAGTTGTTACGGTTGAATTTATCTATGCATAAAAAAAATAACAGAATCAAGTCATTATACTAACATTTACTTCGTAGACACCCTGGTGCGTTTGTTCCATGAGAAGTTGACTGAGTAGCTCTTGGGCTTGAACGCCTTCTGTATTTTAGGTACGTCGAGGTACCAGGACCATCCATTCTTTTCGCAATGCTGAATGGCTTCATCTGGAGATCTGAAGACAACCTTCATGTTGGACAGCGGATCTCCAGTTGATGTCCAACCCATCAGGGGATTTTCCCAACGCTGACGAGTGTCAAACTCCATCTCCCAATGGTGGATGTTGCTTGTACCACTTTGCATTGCGTTCTTCGGTTGTTGATAGATGCGCACCCGACGACACCTGATGTGTTCCTCTGGTACTCCACTAACAGGAGTCAGGTCCACCTGGAAAGTTAAATAAAAGAAATCGAATAATTTATATTGAACTACCGGGATGGTTGGCGCTCTTTGGGGAGGCCTATGTTCAGCAGTGGACGGCGATAGGGATGATGATGATGATGATATTGAACTGAGTTCAATTTATCAATAATATAATTTTAGTATAAATCTAATGATGCACAGGCCACAGCAAAATTAATCCCTTGATATCATGTTTCAGGCTGGTAAAAAAATAAGAAGGTTTTTGTCTATGTTACATTGGCAGATCATACATTAAAGCTCACCAACCCATAATTGCTGTTACTAGCATAAATGTAATTAAAACAGAAAAAATACCCCAAGCCATGGGTGCTTAAAGTATTGAAACATTAGTTATACCCTAGATGAATAAAATTTACTAAGTAAATAGACTGTTTACCTTGAGTGGGACCGTGATAGTGGAATCCAAAGCATGTCTTTGACGTGCCTCTTCAGGCAGCGCAGTTACGGCGTCATTCTCGATTTTAGGAGCCTCTTTTCGACAAATAGGATCGCAATCGGCCAGTTTCATATACGTTGGACATGTCGAAAAGGCAGGCAAAGACCTTAAAACAAAATCTACACGTTATAGCACCAAGGAATAAGTGAGAACGCAATTACTTGTAAAGTAAGTTTTTAATGTAGATGATGTCTATAAATGTCCTTACCTAGACAGCTGAGTTCTAGATAAACTCGATGTATGTCTTAACACCTGAAACATGTTATTTTTTACGTAACAATCGGTCAATGAAAATATACCAACCACAATCTGTCTATTTGTGAGAAAAATGTCAAATCCCAGATGTCAGTGAAGTACTTTGACAGTGACAATGACGTCAACAGAGTCAGATATTGCCAGAATGAATAATAATGTTTTTGAATGAATTACTTTAATTTCGTTTTTCATCTGTGCCTCAAGTGACAAAAAAGTTACAATTTATTGTCAAAGAGTTGTAGCTTGCTTGTCAAATCAAATTTGGATTCGTCTTGCGAATATAGCAAAAATCTATTAGCAGCGCTATTTCAAAAATAATTGTTTTAAGCTTATGTAATTCATTGTAGCTTATGTTAAAGTGTGAATTTAATTATTATTCTACGTGAAAAATGTTGTGCAATATATGTTCAGTGTGCATTGAAGTTACAACAGCTGTTTTCATGTAAAGGTGATATTAGTTTACGATTTATTACACGTCTATTTATAAGTTACAAATACCTATAAACATTTTCTTACGAATCAAAATATCATTAATTTGCATATTTCTTGTTGCTGTACTAAATGCCGGAATGCCGGCACTTACATACGACCTTGAAGATATATATTTTTGATAGTTACGGATTTGTTTTGTAACTCTAAACCATAGTATATTCCTTAATTTTTTCTTATTTCTCACTTTTCAGTGAAAGTTTTGTGGAGGTCCGCCACATAATTACGTTAATGAAACTCCAAACAGACAAATTATTATGATTGCATTAGTTTGAAAATTCTGTTGCAATATCTGTTTCAGTATACAATAGTACGATTAAAAGTACAATTTAATATATTATTATTTAATATCAATGAAAATAATAATTAAAAATTAAATTAGCTGCTTTCTTGTTTACATATGTTTCATGAAATTAATTCTGTTCTTTTTAGATTGCCTCCACTCCAATCATGTCCTGCTAAAGAGGAACCCGTAGCTCCCTTGGGAGCTACCGCGGAGCTGAGCTCTACATTGTACCTGTTATATTAATCATAATCAAGTTTCTTCACACATATCTGACAGAAGAGAGATCTAGTCTATATAGCACAATAGATTAGTGACTACGTACCAGCAACTGCGGTACTAAGCGGACCATTAAAATGAGTAAGCACAAAGTAGAACTAGACTGCACCTCACGGTGCAGATCGAGAAACCATGGACAAGCTCTTACAAGTGCCATTACAAAGAGATCAGCCAGTGATGAAGCATTGGCTAGCTTCATTAAAGGAACCTGCGCTAATTTCAACAAGGCTTTTGATTTTGAGGTTGGTATTTTAATGATTAAATATTTCAAACATGAGATTTGTGATTGGTTTATATTGCCTGAAAAAAATTACATATTTAAAAATTGATTGAGACAAAGTTAAAATTATGTCTCTTTATTTCTGCTCATGATTTTGCACTTTGCACAATTCATAATATCTCTTTTTTTATTGCACAATGTAAATAAATGTGCAAAAAAAAGTACATTTTATAATTATTATAAATTATTATAAATTATATTATTGCACAATAGGTCAAAATATGCATATGAAGTTAAAGAGCACTCCAAAATCATAAATAAGAACAATGATTGTGCAAGTTGCGACATACAATTTTTATTTTATTGACACCCTCTTTCAATAATTTCTTACTTGTGACGTGGGGCCTTTAGACTTAGCCCCTTACCAAGCCTCCTGGATCAGGCAAATGCTTGTCCTATACGGTTATCGAAACCGCAAACGTCACGAATAAGTTTGGCGTGGTTTACCTATACGACTGCTATTTGTGCACTCGATGGACGAGGCTGAAATTATTATATCTCTTTAATATTTAAGCTGCATAATTCTGTAACGCATTGGTAACGGGAACGATATAATGAGTCATCATTACGTAATCTGATTCTTGCAGGGTCGCACAGCTCTCCACATGGCTGCATCTCGCGGCCGGATCAATCTCATGGATTGGCTGACACGCCACTCAACTGAAGCGTTCATTAACGCACGAGACCGCGAGTCCGGATACACGCCCCTACATAGAAGTGTGTTCTATGGCCAGATACATGCTGCTGTTGGGCTCATGAGAATAGGTATGAGTCAAAGTAATTAGCCGATAATCGATTGTTTATCAGGATGGTTCTACTAGTCGTTAACAAAAATAGGGGTCAATTATGAGCGCGCGCTCCAGTTCGGCGGCATGGTGATCTTGATAAACCGTCATATCAAATAATTATGGAGCCGTCACACGTTTTTTCTTAACAACTCAGTTCTCAGACTAGCATATTATACTACCTAATTAATAATTGAATATTAATGTAGTATTTTTATAGAACCTATGAGCGGTTTTTATCTAACTAAGATATACGATCAGATGTCCTCAAAGCACATTAAACGTACTCGCCTTGATTTATGAAATTTTCTTTGGAGAACTATACCTTAATACCTTTCATAATTTTAGACACATATTCAGTCATAAACCAGTCTAAAACAGTAGTCCAACAAATGAAAAATACTTTGGCAATTACAGGTGTAAACACAGACATAGTCGACAAAGACGATTACAGGGCATTTGAGCATGCAATGCTTGATAAGCAATACATGTACAAGCAAGATGGCAAGGAACCGAGCGAGGTGTACATGTGGGGGAGCAACTCCAACTACACACTCGGTACTGGCACACAACAACAACGGAACACTCCGGAATTGCTGACCTGCTTCAATAGAACCAATACTAGTGTTAAACAGGTATGTGGTCAAAAATACGACTAAGTTAACCGAAGAACAAAATTAAAAGGACACTTTTTTTTAAACTGATTAAATATACTTCCTATTCTTCACTGATGTAGGATGTAGGTCCTAAAAAGAGTGCTAACGATCTTAATCTTATTGTCTCTTATTTATAAAAACACATAAATATTAAATAAATGTACAATCTAGTGGTATATTTAATTCTGTTCTTTTTATTTCTAAGTTTTCAAAGCTTTAAAGTACGCAATGGTCTTTCATTCGCGGTATTATATTTAAGGTTAATGGCCTGTGTAAAACATGATGTGATAGTGTTATCTACGACTAATAGGGTCACTGACATCTGAAATTTGAATACGGTAAGACAGAAAATGCAAGCGATGATCCCACGTATCATTCATATTAAAGTAAAGCATATCAAAGCAAACCCCAAATAAATTTAGGTTAGGGCAGACAAAAAGAGGATTATAACATTAAATATGATATCTTCTTAAAGCTAAAACTTTTTCGTTAAAAATATGCTGGCCTGCAAGATTTCTGGACATAAGTCACAAACACAAACAGTATCAAACGTCAGTTTTGGAAATAACCTATACAGATTAATTATAATTTATTTTCATAAATATTCAAACATATAGCAAACATGCACACAATTGGCTTGCCGCGAACGTGTTTGGGATTTACGAATATACTGTTCTTTATGTTCGGCTTTGTCGGATTAATAATATGCGTTTGGTGCGCCCTCAACACTGAATTCTTCCGTGATGTGAACTACACTATAACGAAAAGTTCTCTAGTCGACGTAGTTGCTAAATTCGTGAATCTAAACTTGTGGCTCACGCCTTTAACGACGATACTGATACCGATTGCTTTGCTTTCAATGATGACGTCATGTTGTGGAGTGTTGGGAGCCGGGTGCAAAGTAAAATGCGCGGTAAAAACCTACATATTCCTCGTCTCCATGCTCTCTCTCATCGCCTTCTGGATATTCTTCATATCAGGCGTGTACAACATCTACACGAAGAACGAGAGTACGAAGCGATCCTTACAGATATCCATAAGGCAGTACTATGGGAAAGAAAACGATTTCATCACTTACATTTGGGACTACATAATGGTCAAACACGAATGCTGTGGTGCGGTGAATTATAAAGACTTTGCTAAAAGCCCGTGGCTCAAAACAAATCCGAACAAAATATATCCTGTCCAGTGTTGTAAATTGGCTAACGTGAGTGCCCTCATCCCGGTCTCAAAAGACTGCGGAACGAATCTAGACCCAGAGATTCTGTCAAATAAAGATGTCGGATGTTTCGGTGCTCTACGAATAGCGATCGTCAACAATAAAGGGAAAATTATATTCTACATTATATTGATAGCATTTTTGTATTCAACGTTGACGCTTTTCGCTTACTGCATTATTAGAGGAGAGCCGTTGCTAGGGGCAATGGCGGGCAGATTCACAGAACTGTTGCCTTCCAAAGCTCGCGACGATGGGAACAAGGTTATACCGTCAAATGTGTCTTTGGGGAACATGGTGTATGTGGAGGAACAGCCCAAGAAAGTGGTCAAAGTGGTGTCGTCTGCGAACCCATTCCAATCTTACAAGTACACTCCAAGCGCGTATAACAACAGCGAGGATTATCGCCATACTATGAGAAAATAAATATAGTCATTAAATTATTTTTATAGTTATATTTAAGAAGTTTTTTATTTCGCTAGTGTTGATTCCTAGTTATAAGTCGTTATCACCGATATTACTTTAACTATCAGCTATTTGAGTACCACTTTACGACTGCATTGTTGGTTGAATATGTCATAAACGTAAATAGATGCATTTATCTTCATAAAGAAAACCCAGTTTAATAAAGAGGCGGAATTTAAAATGAACAGATATTATTTTTAGGAAAAAATTAAGGGAATCGATAAATAATCGAGTTTTAAATCACCAACCAAACTTGGAAGGCATTTTTGTGACCATAGCTATATTTGAAGAAGAAATAAGATAAATTACAACAGCCAAGATTATAAAAAACTTTGAATGTACAGCAAGAAATAAGACTTTATTTTTTAAGACACCTAAAATGTGGTGTTCGTACTAGTTTTTAGGTCTACTTGGTTGGACTTTTTTTTTATCTAGCCCACTGTTTCTCACTGCTAGGCAAAGGCCTCCTCAAATCCTTCACGATTCTCTGTCCTGGGCCTCATGGAGCCAGCCCGAGCGGTAGGCGTTAAGATCGTCTCGCCTGGTCGATCTTCGGCCTGGATTTACTGTATTCACAATTTCTATTATAGTCTAAAGAGAGAAATTTTAAGAAGCCCATATAAATAAACGGTAATGTTTTCTATGAAAAGGAGAGAATAAAAAAGTATAATTTGGACAATTTCTCCCCGCAGGTGTCCCTGGGTAAGTTCCACAGCGTGTGGGTGTGCAGTAAGGGCGAGGCGTGGTGTTGCGGGCAGCTGGCGCGCGCCGGCGGCCCCCCCTCCACGGCGCTGCGCCCCACGCTGCTCAAGCTGCCTGAGAAATGTACGGCTGTCGCACTTACACTCACTTCTACAGTGTTTCTATTGGAAAGTGGGATGGTAAGCATGAGTTTTTTTCTTTATCTGTAGTTACATAATTGCCTTGTGCTATGGTAAGCTACAAAATGGAATCTTATACGACATTAGTTAGGTAGGTATATGGAACCATGAATTTTATGTGAGTCCAAACTGTCTTATTAAGTAAACATCTCTGGTTATCGCACTAATCTATACGAATGACGAAAAAAAAATTCTACATAAATTCGCTTAGTTAAGTCTTTATTAATCTTATTTTAATATAATAATATTTTTTTTTAATTAGAAGACAATTTTCAAAATCCTACAACAAGGTTTCTCTCAATTCAGTACTTTAACCAACATAAATCAATTCCCCAGGTACTACAATACGCCCTAAACGCTACGGACAACGTGAGCCGCGCGACCAGCGAGGCCCCGCCGTACATCAAGCTGCCTTCAGTCAAACCTGTCATCAAACTGTCGAGCCCGCTCGGCGTGTGCGGGGCGAAGGCCCACGCCGTCGTGTGGAACACCCGCGCTGTGTACACCTGGGGCACTAATAATGGACAGCTGGGGCATTCTAATGATGATAAAGTTATCAATATGCCTAGAAAGGTTCGGTTTCTGTTTTTTTTTTATATTTAACTGGTTTGGTCCGTTTTCTTGCGCACCTGTTGGCAGTGATGTCATATAGAAATTGGTTATTTCATTTCTTAATACTTGGGCCATTCAACACAACTTTTTCCTTGCCTTACAAACCAACAATTACACCTGAAGACTTTGTTAAGAATTTAGTTTTATTTAACCAATGTCAAAGATTTTAATAGTCATGAATTCCTTATTCCTATAAGACGATTATACTCATGCTAGTAAGCTACATATTCAACTTATTTAATAAAATCACCAGGTGGGTATATCGATGAATAATAAGGAAGAAGCCGGCATCCAGCTAGTGGACGCTTCTGACGCGGCCACCGTCATCACCACCAGCCGCGGTGACGTGTACCTACTGCACAAGTACATCTGCAAGAAGATTGCCATCAAGTAAGCGACATTATATGTATCTATTAAAGACACTGGTCACTAGATGTAGACAAAAAGTAGTCTTAAAACAAATGTATCCAAGTTAAACGTTTTCATGGCAATATCTTGAAGACATTGTAGCATTTCTTGAAGTGTTCTTATGATATCTTTGGGAGAGTAAATTACATCGTAATGTAACGAGTTACGGTGCCACGTTGTTCTCTCCCCCGCGGCTGGCACGTGATGCAATGCTATGCGTTTCCACGTGTCGGCATCAAAACGCGGCTGTTAGAAGTCAGTAAGAGTCGCACTACCCGTTCCTTTCCCCGAGGGAGTGTTCATGAGGATTCGCCCTCCATGTCCATACCAAAAAAAAACTTGTACTTATACTCGCTATGGAAGCTGTTCATAAATACATAACAAAATTTTTACAATTCCCAGACAAATCAACTTGCGTCAAGTATGCGTGGAAGCCAAAGTGAGTGACACGGGCGCGTACTCCCGCGTCACAGTACTACTACTCACCAACGTCGGGCAACTCTTTATATGGCAGGATACCACCAATAAACTTACCAGGTACAAATCTGACTTGTGAAGTTACGATATTTTTAAGTATGATATTCCACGGTTAGCCGAGTGTCGCAAGCTCTATCCCCGTGTAAGACAAGCATTTGTGTGATCCACGAATACTTGTTGTGTTTTTGCGCACCTGATTTGAATGTTTGTGAAAACCCCCGCGACTCAAGGATTAAAATACTGCGGGAGTGGTTAAAAATACATCTTACATGCATAAAGATCAAACACGGAACAAGCATTCGTGGATCTCACAATCGAATCGAAGGGGTGTCAAACCCGCGGCACGTCACCTACACTGGGTTTTTCATTGGCATCCACCAGATCCCGACAAATACGTGTGAGTAAACCATTGCATTATTTAATATTTATTTACTCGTTCTAGATGCGTATTCGGTCTCGTCCATCAGACAATAATAACCAACGTAGCGCTGACTCACGACGCCCTTTACTTCGCAACTAAATACGGAGAAGCATTTGTCGGGACCATATCCCGCAAGGCCCCGCCCACCGCGCCTCCGCAGCCAATCAGGAAGGAGAAGGAAAGAGACAACAAGTCCGCCCTCGTCAAGTTCTTAGAAAAGGAC
Organism: Trichoplusia ni; assembly: GCF_003590095.1. NCBI lineage: Eukaryota > Metazoa > Arthropoda > Insecta > Lepidoptera > Noctuidae > Trichoplusia > Trichoplusia ni. The sequence goes on from NC_039479.1 coordinate 6,270,077, forward strand.
GACTGTACTTCTGTGAAGATTACTAAGATACCGAATGTTTATAGAGCTGTATCCATTGCTGTGGATAGTGAGGGACTCAATTTTGGATGTTTGCAGGTAAGTCTTGAAATTTTTTCGTGCACGTACAATACGCACAACCGCATGCAACAGGCCCATTATATTGTGTTCTCACATTGTCTTTCCAACCCATTATCTTTATCGGAGATCGAAAGCTCTTGATGGGAGCTTAAAAAAAATAGAAGGGAAGTATAAGAGAAACAAGGCAGATAAACTAAAAATAATATACTCCGTTAATATGAAATTTATTTCTAAGTAAGAGTGCCCCTAGAATATGAATGATTATTTAGTCTGTATATAATACATAAAGTTTTCATATTATTGCAGATAAAACCGACTTGCGGTCTAAAGTCCCTACCGCAGCTGTCACCGTCAAGTCTGGCCAAACAAATGGACACTCTGCGAGAAACCGCCTCAGAAGACGACCTGCTTCACGACGTTGTTTTTAAGGTATTTTACATGATAGTTACTATAAAACAAGTATTTTCTTGTTGTATTTCACTGTAATAATGTAAGACTGATCATCTTATTCAATAAGGCATTCAAAAATGAACTCTATGTGTATAGTAATGCTGTACAATTATATGGTTTGGTAACTTGGTTCATTCTTTTATCGACTTTAAAAATTACATACTTAACGTTTATAATACTTACATTTTTAAATATACATACAAATACAAAAAACCACGTATATTAAAAAAAAATAAAAAATAGTGTCCAACCAGCAACGGGAACAGGGCCCAAGCTGCCGGTGCCGGAGCCGTTAGGGCTCCAGGGAGAGGAACCTTTTCCTTCTTATTATTATTATTTTTGACTAGAATACCACACTCACAGTCCATTTTTAATGTTATTAGAATTTTACGTAGGTTTTCCGTTGTTAGTGCTAGTTATCGCCAATGCCAGCTAATAACAATAATGAAACTTTTCCAGGTTGGCACAAAACGCTACCCCGCTCACATGTTCATAGTAGCCTCAAGCAGTGAACATCTCTACAACTTATACCAGGACAAACTTGTAAACCCTGGTGATAAGCCAGAGATTCTGCTAGAGAATGTCCATCCAGAAGCCTTCGAGAGGGTCCTGAAGTTCATGTATACTGGTTCCTGTGATGTGGCGGAACTAGGACCCTGTGGGTTGAAGGTCAAGAAGGAAGATGTGAAGAAGGAAAAGGAGGAACCGGTTGAGGAAGTCGAGTCGGATGTCATTGGTAAGTGGTGAACAGATTTTTAGTTCTCAAGGTCAAATCAAAATTGAACCGGAACTGGGGCTAAGGATTAATTTACGTCACGCAAAAAGTTTTCGATAATTACTTTTTATTCAACCGAAATGCATTTTATTTACATAGTTTTAAAGTCTGTTTGAGTGTCATAGTGAAATCCAGCTCGACAACTTAACGCTTGCTCTGAAGCGCTGAGCAAATGATTCGTTTCTTTTTTTTTCAAGAAATAATAGATAGATGGACAAAGAACTATGCAATGATACCCGTGCCGTTTTCTAAATTCTGAATTATCTTTCCTTAAAAAAATATCTAATTTGATATCAATGTAACACACAGCAAACCCTCCATAAAATCTGAATACGAATTTTATACTGACCTACTTCCTGATATACCCTAACAGAAAATCCATCAGAGATATCAGCATTCGAGGTGTACAGCTCCCAAGGCGACAAGCCGCGGCGTCGCGCCCGCCGCAGTGCGGACACTCCGCCGCGCGCGCACCTGCACTGCGACCCCGTGAAGCTGGTGCAGGCCACCGCCAAGCGGCTGCACGTCATGACGCTGCACAAGCTACTTGATAAGTTCTAGTTAGTACTGTGTTTATTTAGATACCGGTTGAAGATTGAAAGTTTGTCTAGTAGAGGTTATGGTATATTATTATGTAACTAACCCTCACTCCTCAACTTAAAGTTCACTTCAATAAGTTTCTATTATGTCTGTAGTTACAAGGACGGCTCGGTCCACCTGAAGGACAGCGCGTCGCTGCCCGCCAGCGCCTGCGCGGGCTGGCAGCGCGGCAGCCTGCCCCGCCTGCGCGACACCAGCGTGCGCGCGCGCGCCGGCGCCGCGCTGCCCGCACACCGCGCGGTGCTCGCCGCCCGCCTTGACTACTTCAGTGGGATGTTCATGCATGCCTGGACAGAGGTCAGTCAGGACTGTTTGATTCTGGGATAAGTCGGCCTTATTTGACTCCCGAATGCCGAATGAAAATGATTTAGTTACGCAAATAAAATTATTAGATATCCCAAATAGAAAGTTTGATCATGTTGATAAAAAAAATTAGAATCACATATAAAACTGAAATCTTCTTCAGAATTACTTAAGTAATGACTTTTCTATAAATACTACGTAACGAATTTGATTTTCAACCATTTTGTTTTATTTTCAGAGTAAAGTGATGTCAACAGTATCACTTCCAATCAACTACGCCATCTTGCAGCCTGTCATTGACTTCCTCTATACAGACTCGTGCCCAGAACTAGAGAACTGCGACAGTATTGACTTTATATGCAACTTAATGATAGTCGCGGACCAGCTGTTCATCACTCGTCTTAGAGAAATGTGTGAGATCGCTCTAGCGAACCTGATCAACCTGAAAAACTGCGCGGAACTCTGCCAGTTCGCCCACACATACAACGCCATACAACTGAAACAGTGCTGCATGGAGTTCATCGCCCTAAACCTTTGTAGTGTCCTGGAAAACAGATCTTTAGACGTCCTAGAAGAAACTTTACTTGAAGATATCACTAAGTATTATTGTAAATTCAACCCAATCATGTCATCTAGAGTCATAACACCGTTCTACAATGCTCCAAGCGATGAAATCATTGAGGAGTTTGTTAAATCATGCCCAGTCAACTTGGAACTGACTGATGAGGATTACAAAAGAGATGACAGTCTCGTAGAATCAGCTAAGAAAAAGAGAGGAAAGAAAATAGAATATACAGACAGCGAAAAGGAAAGAATGAGGTATGAATCTGTTAGTTCAGTTACATCATTAGACTTATCAAACGAATTCTCCGGCGATATTACATTATCACTCAGAAAGTTATCGAAGGAAACCGAGAAAGGGGCCAAAGACAAACAAGAGAAATGGATTGAAGTGCCATCCTCGCAACAGAAACAGCAGAAAGTCGTCCAAGCGAGACTGAAAGCTATAAGTGTCGCTAAAGACATATTGAACGAAGCTCCCGTCGAATCTTTCATGAAACTAACCAAGAGTAGTTCCTCAAGTGCCATGACAATACAAGAGAATCTTCCCACCACTTCCAGACTATCAGTTTCGCCTAAAGACTCCCCGCTAGCCGAAATGGCTAGAAGCCCACAGGGCAACGTATTTATAAGCCATATAGGGCCAAAACTGTCCCAAAAACAGAGAAAAAAGATGGCTTTACAAGGAGTTGATACATCTACACAGAGTATTAATGATTACTTTGGCAAATTGAATGTTGGGAGCCCGCCGGAAAAGCCCAAGAATCCTTGGAAGATCTGTGAGGTGCCCGTAGCTAGCAGCAGCCTGAACTCCAAGCCCATTGAGTTTAATAAGATTTTGAATGACCAGAAGAAACAGAAAGAGGACCATTCTAGAATCATGACTAAGCCACTTGTATTGACACAAGTAACTATCATTTTGTATTATTTTTAATGTATCATTCACATAAAGAAACTAGATTCTTTATGGTAGCCTGATTTAACTTATTTAATAATGATGGAGCAAGTTTTAAGATTCTAACACCTTAGCTCCTAAATGGGTGAGCTTTTAAAGCAGTTATGTTTCATCTTTAATTTAAATTTTACTCACCTGAAACCTCAAGTTTATTTAAAACTTACTAATATAATCTGAAGTCTCATTAGACTCTCTATTTCCGAAAATAACAAAATCTTTTCTTTTTCAGCTGGAAGACAAAGCCATTGAGCAACTGGAGAGGTTCTATAATGTTCATGAAATAGATGATGAGTTGATCACAGTGAGACGCATTGAGCTTCAGGTGTCATCACCACAATGGCTACACACTGCCCCTAAGTGATAACTGTGCTATTTTATACACTTTACAAATATTCATATTGTTCTTATGATTTAAGATTGAGAATTATTTTAATATATGAAATATGACATGATTTTTTGGTTTTATTTAAGAGTGTGTTTTAGTTACAGTGCAGAATGAATACTTTGGCATTTGAATTCAACGATTCTGAAATGTTTAGTTGATAGTAACAGAAAATTGGTTATGGAAAACATTGTGCAACCTGGAAATCTTATATTGGAATCTAAATTTGCCTATGTGCAGTGAGCTTGTTTGGTCATCAATAACCAATCCTTATCTATTGGGGAAAGTAGCCTCTGACCGGAAAGATGGGTTTATTGGTGTTAAAGAAATGTCTTGTTTTTTTAGCACACAAAAGCTACATCTGTAAGATTCTTACACAGCAGAGGAATATTGTTTCCTAAGTAGATATAAGAGGAAGAAACAATGCTAATTTTACATTCAAAAACATCACTGTAACATTAACTATTTATTTCTAAAATTAATTATAAATACAAATTTCAAATCAATATCACTATTTCTTTGGAGGGAAAGATTTTAATAGCTGGTTTAGTTGTCTATGAGTCAGTTTCTTCTCTCCAGGGACGAGAATACCTTTCTTGCCTAATTCTCTTTGCGACGACATTCTCTCGCTGTACTCTTTGTAACATCCCTTAAAAGCTGCGACTTCCTTCAGGCACTGTTGCTGGTCGAACTCGGATTTCTTGAAACAGGCAAACATAACAGCCATTTCTTGCATACAAGCTGCCTCTTTCAACTTATCTCCTTTACCAGATACAGTTTTCTTCAGCTCCAAAGGTAACAACATTTTGAATGGAACTGGTTCTCTTTGTGGTGCCCTCGCACTTTTCTGCGATGGGCCCGCAAACAAAATAGGGTGCAACCTCATTTTAGCTTTTTAAATATTCTAAATCTTCTATAAACAAAATAATATTTTTCACCACTGATAAAAGTGAGGTTATAGTTACGTCCAATAGCACTAAAATAACTTGACAGTTGACGTTCGCCCAATGAAAGAGATAAAAATACGAAATTATGTAACAGCGACAGAGTGGGAAGGTTTTGTTATACTTAACATTGTTATAGTAAGAATTACTTGGACATTCAACTTTTTGACATACATAAATCGTTCGGAAATCACAAAAAATCAAAGACATTATTAACTCTGAGTAGATAATGCCTTTGCAAAAAATACATTATGACTTCCTGAATGGGTCCTCCATTATAAATGGGTATTAAATTAGTGACATAAGCCTTTTCATTTTACCTTGTTGAGAAGATGTAAACAGAAAATTACTTGTTTAATAATGGTCAACGATGTTTTTAATAAATTAAAATTTCGTTTAGAATATATGTATGAAAAAATAATGGTCTGTAATATTAGGTATTCTACATTGTAACAAAATTAGATTTCGAAATAAATGGGATTTCACAATGGAAGCAACAAAGTGAGCTTTATGACACGCCCTCCACCAGAGTAGGTACCGGAGCAGGTCCATGTACTTAGTAATTTCATTGTTTGTTTATACTTGACAAGATTAATTGCGTATCTAAGAGTAATGAAGACCTATAACTGTGGAAGCTTAACCTGCTTAACAAGTTGGATAAGACAAGTCATTGACTATCCACATGCTCAGGGCCCCAATTCTGCTGTTTACAATCACAATGGCCGATGAATAAATAAAAATTGGTTTAAAATGTTGAAATGAAACTACTTTTACGGATTTTATCGCGGTTTAATTTTAGATTTTAGTTCCCGACGTTTCGGTCTGTGTCCAGTCTGCCCGTGACCATGATACCTGCAAAGGTTTCGAAACGTCGGGAACTAAAATCTAAAATTAAACCGCGATAAAATCCGTAAAAGTAGTTTCATTTCAATGTCTAACATTCGCGTAAACCTAAGAAACCACTATTGGTTTAAAATGTCAATTTTGGATTTTTTCCTACAAAATAATTGGCAATTCAATACGGGACAGCACGCTCAAGGTCAACACAATGAATTTCCAATTATTGTCTTGACAAAATGCTTAAGAAAATAGGAGCACCTAATTTCAAATTTAATCCAAGTGCTACTCATTCATCGGGCTATTGTACCTAGCAGAATCGGGGCCCTGTGTGCTTGAAAATAAATACAACCTGGTCTATGATATAAAATACGTTTATCACAACGATTTCGATTGTAAAAACCAGTTTGCTCTGGGAACTGCCCTTAAACCTACTACTTATTTATTAGCTATAAGAAAGATTTATGAACATTTTAATATAAGATAATAATTTGCTTTTAAGACGCCGCTCCCCGCCGTAAGCCCGTAATCGCTAAGATTTCAATAAAAAACCAAGCTCTTTCAAGTCAAATATAGAGAAAAATCTCTATATGTATTTGACTGTAATGATCAAACTCAATACGGATTGGGAAAGTAAGAGAAATAAAACAATACTTGTAAGAGATTAGTTTGTAGGTGACATGAGAAACGTGAGAACAAAACTCCGTTTGTACGGTAAGTACCTATGTATATAGATAGGTAGCTATCAAACTAATTCTTTTATTAAAATACAACAAGCCGACTATTGATAATTCTGTATCTTTACGACTTCAGTAAAAACGTGTTACTGATCTGGTAATTAGAAACAAAATATATGGCTTGCAAATAAATATACTTTAATCTATTGTTTATCTTTTATTTGATGGAAAACTAACGAATTTCTGTTATTAGTTATAGCGTAGTAGTTACGTGTCTTTTTTTTCTTTCTCTACCCTGTCCACTCTCAGTAGGTACCATTTGACAGGTTTTAAATTTGACCACAAATTGTCCGTCCATGCAACTTTTTTTTACATTACAGTTACGACCTTTAAATAAATAAATAAATGCGGACAACATCACATACATTGTTCTGAACCCAAAGTAAGTTGCTAAAGCACTTGTGTTATGGAATTCAGATACAACAAAGGTACCACAAACACCCAAACCCGAGGCAATGTAGAAATCTGAATTTTTACATTGACCCGACCGGGGATAGAACCCGGGACCTCAGAGCTAGCGACACCTTGAAACCGGTGCGTACGCCACTCGAAAATATGATATGAAATCAGCAAATCATTCCTTTCGCTTAAAATAGGAGTCATTTAGGATGAGCTTACTAAAACCCATGTTCATTCCTTTGCCCTTTAACAGGTTCGCGGCAACTTACGGATAATCTCGCTAGACTACCAAATACTGAAACAACAATATAATAACAAATACAATGCTATTGTTATAAAATTATTATGAATGCAATAAGGAACATTTTTTTTATAAAAGACGAGATTGCAGTAATAAAGCAATACGCAACAATAAAATTTTAGGAGCCAATTTACACAATCTAGGAATATAATGATAAAATGCATTTTAGGCCTATATTCTCTGATAATACCTAATATAAATACTAAGCAGGTTGTCTGAATGGCATAGTCGTGTTTTACTCAGACATAACAGTAAGTATTTACTTACAAATCATTCAAATTTCAAAGTCTCATCTACCGTTTTCTGACGAATTTTGTTCTTGCAGGTAATCAAGATGAAATTCCTAGTCGCCATTGCCCTGATCGCCACCGTGGCTTCGGCCACCCCCGTCCGCCCCATCGGACAGCTCCTGGAAGCCATCAGCGCTCTGAGGCCACCAACCGTTGCTGCTGGACCCGCCATCCTCGAGCCCAACCCTATTGCCGTTGGACCTGCCATCGTCGACTTCCCCCTCCCCGAAGGTGCTCTCGTAGGAGCTCCCATTGCTCCCTCCCCCGTATCCATTATCGACGGCCCCGCCCCCGTATCTGACGCTAGCAGCACTCCTCTGGTCCAGATCATCTTGAACATCAACCAGGCTTCCGCTGAGTTGATCCCCGTTGGCCCCGTCATCGCTCCCGAGCCCGTGCACGTTGTTGAGTCCGCTCCTGAACCCGTCCAGGTGGTTGAGACCGCTCCCATCCCCGTGGCTCCCGTCCAGGTTGTGGAGGTTGCCCCCGAACCCGTGCAGGTTGTAGAGGTCGCCCCCGCACCCGCTGAGCCCGTCATCATCGGAGTGCCCGTCATCCCCTCCCCCGCCATCACCCTCCCCGAGGAACTCAACTAAGCGATACACATAACTTCGAATCTTCATAATTTATTTAAAACTCCGAAATACTTTGTTTATTTACGAATGAAAAAGATATGACAATACAATAAACTTTTTATGCCTACTACAAAAAAGTTTTTTTTTTACATTTATCATATATAAGTAGGTCTTCATATCTGTGGAAAATGAGTCTGCGGGACGCCATTTAATAAAGTCTTATGCCAAAAGGAGTTGTTAGGACCTACTTTTCTAATGGTATAAAGACGATATGGTATGTTCATAAATAAGGTTAATTAAATTTCGCCTAATAAAATTATACGAGAAATAATGCTTTTCGCTACATACAGATTGATCAGCTGGCACTCAATCATTCAACCATTTTAATAATAAATAAGGACTTTGCTTTTTGACAAGTGACGTGTCTTTGACTAGTCGGTTCAGCAAATAAACGCCATTCAATGGCAGAAATATAATTTGTCTACAGGGATTTGATATGACGCCACGTGATTTGATATCGCGTTACTTAATTCATCGTGATTCAACGTTGAGTACTATATCGTCTCTTGGCATGATGTATAGTATAATATTCCACAACTTTCAAACAACGCCTCAAACCAAGCAAAGCTTGTATATATGGGTATTATATTTATAAATACATACATAACAGAGATAAACTTCACTCGGCCACAGAACAAATTTCCTTTCTCATGACACAAACATTTTTTCCTGGTGGGAATCGAACTCACGACCGGTATAGCAGTCAGGCCAACTAACCACTAGACAAACAGGCTATTTTATATTACAACGTAACTTTACATGAAACGTTACTCGAGGCTCGTTGCAACACTAGTTTGCCATTAGCACTGAACTTTACAAATGTAGCAATGTAACCCAAAACACTGAACATTCGGAGCCAAGAAATTCGTAATACTTTCAGGTGGCTGGTCGGTCTGCTGACCTGGTTCTTGGTTATTTAGAGTTTAATTTCTTAGTGGTGAACATCAACTTCAAATATATTTACTGTTTACCTCGCACACAACTTAGACATATTGATTAATTGATTGTGTTCTATATTGTAAGCAGAAAGACTGCTGGGAAAGTGTTCTCTCAAAGCAAAAGCGTAGCATAGCACTTGGGGAGTGGTGAAGGATAGGCGAATCGTGTTGCTGTCCATTTATTTGCCTTATTTAAATAAATTATTATTTTTGTCGAACTATATACTACTACTACGCCGTATAGGTGTATACTACAAGACTATCGCATATAATTGTACAGTCGTAATAAATTTCAAATCACGGCAATGTTGACCGTACATTCGTAGCAAGTGGGCACTCTTCGTAGCGCATTTGAGATTCGTAGCACAGTTGACAGTCACGGCGTAGTCAAAGTAGAGACACTGTACTGTAATTGTTGACTCACAATGAAAACACTACATTATCTAGGCCTTTTTTTTTTTGTTTAGGCGGGGGAATCCTCATGGACACCCACTCCCTCGGGGGAGGAAATGGGTAGTGTCAGACTTTTACTGACTAAACCTGAACCGCCGTGCTACGTCATCCGCGTTTTTGTGTCGGTGTATGGCAATGCGTTGCAATCCTTCATACACCGACCGCGGGCTTCCACCGGCCAGTAATGTGGGCCGGTAGGTCACTTTCTTGTGTTGTGTGGAGGCCGACGTGTAAAGAGCGTCGGCCTCCTAGCCTCATATTGGGACCGCATCCATAGCACCGAATGTGGCCCCCCGCCGTGGGTAATATACTCGGGCGACAGACACCCCCGTGCCGTCGCCCAGAACCCTAGTTAGGGCGGGAGAGCGCGCTCATGCGCGGCTCTGTGCCGCCCCACTCGACGTCGGCGTATGGCGGGCGCGCTGGGGTCAGTTTCCCGAACGCGCTCCGCCGCCTCCTTCTGTGACATCACTGTTTCACAGAAGAAGGCCAATGCATCCCTCGCCGCCCGGCTGCCGATCGCTGCAGCGATGACAGCCGACAACTCGGCGACGTCCACTCCACCCAGCGCAGACACAAGTTCGGCGCGAGGCTCCGCAAAGACCGGACACGCGGCCAGTGTGTGAAGTGCGGTGTCATCCGCGTCACCGCACTGATGACACACTGGGGTAACCTCCCTTCGGGCCACCCGAAACAGGTAGTGCCCGAAGGCACCGTGTCCGGTCAGCATCTGCGTGAGGCGGTACGTCAAAACACCGTACCGCCTCTCTTGGATTGGCGACCCTTAGTTCCCAATTTCGGAATGCGACGAGGCGGGCTTGTCTGCGCCAGGTCTCACGCTGCCCCGGCGAGGGTTCGATGCCCCGAGACCGGAGCGCAGTGCAGCGGGTGTATAGGTCCGCTAGCAAACTCGCATCCAGATCCCAGGGCGGGATTCCCGCCAAGGCGCACGATGCCTCATGTCCGACGATGCGGTAGGCCCGGACGATCCTGTTGGTTACCACCCGCTGTGCACCAAGCAGAACCGCCCTGTTCCTAGGCGTACATTATCTAGGCCTGAATTGCATAATTCTGGTTTTACCGAGATTAGAACGAAACCAGCGCTCTGTTAGCAGTTTTAAAATATGTGAAAAGTACAAGATCAGGTTATTATAAAAACTTTAGATCAGGTTATTATAAGGCGGATTCATAATCAATGAAGAACGGTTAACTCAAGCGTCAGAATAAGGTCTCCTGTTGGATTCAAAACTGATCCCAATGACTACGCGTGAGTAAACAATGACAAGAACGTGTTCAATGACATTGGAACAAAATTGATTAAAGTTAAGGTAATAAAACGATACGCAGCAGTAAATTTTAAGGAGCTATTCACACAATCTTGGAACATAATGATAAAATGCAATTTGTGCGTATATTCTCCGATAATATCTAATATAAATACTAAACACTTTTTGTGAATGGCATATTCGAGTTCTACTCAGACATACCAGTAAGTACAATGTTCCAATAAAAATTGAAATTCGCACATTAATTATTAAAATCGCAATTTTTACCATTCTCTTCCTAAATTTAATTTATTTTTGTTTTGTTTTTTAGAAAATCAAAATGAAATTCTTAGTCGCCATTGCCCTCATCGCCACCGTGGCTTCGGCCACCCCCGTCCGCCCCATCGGACAGCTCCTGGAAGCCATCAGCGCTATGAGGCCCCCAACCGTTGCTGCTGGACCCGCCATCCTCGAGCCGAACCCTATTGCCGTTGGACCTGCCATCGTCGACTTCCCCCTCCCCGAAGGCGCTCTCGTAGGAGCTCCCATTGCTCCCTCCCCCGTATCCATCATCGACGGACCTGCCCCCGTATCTGACTCCAGCAGCGCTCCTCTGGTCCAGATTATCTTGAACATCAACCAGGCTTCTGCTGGTTCCGTCCCCGTCGACGCCGTCATCGGTCACGAGCCCGTGCAGGTTGTTGAGACCGCTCCTATCCCCGTTGAGCCCGTCCAGGTTGTCGAGACCGCTCCCATCCCCGTGGCTCCCGTCCAGGTTGTGGAGGTTGCCCCTGAGCCCGTCCAGGTCGTGGAGGTCGCCCCCGCACCCGCCGAGCCCGTCATTATCGGAGTCCCCGTCATCCCCTCCCCCGCCATCACCCTCCCCGAGGAACTCAACTAAAAACAGACTTAGCACCGAACCTTCATAATTTATAACAACACCTAATTAATAATGCGTAAAACTATGAAATAAAATATTTATTTTACACAAAAATGTTTTTCAATCATCCTTTAAAGTTTTCGAATTTAAGTTACATAGTTGGGAAATTGAGAGCAATAGCAGAGTGAACAAGGAGCGAAATTAAATAAAAAAATAATAAGATTAGTATCTAGATTGCAACTACTTAATTGTTAATTCCCCTTACATCCATAAACATTTCATCAAATACAATTCATCGTTATTGTATATGAAAGCCAAGCCATTGGTACTTCAACATGGCTTTAGGAAAGATGTTCGTTCGAAATTTATTATTCTAAAATGTCATTAAAATTCTGATTCTGAGATTCCAAAGTAAAATCTGGTTCACTGATTTCCGACGGTAAGCGAGTTGACCTATCCTCGTTCCGTCTCTTTATGCTAACACACCGTTGGCCTTTTACTGAAAAGTCAATATTTAATGAATTGAAAGACGTTATTTTTTTATATTTCATGTTCAATGGAAAAGTTATAATTTAATCAACGTTCACGATAATGTATCAATTGATCATAGATATTTCAATTCTGTTTTGATCCTAATCCTGCAAACTCCTTATATTGCAGACCGCAAGAAATAACGTCCTCCGCCAGCCAAAGGGTTTATCTTCATGAAAGTTATCACTTGATACATAACCCAAAAGAAGTAAAGCGAAAAGTTGTGAATAAAAGATACCATAATCAAGGATTTAAGTTTAATAATATATTACACTATTATGAACGGAACGCTGATAAGCACTCAAATGATAACAAATATTAGACAACAAAATAATGAAATACGTTAGTTCATTAGTTATTTTACTCAAAGAAGAATAACTTTTATTTAAACAAACGATAGAAAATAAACAAAATCTCAATTCACAAAGCGTCGAAAAATATATCTTCATCCCTGTCAACGTGAAAAGAGAAAATTATTGTCCATAACATTACCCCATACGAGACAGTAACACTTACCTTTGCTTTTAAGGCACTAGAACATACATATATACAGTTTGCCTGGATGCTAAATTTGGCTGATTTACCGAAACAAAATTATGGCAGTTTATAAAATCTACACATTATCCTATTCAAGTTAATGTCACTGAAAAAGTCGTTTTCATTAAGTTTTGGTTATTTATTGATATCACTCAAACTTTAAAGCACTTTTTATCCTTGATTACTTACACAAATTTGCTACGACTCTCCAATTTTCTTAATTTGAATCGATCTCCATATTTGCTACACATTCCGCTCCACTTGTAACAAGTGCCATGTTATTTGTAACAGGTAGGAATCAAACCTTTGTGTCGCGGCGATTTCACAAACATTCAAGACACATGCACAAAGACACCCAGGCTCGTAGATTAAACAAACGCTTGTCCTATCAAACAATCGAATCTGCGATACGTCGCGTAAACCAGGTTTGGCATGGTAGCTTCAACCACTCTACTATCCGTGCAGGCGAGGCTTAGCTACAAGGGAGTAATTTCCTTTGTAACACAGCTTTCTGCATACGAATATTATTATACCTAATGTAGTTTGTGAAAGAATGTGTTATTCGCTACGAATGTCATGTTCGTCACAAATGTGAATACACATCACAAGAAAAATAGCACTACTTAGATATCACATCGTTTCAGTTTGCTGAATAACAAAATAAAATGTTTCAATGGGCTCGAGAGCTTAAAACAAATGTTGACTAAAATGTTGCGTCTATCTTCAAAATAATAATCATTTTAGTATCGTATCGTGTAAATATCTACATGTATATTAATCTTGATGAATGATGAAATAAAAAAAACATGTCATAGGACTTGTATTGTAGACATGTTTGACCTCCCGTCATTATTATCCCGGTATTATTTTGCGTTCGGTCTTTTGCGAGGTGATCTAAGATGAATCACTTTCACCACCTTCCACTTGAATAAAAAGTTACTCAAAGGCATGATCAACCTCACATACTTCTTTTAAGCAGTGGGTTCTCTTACCCTTCTGTTATTTAGTTATCGCATACTTTAGTACCACCAGTTTTGAAAGACGCCATGTAATTAGGTACCAATAAGGAAGTTCTAGCCTAGACCGACATTACGCAAATAAATTAAAATTACTTTATCTATCAAAATCGTAAATTAAGTAGACATAGGCACAATAAAATTTGAAGATAATCGGTAATTGCCCTGCAGATTTTCCGATAGTGCGGTATATAAAATCATAGCGAAAGAAATTAAATCATAGTTGTCTCCAGTACACTAAAAGTGAGTATCCTACTACTATTGCCATAATAGTACTATTCTTTATTAATAGTAAAATAATATAAATTTAGTATAATTATTATAACTTACTTTGTTTATTAAATACCTTTTGCTTGTGATACTAATGTATTATTGTCCCAGATATTTCAAGATGAAATTCTTCGTTGCCATCGCCCTTATCGCCACCGTGGCTTCGGCCGCCTACGTCAAGCCCACCGGTGTGTCTGCTGAGCTGGCCGAGATCCAGGAGATCGTCGCCGCCATCAACAGCCCCAGCACCAACCCCGCCACCGCTGCCGCCCTCGAGGAGATGCTCTGGGATGTCCTCGGAGTCAACCCTGAGCCCATCTCCGTCGGACCCGCTATTGTTGACTTGCCCGCCCCCATCGTTCCCACTCCCGTTATCGTCGCCCCCTCTCCCGTCGCCCCCGTGCCCGTCATCGTTGCCCCCACACCCGTGGCTCCCTCTCCCATCGCCCCCGCCCCAGTCGCTGTTGCTCCCTCCCCAGTTGCCGACGCTACCAGCGCTGCTCTGGTCCAGATCATCTTGAACATCAACCAAGCCGCCGCTGAGTCCAGCCCCGTCGCCCCCGTGGCTACTCCTGAGCCCGTGCAGGTCATTGAGACCGCCCCCATCGCCGTGAACCCCGTCGGTGTCGTGGAAGCTTCTCCTGTGCCCGTCCAGGTTGTGGAGGTTGCCCCCGCTCCCGTCCAGGTTGTGGAGGTCGCCCCCGCCCCCGTCCAGGTCATCGAGGCTGCCCCTGAACCCGTCATCATCGGCGTTCCTGTCATCCCCTCCCCCGCTATCAGCCTCCCCGAGGAACTTAACTAATGAGTTAATAAGTTTACGGTAAAATACATTTGTAACCTACCAACTTACTGAACATGAATGTGATACAATAAATTTTCTGCACTCTTCAAAGATCTTTTGTTTTAATGTTGCAACCAAACACTGTGGAAAAGAATTTGGATTTCCTTATATGCATCAACTTTTTCACCTTAATTTTATTGCGGTGAAAGCATAACAAGAGAAGTAAGAGTTTTGATAGATATAAGTTCGATATATCCGCACGCCTTGCCTCGTCCCTTGTGGATTGAAGAATTTGCTTTTTACTGCTTAATAAAAGAGAGAAAAAAACATTCATAAACGCCAGTGTCACTCGCATTGATTTTATTACCTCGTACTGTCACATCGAGTAGGACACGACACAGTTGAAAGTAGTATTCCATTCGATAAAAAGTACTTAAAAACTTTGCTTCTATATCATGCGTTTCGGTAATGACACAATGGTTTTCCTTAAATATTATCTAGTCGCAAGGTCATCAGACAGCACGCAATAAAAATATTTAAATAATTCCGGAGACCTAAATTTGAATATCGACGTAGCATAGGAAAGACCTCAACAAATTACTGCAGAAAAATAATATGAGTCCAGTTTTAGCGAGCAAAGTGGTCAAGCGGAAGATTCTTCATTCTTCTTTGATCAGACCATTGGATCCCCTTTTGATTCGACTGTCATAAGATAACAAAGTTCTTCGTTACCTCTTGCAGGACAAAATCCTTTTTTTCCTTACCCTTATAAAAGAAGGATTCGTTTCTGATTCCAGATTGCAATTTTTGAAACACTGAATCCCTCACTGTTTTCGGAAAGGCACTCTAGGTTTGAACCTGTAGTCACGTACATACGAATACCTTTTTTGACCATCGAGACTACGGAAGAGGCGTTACCGAAGCTCCCTACTCTGAAACTAGATGAGAGTATTAAATAGTATACCCTCTCAATATTCTCCACCAAAATATTTTTATTTAAATAACAAATATGGACATACACTTGTATATACAAAGTCCATTAAGCTTGAGGAACACGTTAAAATCCGGCTTTACTCGATACAGCCTGATTCTTTTACAAAAAAGGAGGGTATGTCAATCAAGTATTCTTACCAAAAGCAATTTTCCTGAACCCGTTTCAGATTTCTAAATGGGCAATCATGTGACGAAAACGTCCAGTATATGAAAATATCAAATAAAAACCATCTAAAATTCTGATGTGCTTACTGCATTAAGATTCCGTTGTGAGGTTACTCGTATTAATTTAAAGATTTTCCTATATTAGTATTAGAAAAAATAACCTTACTACTTTTTAGTGTTTGAAGTAAACACTCAGTGCTCTTTCTCTTCTCTCCTATAATTAAGCTTTGCTGTGATCTACAGGATCCACCGACCAGCTAATGTCAGCTCGCAAATTTACATTATGTACATGAACTCAGATCGGGTATTCTCGTTATTATGCAATAAGAAACTTCCACCCTTATGCATATAGCTCTACCAATCTTTATAGACGCTGTAAGTTCATGATCAAAAGAGCTAGAATATCTCATAGTGTGTGATTCTTTGTTGCTCCAAGATCCAGAGGATCAAATAAACTTTATTTTTCATCACTAATTCATAATCTATAGCATATTTCTTAATCTTTTATAACATAATGGGGCACTGCAAACGCCGCTAGTTTAATTTTAATCCGGTAAGATTAAATTGTCGATGGATTAAAAACGGACAGTACGTTCCTCTGATTGGTTGACTTTATCAGGGAATGTTATTTTTACCCGTTTTCCTGTTTTCTTTTATTTTCCATTCTACAGTTTGCCGGCTTAATTTTGTCTTATCTGAACCTACCTTATATTCAACCAGAAGCATTTTATTGGAAAATGAAAAAAAAACGTTCATGAAAAGAAACCAATTTGTAGGGTATAAGTAAATATTGAGAAAAAACAGTCGAGTACAAGTCTGACTCGCTACTCTGAGGGTTCTGCACAAATAATCTAAAGAGAAATAAGCCGGTTGGGTGGCTTATAATTTCTTGTGTCACCCACCAACAAATATATAACGTTGCCTAGCGATCTCCATTTTTAGTATTTTTGTTGTAGCGAATTTAGAATTTTTTTATCTAATTTCAACAGATTAGTTAACACTGTTCATGAGATACTGGTATTTCATGCAAGTACATGTTATACACTGATGAATAGGCTTAAGAACTGATGAATGATAATATAAGGTTTCGTTTGTAGTCTTTGGATACTACTTCACTTCCATTTCCGTATCCTTTCGTACCCCGAAAGGGTTTCGTTTGGATTTCATCCATTTAATTCAGGCCAACGAGGTTATTTAAAACATGAAATGTTTGCAGTGTTCTTGCATATTTTTGGGAATATTTAAGGTAGTCTTTTACAACCAGGACAACAGCAGGTCATATGAGTTCAATAACAGTTTGGTTGATTTTTGTTCTAGAGTAAAGTTTCGAAAAGACTCAATAAACTTTATGAAGTTTCTTGCTGGTTCTTCTCCATAAGAATGACATTTTGGAACTGGGTACCTGACTAAAGTCAATATTGACATGCTTTGAGAGTGTCTGGAAAACGGATTACTTGAAAAAAATAATATTGACTCTAACACTAGCTCAATAAACCGATAAGCAGGGTTTTCATAGGGAAACTTATGCGAAATACAAATCTTAGATATTTATTAATTCTAACACTTCCTTATCCACACTATTGTAAATTATTGAAAGCCTTTAAGTCAGTCGACTTGAGATAATTCTAAGCAGCGCGATAAAAACTCATATAAATACTCAAAGAAAATAAAACTAAATCATAGTTGTGTTTAGCATAATTAAAAGTAAGTGGACTATTCAATACACTAAGAAGCTTCACCTTTTAATTTAAATCAGTTTTAACTTAACACCTACGCAGGGTGCACAAATCCGTTGGTAATTTAATTGTTGCCGATTTCATTTCCAGATCTTTCAAGATGAAATTCTTCGTTGCCATCGCCCTCATCGCCACCGTGGCTTCGGCCGCCTACGTCAAGCCCACCGGTGTGTCCGCTGAGCTGGCCGAGATCCAGGAGATCGTCGCCGCCATCAACAGCCCCAGCACCAACCCCGCCACCGCTGCCGCCCTCGAGGAGATGCTCTTGGACGTCCTCGGAGTCAACCCTGAGGCCATCTCCGTTGGACCCGCTATTGTTGACTTGCCCGCCCCCATCGTTCCCAGTCCCGTTATCGTCGCTCCCTCTCCCGTTGCCCCCGTCCCCGTCATCGTTGCCCCCACTCCCGTGGCTCCCTCTCCCGTTGCCATCGTCGAGGGTCCCGCTGCCGACGTTGACGCTAGCAGCGCTCCTCTGGTCCAGATCATCTTGAACATCAACCAAGCCGCCGCTGAGTCCAGCCCCGTCGCCCCCGTGGCTACCCCCGAGCCCGTGCAGGTCATTGAGACCGCTCCCATCGCCGTGAACCCCGTCGGAGTTGTAGAAGCTTCTCCCGAGCCCGTCCAGGTTGTGGAGGTCGCCCCCGCTCCCGTCCAGGTTGTGGAGGTCGCTCCCGCTCCCGTCCAGGTCATCGAGGCTTCCCCTGAGCCCGTCATCATCGGCGTTCCCGTCATCCCCTCCCCCGCTATCAGCCTCCCCGAGGAACTTAACTAAAGAGTACCAAGTTTACAGTAAGAGATATGTAACCTACCAACTTACATACTGAATACGAATGTGATATAATAAATCTTTTGCACACCATAAAGTCTTAATTTTTACTTGATAATAATGAATCTGACTACAGTAAAAACAACCACCAACCACTATTCAACTACGATCTTCTCACGTGAGAATCATTTCAAGTATTTTGCTTTCCTTGTTCCCGGACCACACGATACAGCTACAATAATACTTATCATTGTTCCAAAATAAGCAATAAATATTGTTTTCGACAATCAAAAACTTTATTTTGTCGAATTATAATTGCATATAAAATAGGTATATTTTTCGATACCACTTAAATATGATTTATTTGACATTTGGGCGAGAACTTTTCTAATGGGATAACAATAATGTTCCTAGATCATGGTTATGGTTTAGATAAAGCAAACAACTAAATAATCCGTAGATAGACTGAGTAATCTTCAATGTTGTAAATCAGGTAAGCTAACAATTTCTGATGATAAGACAAGTGAGTGCAATGAACCGCAATATGGAAACATTCACAAAGAAGACTATTTTCTTCTGACCTTTGGATCATATTGGACAACAGTTACGGCAGACCGTATACAATGGAGATAAGGAAAGAAAAAAAGAAATAGATGGAAGCCTATGAAAAAGGCACGCTTAATAGACAAACATTTTGTAGTTGATAGTTCAAGACGCACAAAATCAACAAGAGCGTCTAAAAGATTAAAAAATTAAGATCTTTTTTTTTGAGATATGGGGCAAAAGAGCTGATGGATCGCCTGATGTTAAGCAAATACCGCCACCCGTGGACACTGACGCACATTTGACGCAAGACTTTTATAAGAGGTTTCACTAAAGCCGCATTATGAAATGGTCGGCAGGGCCGAGTATTTTCGAACGTGCTACGATAATGCTACGCCTTGCTTATAGCATGGGCTAAAACCGTGCTGCCATAGCCGTGGTAGTATTGAATAGCTATTTAATACTAGTTTTTTCAGTCAAACTGTCCCACTAGTAATAAAACGAAAAAGGGAAACTTGGATCCAGCTTTGATTTGCCGTTAGCCTTAATGAGATTCTTAGCAAGACAGGAAAGTCGAAGCCCGAACCTCGCAGCGATTGTCTTTTGTCTTCGCTCTATCTGGAGGCTTGTAGAGTCTCGCCAATAAGTCCGGTGCAGCATTCAAAGCCTACAAACGGGCTAATTGCAAAGACGACTAAAAAATATATACTTACTACTACGGTAGTATCATTGTGCTTACGTATATTTGACAGCCTTTTAAAAATCCCATAAGCTTCTTCTCAGCGAGTCACTGTACGATATGCATCGTAGTGATAACAATATAACTGATAATTAGTAACCAGATAACTACATAATATTTTCGAAAGTTATCATCTCATGTGATAAAGCCCATCTGTAAATTTATTATAATGTTTTTGTAATAAGTACTTGTTGTTAAAATAGTAACACTAAGTGACTTATTTATAAACTTTTTTTAAAGAGCAACCCTGATTAAAGATTTGATTCGTTGTACCTTTCCATGTTGGAGTCTTAGAATAGGAGTGGATGTACCTGGGTTCTGACATAAACCTCAATCAAAATCAGAAGCGTGATTTTCTGCAAGCAGAGCCCTCTCTAGCCCATGTAGTGGCCGTGTGCATTATTACACTATCCAATGCTCTCTGTTTACCGAAAGCTTTCTTTCTTTCTTATCTTACTTAAAAAAGAAGGTTTTTAATCCGATTGTATGTATTTTTATGTTTTCCAATGATGCCGCTCCAGCTGAAGACTATTTTCTTAATTTTTCTTAACGGCCTTTCTAACACGGAACTTTCTTAACACCGTGACATGATATGATGATGGCCCTAATTTCAGTATGATATGACTCACAATAAATGCCATAATTTGAAAGCGTCTTCGTCAGCCGGAGCTTCGACGGACTTTTTCAAAACGAATGAGACGATGATTATCACTATAGGCCACATCACCATGGTCTTGATTCAGCCTGCACTTCTAATTAGGCTTGAATTGCTGCAAGTGGCTCTATACGATCAATTTCTCAAGTGTAAGTTGAAAAAGTGCCAAAAAAAGAATATGAAAGGAGTGACAAAACTTATATTATTCTTGAAATGAAACTACTTTTACGGATTTTATCGCGGTTTAATTTTAGATTTTAGTTCCCGACGTTTCGAAACCTTTGCAGGTATCATGGTCAGGTATATTATTCTTAAATTTTCGGCTTTTAATTAACCACTAGGGTGACTTTTCACAGAACTTTAGTTCACTTTCAAGCACAAATAATCTTAAGTCCAGTATAACTAAACAATTTTCCTTAATGACTTGATTTTTTTGATGAGTTAGTCATAAGTATATCTTCTTTGATAGATAATTACGCATACGACAGAAGATTAAACTTGGCACATGTCCACTTCCTTATCCTCAATGTTGTAAATCACCAGAAGCCAATCTCTGATACAATAATAAAGTGCGCGATAATACAATAATATAAATACTCGAAGAGAACACGGAAAGGTATAGTCGTGTTCTGCACAATTAAAAGTAAGTAACCTTTAAAAATGTGTGAATATTATAAAATGTTATTTGAAATGATCATTCAATTTAAGAAAGTGTATTTTACATGTAGTAATCTCAATCTATCAGTTTATTAACTTCAACTGACTTGATTTCAGATCTCAAGATGAAATACTTCATTGCCATCGCCCTCATCGCTACTGTGGCTTCGGCCGCCTACGTCAAGCCCACCGGTGTGTCCGCTGAGCTGGCCGAGATCCAGGAGATCGTCGCCGCCATCAACAGCCCCAGCACCAACCCCGCCACCGCTGCCGCCCTCGAGGAGATGCTCTGGGATGTCCTCGGAGTCAACCCTGAGCCCATCTCCGTCGGACCCGCTATTGTTGACTTGCCCGCCCCCATCGCTCCCACTCCCGTTATCGTTGCCCCCTCTCCCGTTGCCCCCGTCCCCGTCATCGTTGCCCCCACTCCCGTGGCTCCCTCTCCCGTCGCCATCGTCGAGGGTCCCGCTGCCGACGTTGACGCTAGCAGCGCTCCTCTGGTCCAGATCATCTTGAACATCAACCAAGCCGCCGCTGAGTCCAGCCCCGTCGCTCCCGTGGCTACCCCCGAGCCCGTGCAGGTCATTGAGACCGCCCCCATCGCCGTGAACCCCGTCGGTGTTGTAGAAGCTTCTCCCGAGCCCGTCCAGGTTGTGGAAGTCGCCCCCGCACCCGTCCAAGTTGTGGAGGTCGCCCCCGCCCCCGTCCAGGTCATCGAGGCTGCCCCTGAGCCCGTCATCATCGGCGTTCCCGTCATCCCCTCCCCCGCTATCAGCCTCCCCGAGGAACTCAACTAAATCAAAATCTCAATCTCTGATTACTTTTCTTTAAACAATATGCCATAAATATAATACAATATACATATATAAATATTATGCAAGTCTTTTTGTTCTTGTTTCCTATACGTCATGATATTTTTTAACAACAGTTTAAACATGACTGTTTTTGCTCATTCTAACTTCGTAGCGGTCTACATAGTTAGTTTACATTTTTCAGACTTCTGTAAGGATTGAATATACTCGTAAAATAAATCTAATATATATATTTCATGTCACGATGTTAATTACCGTACTTCTCCGAAACGGCTTTACCGATTTTCACAAAATTTTATAAGCGTATTTAGTAGATCTGAGAATCGGCTACTATCTATTTTTCATACACCTGAATGATAAGAGTTGATCACCCTTAATTCCTTTTCTTTAATTTTGAACGATTTTTTTGTTTTTATTTTTATATTGTTGCATTAAAAATACATATTTAAACAAAGTTTGCTGGGTCAGCTAGTATTGATATAACATTTAAATAGGCTGACAAAAACACTACGTGAGCTCATTACTGAGGTTTCCTTAAAGGTCCCTTAAAGTAGACCTCAGTAGTCAGGAGACCCGTTGATCTTTGTCTGGACAACCTCCTTTATTGATCAATCAGATTAAGATTAGAACCATTCTTAACCATTGTTAGTAGTAACTAGTAAAATGTATAGAGTGCACGGAATCCGATAATCTGGGAGGCTATCCCGATATAACTTGAGAAAAAGCTGTGATGGTTGATAAGTAGGAACGTATTTTGTCAAAATAGGCCCACAGTGTACCTAAACATGTAATCGGGCCTGCTTAGTGGATGTGCACAAATTTTCTAAACTTACGCAAATGATTAAAGGTTTGTTCGTTTCGTCATTATTTAAGTCCTGAGATTAGCACGCTTTGAGCGCTTTGTAAAAAGAAATGCCGTGTATTGCCCATTCATTAATAATAGCAGTAATTTATTACAGACTTAAATATATATAAATACTTCTATATTATTTTTTAGTAAATATATAAACTGGTACAACTTCCTTGCTCATGTTAGCGCGTTCGGTCGGCATTTGTCTTCGAAAGCTAAAGGAAATCCACAGCTTGTGTTTAAAACAACAAGGTGCAGATATCATGTAGGGATGTGACCCACGAACGCCTTGAAGTAGACGATCTGGTGTGACTCCAGCAGCTGCATCCTCGGCGCGTAGGTACTGCTACATTTGCGCAAGTAGTCGACGATGACCGCCGTCGAAAGAGAAGACTTAAGGATATATCTCATCATGCTATGATAAATAGAAACAAACCAGTATGGAAAGGGAACAAGAAAAATCTTTTCTTAGTTCTACTTCTAAGGGATCAACAGATAAATTATCACATCGTGTTTATCGAATGCCCTTTAGTCAAATTAAAACAAACAATAATACAGAAGCTTCTTACGTAACAGTTAATCAAAGAGCTTTTCATCTGTATATTGTAGTTGTATTGAGTAAACGGTTTATTACTTTCAAATAGTCGTTAAAGGAATCTATTACGTGAAGGCATTAAAATAGTAAACGACATGAAGATTATTTTTTTTATAATTGGCTTTAGTCAAAGATTCTCGTGGCTTATGACTTTATCATCAAAGAGACAAAACAAAACAATGTTCTTAAGTAATATAAACTTTTTTACTCTTTCAGAAGATTATAATGCTGTCAACTTTATTCAGTAAGTAGCCTTTCACCAAAATATATTAACCTAAAAATGTTGACTGCACGAATGGAAAAGCGTTTGTGTTATCCAGAAATGCTTTTCTTGAGTCTTTGTGCATATACTTGAATGTTTGTAAAAGCCTTCGTGGAAGATTGAATTCTTCAGTGCGGAGAACGTTTTTTTCCTAAGTAAAAACACATTAATCATTTAACAATAATTACATAAAAAACCTTGGAAACCCAAGCAAGCTCTATTTACTCCTACCCATATCAATTTCTTTTACCGGTTTTTCTTCAGCATTCCTAACCACCGTCTAACTCCTCTTTTGTTATTTTGCTATTATATTATCAGCCGCATTCGGTACCGGCACGTGAATTTACATAAATATGACCACACCCTTGAGTAGGGCCGGCGGCTTATTTTCGCGTGTTGTGGAGGCCGACGAGTAAAGAGCGTCGGCCTCCTCACCTCATACTAGGGTTGCACCCGTCACACCGAAAAATTCTTATCTGTATCAATTGGTAAACATAAAAAAACATGTATAGCGGAGGTACAGTATTTATTGAATTTCGTTTAAAGTTAAGTAATCAGTTAGTGAGATTTTGATTTAGTTGAGTTCCTCGGGGAGGCTGATAGCGGGGGAGGGGATGACGGGAACGCCGATGATGACGGGCTCAGGGGCAGCCTCGATGACCTGGACGGGGGCGGGGGCGACCTCCACAACCTGGACGGGCTCGGGAGAAGCTTCCACAACTCCGACGGGGTTCACGGCGATGGGAGCGGTCTCAATGACCTGCACGGGCTCGGGGGTAGCCACGGGGGCGACGGGGCTGGACTCAGCGGCGGCTTGGTTGATGTTCAAGATGATCTGGACCAGAGGAGCGCTGGCAGCGTCAACGTCGGCAGCGGGGCCCTCGACGATGGCGACGGGAGAGGGAGCCACGGGAGTGGGGGCAATGATGACGGGGACGGGGGCGACGGGAGAGGGGGCGACGATAACGGGAGTGGGAACGATGGGGGCGGGCAAGTCAACAATAGCGGGTCCGACGGAGATGGGCTCAGGGTTGACTCCGAGGACATCCAAGAGCATCTCCTCGAGGGCGGCAGCGGTGGCGGGGTTGGTGCTGGGGCTGTTGATGGCGGCGACGATCTCCTGGATCTCAGCCAGCTCAGCGGACACACCGGTGGGCTTGACGTAGGCGGCCGAAGCCACTGTGGCGATGAGGGCGATGGCAACGAAGTATTTCATCTTGAGATCTGAAATAAAGTCAGTTTTATATTAATAAACTATTGAACTTCCGATGGTTTCTAGCACATTTGATTTACACCTTTACTTTGACGTCTATGACTATTTCAAACACATTTCATTAAAACAACAACAACAATTTTAAGGTAAACATTTTTAAACGTTACTTACTTTTAATTGTGCAGAACACGACTATGCTTTTCCGAATTCTGTTCCAGTATTTATATTATTGTATTATCGCCCAGTTTATTACTCTATCAGAGATTGTTACGGTAGCTTTTTGTGATTTACAACATTGAGGATAAGGAAATGGACATGTGCCATGTTTAATCTTTTACCTAATAGATAATAATCATTCTGTTGAAGATTTTAATGACTCCCTTCCTCACGCTTTTAGAAACATTTATGAGTTTGCGATAGATCACTATGGCGTGCAGTTGCGGGGACTATGCCCAGCAGTGGATGAGTATGAATCTAATATGGGCTGATAATGATGATGGTGAAGAGATTCTATTTCTTCCCCTGAACATATCTCATGACAACAGTCATCTGCGCAGGACATTTTATAGTAGACTAGCTGTTGCCCGCGACTTCGTCCCCGTGGGTAGAAGATATAAGTTATGATTTATACCTGCCCTGTTTTTTTCACATTTTCCACTCTATCTTCGCTCCCATTAGTCGCAGCGTGATGGTTTATATTTTAAAGCCTTCCTCGATGAATGGTCTATACAACACAAAAATATTTTTTCAATTTGGACCAGTAGTTCCTGAGATTAGCGCGTTCAAACAAACAAACAAACAAACTCTTCAACTTTATATATTAGTATAGATATATAGATATTAGTATAGATAAGCAAGTCACACAGGTGCACTCTCTGTTCCCTGACTCTCATAGATCAGGTGCATGATGATACATTGGAGGCTTATATTTTGGATACCTTCCGAAATACTTCCGCACCCCTTAAAATATGAATCGCAGTTATAGAACGAATACAAGTGTCTCTTCAACTTATGAACATATTTAAACTTTTTTCTAATATGTATGTAATCATAGCGCTTGATTATAAAAATACCTACTGCTCGTACCCCATCAAAATATCCAGTGGCAAGCATAATACTTATTTGACTAGTAGCAGTTTAAAGTAGATGCGTAAAATGTTTGGGTAATTGAAGAAATAAAATGAAGAACGGTAGGTAATAATTACATCGTCCGGACAGAGTAGCATGCGCGAGCTGTCCTGTAACTTTGGCTTAGGCAAAAAAGAAGGACTCAGGGCATTTTAAGTCAGTTGATATCCCTCATACTATCAGTTGATAGCCAAGGACATGGCATGGGGTATCACGGATTTTTATTCTACCGCTTTTTTTCAAAAATAGTCCATCATTTTGCACCGGAAATGACGTTGCATTCTTAGAAGTCTTTGGGACTTTAAATTAATTATTACTCTTGGTATATTAAATTTAACAATGTTTCTTATATTCATGTGGACTTAGTTAATGCTAAACGACATTTTGCTTCAGTCAGTCATGTGACATTGATCTGTAATCTCCTCACATCGGAGCGACATTGGCTGAAGGTGCAGTTTAACTTTACTTGTTAATAGGTAACGATTTACGTAAGTTAGAGACTACATGCCATAGTTAGGGCTATAAATATGAATGCCGGGCAAGTGGGATTGTCCAAAAAATACCTACCTTGTAAGTTGTATACTGGTCCTGGGCAATGATACAACCCATTGTAAGAATAGAAAACAATTAGAGGATTTTTAAATGTATAGATGTTACGTGAGCCTGCCCAGTTTCACCAAAAACTTCGTGTTTGTTAAAATCAAAATTGGTAATACTAAAACTTACGAGTATGTTATTCCCATCAAAGAGAAAAGAAAACAATAGAGATGACGACATTAATTCTTTTTCAGCGTCGTTCCATTCAGTTCCGTCTAGTAGTATACGTATTATTTTTTGACCTGCAATCGTAAATTTTTCTAATTATGGTAAATGGAAATGACGGGTGACAATATGAAACAAATGCGATATCGTTACGTCATCGCGTCATAAGCCCCTCTCCTTAACTGTAAAGCAGTATATTTATGTCAATTTTCGTTGTTCAAAAAAGGAAAAAAGGAAGTGTCGAATGGAGAAGCGGTTTGTGTTTGTTGATTAACACATGTGGAGTTTCTTCTCATAAGCTTTTGGGCAGTAGAAGTTCGTTTTTCCGATTGTTTTTTGGTTGCATTTTATTTATCTGTGTGTGTCCTTTGTGTTTTGTGTTTGTGAGCGTCAAATTTTCCGGTAAGTACACAGTGCTACCTTGTTTTATGCGGCAGCCGCCGCGCGATCATGGACGCTGACGACCGGCCTCCGGGCCGTCCGCCAGACCCCAATGATCCCCCAGTGCATGGATCCAACCCCCAAACCGACCCCAATCCGCAATCAAAAGATTTATTTGAATACACTCCGGTGGTAACAGCTCCTTTGGCGTCTTTCGAAGCTATGGAGACTCAAACTTCCCTACCGAAGCGCAAACGACCAATTGAGGACAAGGAAAAGGACGTGTGTAACGATGACACAATAACACCTTCATCAAAACGGGACAGAATTCACTGTCCAAATACACTGACACTGACGTTGCCCCGTTTATTGTATTTGTTTCGTACGCAGACGTGGACCCTAAGGCGGGTTCGACCATGCATCCAGTGAGATTTGGTCAGTTACTGTTGAGGAATAAGGTCAAAAACATCACAGAGGATGGAATTAAGAAGATTGGTAGAAACCGTATCTCGGTAGAGTTTAAAGCCCCCAGGGACGCCAATGTTTTCATGGAAAGCTCTTTCTTAAAAGAAAAAGGCTACTCAACATTAATCCCTACCTTTAATATCACGCGTATGGGTGTTGTAAAGGGTGTCCCAGCAGACTGGTCTGACTTGGAATGCTCCGATAATTTAAGATCCCCTTCAGGCTGTGGTCAGATTTTAAAAATTAGACGATTGAATAGAAAAGTTACAAATGATGGTAAATCGGAATGGCTGCCCACTTCTTCAGTGGTCTTAACGTTTGACGGTAGGGTTCTTCCTGAACGTGTTTTTTGCTGTCATAACTCCCTTCTGGTAGAGCTATACAATTATCCCACCATTCAATGCTTTGGATGTTGTAGGTTTGGGCACACCAAGACCCAATGTAGGTCTAAGCCACGGTGCTTCCGCTGTGGTGGAGATCACTTTGGGGAGGGGTGTACGTCAGAGGAGCCAATTTGCTTATTTTGCGAAGGGCCCCATCTGGCCACCAGCCGGCAGTGTCCAGAGTACCATAGGCAGAGGAACATTAAAACCTGCATGTCTGAAAAGAATCTGTCCTACTCTGAGGCAGCAAAGTTATTCCCCCCAGTCCGTAAGTCCTTTGCTGATGTTGTGGCATCAGCGCCCTCTGCTCCACACACCCTCATCCCATCCCAAGTAGCTCGTCCTTCCCACTCTCGCCAACCTACCTCCACATCATACAGGAAGACTGTATTCCTTCCGCCAAAATCCCATGCCCCTCTTTCCCCAGGTTACGATCGACAGGCTCATCAAAACATCCTGAACAGTTTTACCATTCCCCAACCCGCGAACGGATGTGGGCTTCCTACCAACCCTACATCTACCGAAAATGTTTCGGCTATTGAGCAGATAGTGATGTTGCTCACAACTATTCTTTCTTCTTATCCCTTACCAGACCACGTTGCCAAAAACATTGTTAACCTACTATCCCCCCGTCACATTCCATCTCCTCCAGTGGAACGCCAGGAGTGTCCTCCCGAAAAAACATGAGGTCACTCACCTAATCAACTTGCACCAACCAGCAATCTTTGCAATTGCAGAGACGTGGCTAACCCCACGCCTCCATTTTAATATCCCCAGGTATAGCGTGCTCCGGGATGACCGTCCTGACGGTTATGGCGGAGCCGCTATACTTGTAAATAATTCCCTCTCCTTCTCCCCTCTTCCACTTCCCCCCCATGGCGATGAAGTTAGTGTTGTAGGTGTAAACCTACTCGGCATTAATTTTATTTCTATATATATCCCCTCCCCAAATCCCGTATGCTTCCAATATATAAAAAATATCTGTGCTGTCCAAACCCCAACCATAATTCTGGGTGATTTTAACTGTCACCACCTCCTATGGGGATCCGACTACTGTGATGGCCCGGGGTTGGACCTTGTTGATTTAATCGACGAGGTCGGGCTCTGTGTCGTCAACGGCGGTTTGGAAACCCGTCTCCCCAGACTCGGCCAAAGTAGAAGTTGTGTGGACCTCACTGTCTGCTCGACCAGTCTGACGGGCCAATTGGATTGGCAACGCCTTAACCACACCCATGGTAGTGATCACTATCCCATCCGCACCACCCTTATTAATAGATCACTACCCAGTAGAGACAATCCTCCCCTCCTAAAATACAAGCTTCCGGGCGCCAACTGGGACTTGTATTCCCAATACCTTGATTCCCTAGTCCTCTCTATGCCGGAAGTTTCTCCAGACAATCTCGATACCTGCATAGAGCGATTTTCTGGTGCTGTCTCGTTGGCCGCTGAACATAGTATCCCGCTTAAGAACTCGGCTTCCGGGAAGCTTTCATCCCCGCCTTGGTGGGACCGCGAGTGTTCTGCCATGGTCAAAGCCCGGAGGGAAGCCGAGTCCAGATACGTCGGGTCTATGTCAGTGACCAACCTGATGGAGTATAATCGGATCCTTGCTAGATCCAGGCGTCTCTTCAAAAGGAAGAAATATGAGGGTTGGAAAAATTTCTGTGCTTCCTTGTCTCCTTCATCCCCAGCCTCAGTCATTTGGAAAAAGTTTAAGGGATACAGCCGAGGCTGTTCATCCCAAAGTCCTTCTTCAATTCCACTTGACCTTGCGAACTCCTTCCTCTGTAAACTAGCCCCTCCTTATGTTCCTCTTAATGAGGAATGTCCTTCTCCCCTTGTTTCATCCCCCTCCTCCAACGACCCCTTGGACCTGCCATTTTCTCTACGTGAGTTGGAGTCAGTGCTCAACTCGGCCCCTGGGATTGATGGCTTCCCCTATTCCTTTTACAAGAGGTCTGGAGATCGTTGTCGCCAGTACCTCCTATCCCTAATAAACTCCTGCTTCACTCTGTCCCATATCCCAGAAAGCTGGAAAACCCAGCTTATCATCCCGATCCTGAAGCCAGGAAAAACTCCCGACAGCGTTAGTCATTACCGTCCGATTGCTCTCTCACCCGTCATTGGCAAAATCTTGGAGCACCTCATCAAAAATCGGCTAGAGTGGTTTGTGGAGAGCCGCAATCTTCTAGCCGAGTCCCAATTTGGATTCCGAAAGGCAGTCAGCACCATGGATAACATTGGCGTTCTTGTCACGGATACGCGGATCGCATTTTCCAAAAACGAGTCCGTTTTGGCGGTCTTCCTTGACATTTCAGCTGCATATGACAATGTTCTTCTTTCCGTGCTCAGTAGTAAATTACGACAGCTGAGTATCCCGGCTAAGATGCGACAATGCATTTGTAACTTGTTCTTGGAACGTTATGTCAAGCTCCACATTCCCGGTGTAGATTCAGAATCTAGAACCCTTTGGAGAGGTCTCCCTCAAGGTTCGGTCCTTAGTCCTCTTCTAAACAATATTTATACTTCTGACCTCCATAGATCCCTCAATAGTGACTGCCGAATCCTGCAGTATGCGGACGACCTTTGTCTTTATCTACCGAAAGCGTCGATAGAACAGGCTTCGGTGTCCATGCAGGTATCTCTCGACTCCTTAAACCACTGGCTTATTTCTCACGGTCTCACTTTGTCTGCCTCTAAAAGCTCAGTGGTTATCTTTACTCGGAAAAGAGTTATCCCGGATGTTCACCTTGAAATTGAAGGCTCCCCTATTAACTTAGAGGATCGCGTGAAATTCCTGGGTGTCATCCTGGATTCTAAATTATCTGGTGCCTCCCATGTTGGCTATGTCGTTAACAAATGTGAGAAGAAGCTTAATTTGTTGCGTGCTCTTGCAGGCGTTTGGTGGGGCGCTCATCCGTTCACATTAAAACTCATTTACAATGCCACAATAAGGAGCCTGTTGGACTATGCTAGTTTTTGGCTGGAACCGTGCAGCAAAGTTGCACTGGCCAAGCTAGACATCGTCCAGTCCAAGGCCCTCCGCATTGTATTGGGTTGTATGAGGTCTACACCGATTAACGCGTTGCAGGTTGAGAGTGGCGACCCTCCTCTTCTCCTACGCAGGCAATACCTTGCTGACAAATTTGTTTACAAGATATTCTTTAATTCCAACCACAAGATATTGCCGCGACTGTCCATTTTGGATAATTTGTTTAGACAGTGCCCATATTGGAGGCATAAAGTCCCCCCATTAGTCTTAAACTCCTTTCGGAAAATTCGTATGGTTGGAGAGTGTGCCCCAATTCGCCAGTGTAGTAAATTACCTGTTTTTGCCTCCCCATACAACGTCATACATTTTGTCCCGAATTTCATCCCCTACATTGGTCTCAGTAAAGAAACCATCCAAGCGAACGTTTGCTTCTCCCAGTTCGCTAATAATAAGTGGCCGGAACATTTTTGGTTCTTTACAGACGCTGCAAAATTTAGCCCAGATGGCAAAACCGGTGTTGCCGTCTATATTTCAAAGTATCAAACATTTCTCCAATTCCAATGCCCTCCAGAGACGTCTGTGTTCACTGGAGAGTGTATTGGCATCCTAGAGGCATGCTCATATATCTCTTCCCACAGTAATATCACAAAGGCAGTTATTTTCTCTGACTCCAGAAGTGCCCTGGAAGCTATTACCAAAAATTCTTTAAAGGATAAACTTCATAGTCCAGTCATCATACAAATTAAAATTATTTTGCATCTTCTCTCCAGTAAGGATATAGAGGTGATACTTGTATGGATACCAGGCCACATGGGCATCGCAGGAAATGAGTGTGCGGATACAGCTGCTAAAGCAGCTGTCTCCAGCAGCTTAGCCGACAAGTCGCATTATCGAGTCGAAACCTATGACTTGATCCATAAGGCCAAAGTAGACCTCTTCAAAACCTGGCAGTCTTACTGGGCCGAGTCCAGTAAGACCAAGGGTGGAGCTTTCGCAGCAATACAACCCTCTATCCCCTCCAAACCTTGGTTCTATAAATTCAAAAAGGTCCCAAAGTGGGTTACGTCAGTAATATGCCGTATCCGCATTGGTCATTGCTGTACTCCAATCTTCCTTCACAAAATTCGAGTCCGTGACAACCCCCTTTGCGAGTGTGGTCTAGAGGAGGGCTCCCTAGATCACATTTTCCTCAACTGCCCCCGTAACAACGGCTTTAATATGGATCAAGTCATAAGTAATTTACAAATTCAGCACCCAGTTAATGTCCGTCATCTCCTTTCCTTTTTTCCTAATCCCCAAATTATATGTGCATTTATTAAATTTATAATAATTAACAAAATAAGGTTGTAAGTATGTTATATGTAGTGTATATGTGTGTACATAATCTATATAATAAGTATTATTATTCACTAACACCTATATTTGTGTTGTTCCAGGTAGCCAACAAAATATTGAAGGAAACGGTTTTAGTTAATGCCTTTTAGATACCCATGTGCAATCACTACACGACGCTGGCAGAAATTGTTGTAAAGAACAGCAGATTGCCATAAAACAAAAAAAAAAAAAAAAAAAAAAAAGTGTCGAATACTTTTTAATTATTTACTTAAATAGATTTTTACTTTTTGTACCCAGTCGTCTACCCTATTATGTTAGTGATGTGTTATGGCCATGATATGCCGAAGAATGAGAATCATGTTGTGAGGAAGGTGTGTGAAGAGGGCGACTAAAGAAATAATAATGGATTGTGAGAAAGCCGATATAGCTGCAAAGAGTATATTGTGAGATGACGTCAGATACTGTTGCGTCTGCTGGCGAAACAAACCGATTAGCACTTGAAATTTTTCAAGAAGTTACAGTGATTATCTTTCAGTTCTACAGGTTTGTCTGCCTTTAATATAATAATTTCCTTGCCATTTCAAAACCTTACGACATACACATTTGTGCGTAAAATTTATTTTGCATCATTCGGAAACCAGAAAAAAAACCATAATATTTATATACAATGTTTATTGTATTGTATTCATTGAATTTCGTTTAAAGTTAAGTAATCAGATATTGAGATTTGATTTAGTTCAGTTCCTCGGGGAGGGTGATAGCGGGTGCGGGGATGACGGGAACTCCGATGACGACGGGCTCAGGGGCAGCCTCGATGACCTGGACGGGTTCGGGGGCGGCCTCCACAACATGGACGGGCTCGGGAGAAGCTTCCACAACTCCGACGGGGTTCACGGCGATGGGAGCGGTCTCAATGACCTGCACGGGCTCAGGGGTAGCCACGGGAGCGACGGGGCTGGACTCAGCAGCGGCTTGGTTGATGTTCAAGATGATCTGGACCAGAGGAGCGCTGCTAGCGTCAACTTCGGCAGCGGGGCCCTCGACGATGGCAACGGGAGAAGGAGCCACGGGTGTGGGGGCAACGATGACGGGAACGGGGGCAACGGGAGAGGGGGCAACGATAACGGGAGTGGGAACGATGGGGGCGGGCAAGTCAACAATAGCGGGTCCGACGGAGATAGGCTCAGGGTTGACTCCGAGGACATCCCAGAGCATCTCCTCGAGGGCGGCAGCGGTGGCGGGGTTGGTGCTGGGGCTGTTGATGGCGGCGACGATCTCCTGGATCTCGGCCAGCTCAGCGGACACACCGGTGGGCTTGACGTAGGCGGCCGAAGCCACGGTGGCGATGAGGGCGATGGCTACGAAGTATTTCATCTTGAGATCTGTAAACAAGTCAGTTAAAGTTAATAAGCTGTTGGATTCCGATTATTGATCACCCATGTTTGTACGATCATTTCAAATAAGATTTTATAATATTCACACATTTTAAAGGTTACTTACTTTTAATTGTGCAGAACACGACTATACCTTTCCGTATTCTGTTCCAGTATTTATATTATTGTATTATCGCGCACTTTATTACTCTATCAGAGATTGGCTTCTGGTGATTTACAATATTAAGGATAAGGAAGTGGACATGTGCCATGTTTAATCTACTATCATATGGATTATAATCTATTGGAGAAAATGTTTTAATGACTCAGCCCTTTTAAAAACTTTTAAGATATTTAAGTTTTATAAGAATTGAACACAACATTAATACCCTCGGTTCATCGAAGAGCTGAGGGCATCGATAAAATCAAAAACAAAGTGTTTCTTATTTCTTGTAGGTTTACCACAGACGCTTAAGAAACTAAGTAAAGTAAGGGACTCTTCTGAATCTCAGTGCGCACACCTGACCTCACCTTTTCATTATAATCTAAGTTAGTCAGTATGTTCTTTGCAGCAGGGGTGCGTGGCTACTGGTAGACGTCCCATAACATTTAAGATTAAAGTTCTCAACAAGCCCTCTGCACGTTAGACCGTTGTTTTCTCGAAAACTTTACTAGGGTCCCGTACACCAAAAGTAAAATTGTCTGAGGCACGTCGGCTTATTCGTTGGTCTGTCCATCTATCACGAGACTATCTCTCATGAGTGTCAAAGACAGACAGTTAGTATTTTCAATGTCATTGTATTTTTGTTGCAGCTATAACAACAAATAATGACTAAACAGGCTGTTTTAAGTTTAAGGGATAACCAATGTTGTTAGCAAATTGGTTTTTATTTGTAATTTTTTTACTGACTCACACTTGACTGGTTTTTATCTTTCTGATTGCGGAGCACGTGTCTAATATTTACAAAATCCAACTGACCGATTACAAATCTATTAACAAACATAATAACAGTTCGAATGATTGAAGTTAATTTTCAAAGAATGTATGTATTTCAAAAAGGTTAGGATAGATTAGCGTAGAGGAGTACATATGTGCGAGTCATCTTGTGGTATTCCGTATATTCATGTACTAAATTGTCTAAATCATAGCAAAAAAATCTCTAGCTCTCGATGTTTAAGAATGTCCAATACACGAAATATTTGCCAATAATAGGGCTGCTACCCCAGAAAGCTTAGCGAGGTATGTGCGTTTGAAGAACGAAACGCATCTCCTGTTATCTAGACTACTTAATTTTAGCATTACTTGTTGTATTTGCGAGTAATATGGTGGCAAAGAAATATTTTTCACTAGAAACTGTACGTAATTTTCATTTTACGCTTTCTGGCTCAAAATAGAACCTTTAGAAGATGACAATATCTAATAAATAGAGCAATCATTACACTTACTTTTCTACCACCATGAGTTATCTTCCATTTATTACTAAAACTAAAAAGATTATGAATTTGATCTGATTCGTATGTTTAACACTAAGTTTGGGTTGGTAGGGCCTATAACATATTAAGCCTAACTACTGCTAGGCTACTGCTACTTTTCAGTGAATCCTTCAAAAATTGCGTGCCACCCCGAACAGGATGCTACCCCGGACTGCGTAGCGAAGGAAGTGCTTTTGAAGAGCCAATCGATTCCCTCGTTATCTACACTAATAATGTTATTGACAACCTCCGTGGTCGAGTGGCGTACGCAACGGGTTTCAAGGTGTCAATAGCTCTGAGGTCCCGGGTTCGATCCCTGGTCGTGTCAATGTAAAAAACCACATTTCTACATTGTCGCGGATCTGGGTGTTTGTGGTACCTTCGTTGAATCTGAATTCCATAATAGAAGTGCTTTAGGAACTTACTTTGGGTTCAGAACAATGTATATGATGTTGTCCGCATTAAAAAAAATACTTGATAAAAGTATACATTTACAGCCATTTTGTTTAGGCAGGATGGCAAGATGTCCATTTGTCACTGTAATTCTCAAGGCACACCGACATGTTAATGCGACCATAAGTCGTAATGTTAAGTTGGGAACATTTTTTCCATAATTACAGATAGACCATGTATGTAGGTCATGTATGTAGATTAAAGTTCGGTAAAGGTGAGTCCTCTTTTATTACATCTATGGGTTGGGTAATCAATGGTAAAGTAAACAAAAATTGTATCTCTTATTCACTCTACTTAAATTGGGTCAAATGCAAAAGTTAATTTCGGAAGTGTCGTTTCTTCGGAAACTTCTTAGTTCAGTTCCTCGGGAAGGGTGATGGCGGGAGAGGGGAACACGGGTTCGGCAACGATGACAGGTTCGACGGGCACGGGAGCCTCCTCCACAACGATCACAGGGTCAGCAGGGATGGGAGCCTCTTCGACAACGGTCACGGGCTCGTGGCCAATGACAGTGTCGACAGCAGCACCCTGGTTGATGTTCAGGATGATCTGGACCAGAGCAGCACTGTTGTCAGGGGCGGGGCCGTCTACTATAGATACCGGAGAGGGGGCGACGGGAGTGGGGTTGACGACAGGGGCGGGCGCGATGGGGAAGTCCACAATAGCGGGTCCGACGGAGATGGGCTCAGGGTTGACTCCGAGGACATCCCAGAGCATCTCCTCGAGAGCGGCAGCGGTGGCGGGGTTGGTGCTGGGGCTGTTGATGGCGGCGACGATCTCCTGGATCTCGGCCAGCTCAGCCGACACTGGGGTAGGCCTGACGTAGGTGGCCGAAGCCACGGCGGCGATGAGGGCAATAGCAACGAAGTATTTCATCTTTTAAGTTCTGAAAAACAAATGAGGTTCAGTAGGCAAATTTTTTACAGGTCAGACTCTCAATATGTTTTCTTCCAAGAAACAGGTACTTACTTTGTGAGGCACTAGAACAAGCTGAACCTTTCAATAACTGCATAGTATTTATATCGAAAACAATCAATTAATCTATATTGCCAAAATATATATCTATTGTCATAGCCATAAAAAAAATATTTTTTGAAAGATTAAAGACCGGATGTTTGACCTAAAAACCAATTTATATTCTTTAATGACATGTAGTATATATAAATCCTAAACGACCGTTCTATTCACTTTTGGGGTTCCGTATCAACTAAGATATCAGATGAACAATAAGTATATCTCAAGTTTTATTTGGGGTCGTCGCAACATGTCTTCTTCCATACCTTTTACATCTAACGTAGTCTTACAAGAAACAATCTTCACAGCCGTATATTTCTTCACGTAGTAAATCCATCATTTCTGTGGTCGTCCCCTTCCGCTTTATCTATCCAGATCCAGTCCCAACATCTTTGTCACCATATGATTCTCATTCCTCCGTATAGCATGCCCGTTGATATTAATATTTAAGGTTACGTGGTTCATAAATGGGCGTAACTCAACAGCAGCGTTTACACAGAATACATTATTAATGTTATAAATATTTTTTCTCTTTTCTAATTGTGTAGCCTTATTATCATGTCAATGCGAAATAACCTCTTCGATGACGTTCAATCTTCGTATGAAGGATTTTCAACAAGAACTTGTACATTAAAATAGACAAAATCAGTTGATTGCTTTATCAGCCCCTATCTTTCATTAAGTAACCTCTTCTAAAATGTTGTAAGTATCTACATAAGAATAATATTCAGTGTTTGATTTAGAAAACTATAATCCCAATTTACTATATTAAAAGGTTTTGTAAGAATTAATGATATCACCTAAAAATACAACAATGCCCACTGTCAGCACCAAACTGCAGATAACCTAATTCTTTTTGACCTAAAAAAGATTAAAGGATACTTTTACCTGTTTTAGTGGTAAAGAATACAGGGATTTCAAATTGTGAATGATCGTATCTAGAATACAGGGACGTGATAACTAATTACACAAACAAAATCTTTTATCATTATCATAATCATCAGCTCTATGCTTCAACTAGAATGACTGTATGTTTAATTTGACTGGACTAGTAGACGGAGGCGGGATTGCATCTCCCATTTCCCTGCATCTTCCATCGCTGCAAGGGTCGTTAATTATGAGGTAAATTAAACGTAATATGGTGCTTTCCTTAGTTTAACTCTGCACTCAAATTGAATAGGCTCTTTTCTTTTCTTTTTAGAAAATAAATAATTATAACAAAATATACTCGAAATCTATTTATCTCCAGCATTGCATAGTTCAAATTTTTTAAACTAAATCGGAGTAAATAAAAAATATAAATTATTGACATAGCGTCAAAAAAGACATGTTAATCCCTGAGAAAGTCGGGAAACGTGCCTAGAAGGCTTGAAGCATTATACTATTATTATATTTACATATTTCATTTTATTATACTTTTTATATATAGCTACCTTATTTTTGTAGGTGAAATTTATCCATAATATAATACCATTAATCCCTCCATCCGGGCTGCAGACTTTTGGAATTTCACAATAATATTTATCTCTTATGGCGATGCAGATAGCTAGATAGGAAGGAATATATATAGTATGCAGCACTCCTCAAGTGCATCATCATCGTCAGGTGTCTTAAAAGTAAGTACTGCATTAAATTGTTCTTATTTTATATCATTTAAACGTTTTAAAACAGCACTAGTCTCTAGTCACGATCTTAAAAACAATTTATTTAATGCTTTTTCTTCTTCCATTAGATCTTTCAAGATGAAATACTTCGTTGCTATTGCCCTCATCGCCGCTGTGGCTTCGGCCACCTACGTCAAGCCCACCCCAGTGTCGGCTGAGCTGGCCGAGATCCAGGAGATCGTCGCCGCCATCAATAGCCCCAGCACCAACCCCGCCACCGCTGCCGCCCTCGAGGAGATGCTCTGGGATGTCCTCGGTGTCAAGCCTGAGCCCATCTCCGTCGGACCCGCTATTGTGGACTTCCCCATCGCGCCCGCCCCTGTTATCAACCCCACCCCCATTGCCCCCTCTCCCGTGTCTATCGTAGACGGCCCCGCCCCTGACAACAGCGCTGCTCTGGTCCAGATCATCCTGAACATCAACCAGGGTGCTGCTGTCCCCGTTGGCCCTGTTGGCCCCGTCGTTGCCCCTGAGCCCGTGCAGGTCGTCGAGACCGCTCCCATTCCCGTGGAGCCCGTCCAGGTTGTGGAGGTCGCCCCCGAACCCGTCCAAGTCATCGAGGTTGCCCCCTCCCCCGCCATCACTCTTCCGGAGGAACTCAACTAAGAAGCTAGAAATGTTCTGATCCGTTTTATTGTATCTAGAAATTGTACTTTTACATGTGATTCAATATACATACCTTATATATATTAGATACTTGGTATTATTTATGATATTACTTATTTTTCTGATAATGACAACTTTAGCCAGACTAGTAATGGTTTGAATGAGACACATAGTTCCACACAATCATGCACAGTTATCCTGATGCCTCTTTATGTTATAACGTGATATTATGGTCTTGCATTTTTTATGTCAAATCTTAAATTTTAAACAATTTACTGCAGCTTGTTTTAATGTGTACATAGATATCGACGAATATAGTACCCTAAATGCAATCTAAATTTTCAAAATTATTTTTACTTTAATCAGGAGTTATCCTCGATAATGACATTATAATTGGTAATTAATATAAGATACCATTGCCAAGATTACCATAATCAAAATTAAATTACAAACAGACTTGTGAGGATAAAGTTGTGTCTCAAAGGTGTCAGAATGTAAGTATTTAAGATTACGATTCTTATTTCGCTTCAATATAAATAATTCATTGTGGTATAAATAGATTAACTTAAAGTCATTGTCAACCAAAGAATAAAGAAATATTTTATTTTGTCAAAAATTGTAGGTAGTAAGTACATAGTGTTAGAATTGGATTCTTATTTACTGAATTAATACCCAATGAAAATTAATTGATGATCGTCAAAGACTCCATTGAGGCGTCTCAAGATGGACACGACCTTCTGCAATGAAGAGTACGATGAATAAGAAGAATTATTTCAGTAAATAAAATGATGTTATCTACACGAATTTTATTAATAGGTTAAGTTTGTAAATCTATGAGTCGTGACTCAGGAACTAATTAACCGATTTTGTAGAGGGATCTCGGCATAATGCTGACGCTTGAACCTTTTGCTTCCAGCACTATAGTTCTATGTATGTAATAGCTGTAATACCGGAGACAATAAACGTTATTCTATTCTATTCTTATATCAATAGACAGCCTCATTATTTGTAAGTAGGGATCACAGATATAGAAATTCTTATTGCTTTTCTAGTTCCCTGAAATGCAGTTCTTCGTTGCATTAGCATTAATCGGGACCGTGGCTACAGCCGCAGTCATCAAGTCAACCCACATCACCGCTGAGCAAGCTGACGTCATCAATCACATACGCTCCTCTGATTCCGGGCCTAGTCAGATTAAACCCTCTAATGCTAACCGTTGCCTAATCATTCTGGCTCCTGTGCAGCCAGGTCCCGACCAGATTATCGAAATAGGCCCTATTCAACCAGCCCCAGAGCAGATCATCGTAGTCTATCCCTCAAATCCCGATCCTTGTCTTTTTTTTTGCCTTGATTTTTTAATTAACGGCTTACTACTAAAACACGAAATAAAAATATGATTTTTACTTTTATTTCCAACTCTTAAACTTACCTCTTTTACATAATAATATCATATTCATTTCTTTTCATTCACGGGTTAACTTCATGAGAAGGCAACCGGTCCTTTTTAAAGGCGTGAACGGGGACGCAGGTCCAACGTGCAGAGGCCTTCTTGAGAACTTTAATCTATAATGTGATGGGGCATCTACTAGGGATCATTCACCTCCGCTCTATGGGAGAACAGACATGAAGAATCCAAAGTAGATGCAAAACTATTGCAATATATCATATCATATTCATTGTTATTAAACTTGTCAATACGTCATCAAATATAGCACCTACTGAAAATGATTAAATAGTTAAAGCTATCTGTTCCTGCGATAAATGTATTAAAGGTGTTGTAAACTGTCGGTTTGTTAATCCCAGTTAAGTCCGCGTAAACTCTAATCGAACGATAAAACAATAAACGGTGATAAATATGTTGGTGTCTTGTGACGTGTCTTGAAAACTAAATAAACTTATTTGTATTTAATTGTCGACTTATGGATAGCCGACCTGAATTCCTTATGGTGTTCAATTAAGCGCTCAATCAAGAGTCATTATCGTTTTTCCTAGCCGAAATGTCATTCTGGACATTTTCCCAACAACCATCCGTCACCGTTTGCTAAGCGCGCTGGAGAGAACAAACCGCGCAACAAACTCCCCAAGCTTTGCGCTGTCCATTCATTACACATTATCTAGTTAGTTTACATTAACACCACAATTACTAAATAAGTCTTCATTTTATCCCTCTCTTCAATATTACGCAATAATGAATATTAGTAACATGGCATCCTGAACCAACTGTTCTTAATTTAAATATCCCGCTTGAATTTTCCAAACTGCCAGTATGGACGATTGAAGGAGGTTTAACTTGCACGGAGGGAAATATGGTATAGGTCACCACACCAAATCCGATGTGTCGCGAGTTTGATCCACGTAATACTAGCAATTGTGCGATCTATGAATGCTTGTTCTGAGTCTGAGTGACATTGTGCATCTTACTGCCACGTAAGAATTACATTCTCATAAAAAACCCTCGTCCTATGTTTATGAAAATACTTCTTATACCTTAGGCTACCTCTTTTTAAATAAACTAACTGCGAAAATCTTCATCTATCTATTTTGCTTACAACAAATGCAGGGAACAAGATAGCAGACAGGGCCACTGACCACTAGACCAACAAGCCATTCAAGACCTTATCATACACTAAGCTCCTGGTGCCATCAAATATGAATGAATACTCCTCACATGTATCTACATACCATACACAGCGCTACTTATAAATTGCCGGCAGTTAATCCTAGATAAGTCGCCACAAAATTTTATATCGAACAATATAGATTAAACAATAAAATGCGATTAATTTTATATTTTGTGACGTCACAGCCGAATGTTGTAAAAAGGTAATTTTTTACCAGTTTCAACCTGATACGTAGCTATTTTACTCATTTTTCTTCTCCTTGCAAGTTGACTGGGTAGCAAATGAAACAGGTCACCACACCAAACTCACTGTGCGCGATCTTGCGAAGGTTTGATCACCGCGTAAGACAAGCATTTGTGTGATCCATGAATGCTTATCAAGTCTGGGTGTCTTTGTGCATATGGCTTGAATGTTTGTCGAATCCACCTCGACACAACGAGTACATTCGTGATTGCGGGTTTTTTAACTATGATAAGCATGACTCAGCATACTTCGAAGTTCATCTAAAGGCTTAATGAAAATTAGATGAAATAAAAATCTTAAAATTTTTGAGAATGAAATTCGTTTTCGACCAGTGACGTCACTTTGACTTGACGAGATTTGAAGACAATTTTCGATTGACATGCAATTTTATTTAAGCCTTCTTTTCAATTTTGTTTGACGCCCTCTACGTCACCACTAGTGGTCAAGATAGCTCAAATGCATCATTATTTGGTACCAGTACTATTAAGTATTTGTAATTTTGGTATAAAAAAAATCTTAGGACACTTGAAGAATTTAACGATCACAATATTAAAAAAATCTGCATGAGTAATACAATTGTTCCAAATTCTTACATTTGTAATATAAGTATGAATAACAACAAGTAAATAAAACCTTATCATACTTTAATCAATAACAGTTATAAATTATTGATGCTACTTAAATGCGTCCCGAACTTTATTTTATTAACTATTATCTCTTTATTATCTAAAAACCCAAAAGTTATCTGTGTCTAATTTTATGCTGGGGCAGTAATGTGGACGATTCCTATATTTGCTCCGAATCATTATGACCGGTTAAAAAAAACATACGAACTCGTCCACCAAACCAAAATCAGTCATTATATTTTTTTTCTAAAAGCTTTTTCTAGTGTATATATTTTCTTTACTTTGTGGCTATGCTATGTGGCTATGCGGCTAGCTATAACCGCATAAGTGATTCGATCAAAGGTAAAGCTATGCTTGACGCGGTTGGTCCGTAGATGGGTGACCATCTTTGTCATAACGAGTTCCTCCGTGTTTCGGAAGGCACGTTAAATTGTAGGTCCCGGCTGTTATTCCTACATCTTTGACAGTCGTTACAGTTAGTCAGAAGTTTGAGAAGCCTGACGGCTAGTCTTACCAAGGGGTATCGTGTTGCCCAGGTTACTGGGTTGAGGAGGTCAGATAGGCAGTCGCTCCTTGTAAAACACTGGTACTTAGCTGAAACCGGTTGGACTGGTAGCCGACCCCAACATAGTTGGGAAAAGGCCGATGATGATATGTTCTTTACTTTTAATGATATAATGAACATATACCTAAGTCTAAAATCTACATAAACTCCGATACAATAAAAAGTTATTTTTGAATATGGACCTATAGAAAGCTTTAGAAACGATACACCTATAGAAACACATAAATATAGTTAGTAAAGAATTAAATAAGCAATACATTCTAATAGATATGCAAAATAAGAATATGTTATGATAATTACAATTTGTTGTTACCTATCCTATCAAACCTATCTTATCCTACAAAATGTGACTTCACAAAGCCGTATTTTGGGACCAATGTAAGGTCTGGAAGACGCCTTGCTTGACGTAGGCCTAATTACCTTGTAATGAA
This sequence comes from Trichoplusia ni, assembly GCF_003590095.1. Lineage (NCBI taxonomy): Eukaryota > Metazoa > Arthropoda > Insecta > Lepidoptera > Noctuidae > Trichoplusia > Trichoplusia ni. The sequence continues at coordinate 6,313,496 of NC_039479.1, forward strand.
TTGCATTTTACTTCCTATAATCAATGTATAATAGAGATATACAATAAAACATACATTGTATTCGTTATTTTAACTGCCTCATGTATTTACAACTTTCTAGTTCTGTTAATGATGGGTAAAAACAGAACAGTATTTCTTAGGCACCGCTGTCTGTCCGTCTGTCTAATCGTACACACAAATTTATTTTTTACCGAACCTATTTGTTTTTTTTTTTAGCCTTTTTGTGAGGAGTTAGATCCAGAGTGACGAATCCGTCTAGCACTACATCGAATTTTAAATGTGCTTAATTTTATTAACGCATGAATAAACATATTTTTTTGTAAATTTACCTCTTCGTCGCTATACATCATTGCGACGAAGCCTCAAAATTTACCACATATGCAACCCGTGGTAGAGATAAAATTTATTAAATAGAAACCTACCAAATTCCTGCTTCTTTCTTTTCTTCCTTCTTACACTTGATAAACATTAACTATTAGAATTTTCTCCTACCATAACCATACTATTTTACAACGTCATTTCTGTTTATGCGTTTATTGCACTAGTAGTACCTAAGTACTAATTTTACCATCTTAATAATCTACATACATACAAAATTTCGTTTATCACAGGAAGTTCTGATAAAACAACTATATAAAATGGTAAACGTTTCTGAAAACAACATTGTTTCTCCACAATACTATCTGGTAAGTCCTATAATAGCTTTAAACCCTAAAAGTTCTAGAACAAAGATAATTTGAAAAGTATTATCCCACCAAAAACATCATGCAAAAACTAGCCAAGCCTCGATGGAGCTGCTGGTTGATCTCTAAAATGTAATGAAATCTAGACAAATCCGTGCCAAGTCTAAGGTCTAACTGCAATTTCTTTATTATTAAAGTTAATGTTGTGAGTGCCGTGCCCCTGATTAATTTTAAAATTTCAATGAAATACAAGCGCTACAGCTTCAGTGCGTTTGATCGGTATTGATAATGTCTTCCTTCCCTCAACAGCAAACATGAAACTGGTTCTGTTCGCTTCCCTGATCGCCGTGGCCGTCGCCGCGCCCCGCAATGGCTTGGTGGTGCCTGTAGCCGCCGGACCCGCTCCCGCTCCCGCATTCGATGGACCAATCATGGCTCCCGTATTTGAAGCACCAATCAAACCCGTCCCTACACCCGCTTTTAACCCAATACTCTGCCCACCTTCTGGTATGCTCCGCAAGGTTGACGTCAGCTCTGCCTGCGCTGGTGTCATTGCTCCCCAACCCGTCATTGCCGCCCCTGCCGCCCCCTCCCCCAGCAACCCATCTCCTCTAGTCCAGATCGTTTTGAACATCAACCAGGAAGCTTCTGCTGCTCCCGTCGTCGCCCCCGAGCCCGTCGTCGCCCCCGAGCCCGTGCAGGTTGTTGAGACAGCTCCCATCCCCGTGGAGCCCGTCCAGGTTGTGGAGATCTCTCCTGAGCCCGTGCAGGTTGAGGAAGCTGCCCCCGTGCCCGCTGAGCCCGTCATCATTGGAGAGCCTGTGCTCCCCTCCCCTGCCATCACCCTCCCTGAGGAACTCAACTAAAGATACGATGTATAGACACATTTCATTCCAAATGAGACCTGATCAATAAACGTTCAATTATTATTACTTGTATTTTGTCTTATGTATATTACAATAAAAAACTTAAGGGATAAGATGTTTGAGACCACCGTGCCACTACGTACACGGTACTCGGTACTATCGTCAATATCTTAGAAACAAAGGACAACTAAAACACAACAAATGTGAAAGTCCAATGTAATTCGATATTTCACACATGTATCACAATAGCAAATTTTCTAACTAAAGATTTAACTCTTACAAGGCCTGATCGTACGGGAGCTTTTTTAACGCGCGTTAAAAAAACGTTCAAATAGAACAAATGCATTTCCCTTTAGCACCCAACGACCAGCGCTCAACACTACTCGATAAAAAAAGCGTCGCGTTTTAAAAGCACCGACGTATGAACAAGTACTTGGAAATGCATTTGTTCAATTTGAACGCTTTTTAAACGCGCGTTAAAAAAGCTCCCGTGCGATCAGGCCTTAATACATTTATCCCGAAAGGAAGTCACAATATTTAAGAGTGGCCTACTCTTAAATATTGTGACTTACTAAACAGCACAACATTTCGAAGCATTGATTTCTTAAATGTCTATAAAACTCGCACGATCTAGGAATTTAAAGAAAAGCAATTCAAGAAAGTAGGTAGAAAATAATTTACAATATTTTAGCCGTGATAGGATGCATACGATTACTTAGCACAGTGAAAATAAAAAGTAGATAATAGCGATACATCTGCTCTCTAGGCATTATGGCAAACATAAGCTGTTGAAGGGACGATGCGTAAATACGTCCCAAAAATTAAATCGATCGATAGATTTAATGTGTATCCCAATGAAAAGGGCTATAAGGCCATGAAGAGAGCTTAAAGACAATATACAACAATGGCATCAAGTCATAAAAGTGAGGGAATTATAAGAAAATCACTCTTTTTAGCGTGTAACATGTGAAACATCAACAAATCGCATCGCAATCGCAAAACAGCCATGTCACGATATTTTACTTTAATATTATTTCTTTTCTACCACGGAATAACTTCAGGGGAAGAGATCCGATCCTTTTTTAAGGCTTTCACGGGTACACAGGGTGTTTCTTGTGAGATGACGTGAGATAGAAAGGGATGGAAGGAGAAGACATTTAGCGCTGACCCCAAATAATAATTAGGATAAGGGCAGAGGTATGATGATGATTCACGAGTACACAGGTCTAACATACAAAGGCCTTGTTGAGAACTTTATTATTATTTTTAAGGGTTTAGGAATTTAATCCTTGTATCCTAAGGGTTTTACAGATATTCAAGTCATCTGCTCAAAAACACCTAGAATCCGGCCTAGCGGTGAGTATCACACAATTGTTTGTCCGACGCTGGGATCGAACCAGTCCATGGACCAATTTCTATCGATTCTCTATTCCAAAGTTAAGTAGAGATGAACGGCAGATTTTTTTCTTTTAAAATATTCCAAAAAATCTACTATCTTTCTAGATAGACTTACTCACACACAAAAAATAACTCTTATGTGGGTTATTTTTATGGACCAGGTATTATTTCTTATCAAAATTAATACGTTAATCTCCGGAAGTATATAATGTAGAACAAAATTCCTGAATCGCATGATTGAACGTTTCCTCGAGAAGGGGAGAGAGAGAGGGAAGAGAGTCCGGAGATACAGAGGCAGCTATCACCCTGGATTAATACCTACATGGAAAACTCTTTGCAATGATAACTCAGTCATGGTTTCAGAAAACTCCTCTATATTCTTAAGTGGAAATTTCTGGATTTGATCGACCTAGGATTATACCAATATAAAGGACATTCTTTTCTGCAAGGATCAGAATCCTACCCTTAACCTAGCCTTAACGCGGCCCAGTCATATATTTACGTATGCTATATGTTTGCTCGTAGCTAACCTACAACTGCACAAGTTGATGGCTCGGTTGGTCCGCAGATAGGTGTCATAACGAGTTCCTCCGTGTTTCGAAAGGCACGTTTAATTGTCTGTCCCTTCTCTTATTAAAACATTTGATAGTCGTTATGGGTAGTCAGAAGTTAGAAATTCTGTAAAACCAGTCTAACCAAGCAGTATCGTGTTGCCCAGGTACCATATGGGTTGAAGAGGTCTGAAAGCCAGTCGCTTCTTGTAAAACACTTAGCTACAAGATATTAGATATAAGATGGGAAGTCAACAAAATCTTATTTGGAAAAGGCTAGGCTGATCATGACTATGTTTCTACCGATTTGAACGTAATAAAAAAAGTACAACACTTTTTAATCTAAGCCCCAGAGACTTTCAACTTAAAACTTTTTGCCAAACTATTAGTTGATGATGATGGGAAAAGGCTAGGCCGATGATGTTTTAGAATCCACTAGTATAAAATATCGGTTGGCTAGGTCTCATACAAATTTGGCCGTTAGGTACACCTGATAAAACTGTATTAGTTTACAACGTAAATAATTTATATTTATGCGTTTATGACAATAGTAGGACTAATTTTACCATCTTAATAACCATACAATATTTACTTTATCACAGGAAGTTCTGATAAAGGAAATGTATAAAACGGTAAACCTTTTTTGAAACACACATTGTTTCTTCGCAATACAAACAGGTAAGTCGTATTATTTTTCTTCTTCTACCTACGACATAAATGGAACAATAGCGGAAGATACAAAGCATCCTGAGCCTAATCTTTTTTTTTTGCCATAGTCGCTATACTTTATAGTTTCAAAAGGTTCCCTTAAGACTAAGAACAGCGAGCTAATTGATCCGATTTCACACTGATTTCCCATCCGTAGATAATTATTTTTTGGTTGGTCTGTCTTTCAAATTCTGCTGGCATTGTAAAGCCTTTAATAACTGAGATTTTTTTTGTTTCAATCTCAATAATTTTAGCTTATGTGTTTTTAATTAACGTTATCTAAGTACTTACGTTTATTTTTTTCTACAGCAAACATGAAACTGGTACTGTTCGCTTCCCTGATCGCCGTGGCCGTCGCCGCGCCTCGCGCTCCCCTGTTTGATGTACCCATCAAACCCGTCCCCATGCCCGCTTTTGACCCAATACTCTGTGGACCGGCCGGTTTGCTCCGCAAGGTTGACGTCAGCTCTGCCTGCGCTGGTGCTATTGCTCCCCAACCCGTCATTGCCGCCCCTGCTGCCCCCTCCCCCAGCAACCCATCTCCTCTGGTCCAGATCGTTCTGAACATCAACCAGGAAGCTTCTGCTGCTCCCGTTGTCGCACCTGAGCCCGTCGTCGCCCCCGAGCCCGTGCAGGTCGTCGAGACTGCTCCCATCCCCGTGGAGCCTGTCCAGGTTGTGGAGGTCGCCCCTGAACCCGTCCAGGTTGTGGAGGTCGCCCCCGCACCAGCTGAGCCCGTCATCATCGGAGTGCCCGTCATCCCCTCCCCCGCCATCACCCTCCCCGAGGAACTCAACTAAGCGATAGACAAAACCTCGATTCTTCATCAATAATTAAAAACTCCAAAATACTCTGTCTACAACTCCTGTCTATTTAAGCATGAAAAAGAGTGCCTGTACTGCCCTCTCCCGCCACCACCCTCCCTGAGGAACTCAACTAAAGACAATCGAATCAATGAGACCCAATAAATAAATGTTACATAATTATTAATATTTTGTCTTATTTACGTTATAAAATATGAAGTTCACCAGTTTTAAAGCAGATAACACGTGTTTGTCTGTTTATATATACACAAAATATGCCTTAACGGTGTTTCAGCAGTAAAAACGATATCAGCCTAGTGTAGTAGCATTGCTTTCATCAGAATCTAAAAATGACTATCTTAGTAGGTTTTTAAAACTGAACTTTGCAAGGCCTTTTTAAGGCGTCAGTATCTGGTACAAAATGTTTTGCTTAAAATTCAAAGCAAAAGGTGAATGCAAATAAAATAACAACAAGAAAGCAATTTTTATCATGCAATAAGATGCTAATAAATTAAAATCACTCTTCTGATGGAACGCATTTGGCGAATAAATAAATGTAAGAATAAAACTAAGAAGCTGTGGATACATATTCACTGACTTGTCAAAAGCTTTTGGTTCTGTCGTTAACTTATGTTGCAGTTATAACATACTATTGACTAATTTTATTCGGTAAAAAAAATGTAAATAATGCATATATCATTCGCACATGGATATCAATCAGAATAATATAATCTTAGGTTTGAAAACATAGTCTTACAAAGACCCTTAAATTGGTATCCTTCAAGGGCCTTGTTTTAGACCTCACGTTAGCCCTCGAGCAGCTTAATTTCAATAAAAATACTTAATTAATTATCATTGGAAGCACTAATTAATTTAGCAGAACCGCTTATAAAATAGAGGTAAATATGGGAATAAATGCACATTAACGAATCACGTCAAACGTTTTAATTATAGATGTGAAAATTAAAAACATTAAGCCGTCAAGCCCTTACGATTGTTTGAGCTTATCAAAAGTTGTTTGTTGTATGGATATAAATGGTAGTCATCTAGTTACACACATCTAGTATAAAGAGGCTTAGCCTTAGGCTCGGAACCTCTAACTGAACATAACTTTTATCATTATTCCCCTCACATCATCAGCTCTCTTCTCTGAATCATAATACTCGTGCAATACTTAAAACGTATGGCGAAATTGATAAAAAATCGGCTTCTACACTTGATGACAGACTTGTGATGCAATAAAACCATATCTATTTACAACTTACATTTGTTTATCTATTTATGCATTTATTATACAAGTAGTACATGTTTAACCATCTCAATAATAGTAATAAACGATTTCGCTTTATCACAGGAAGTTATGATAAAGGAACTACCTATATAAAATATCAAAAGCTGGTAAAACCCATATTGTTTCTACACCTCACAACAATCAGGTATGTCATATTTTTTTCGCACATTTCAGTACATTTGATTGATACTCGCATTCCACAAAAGTCAGATTTTGTTTAATCTCAATCGTTTTGATCCAATTCTAAGATATTAATTTATTGACTTCCTTCAACAGCAAACATGAAACTGGTTCTGTTCGCTTCCCTGATGGCCGTGGCCGTCGCCGCGCCCCAAAATGGCCTGGTAGTGCCTGTAGCCGCTGGACCCGCTCCCGCTCCCGTATTCGATGGACCAATCATGACTCCCGTCCCTACGCCCGCTTTTAACCCAATACTCTGCCCACCTTCCGGTATGCTCCGCAAGGTTGACGTCAGCTCTGCCTGTGCTGGTGTCATTGCTCCCCAACCCGTCATTACCGCCCCTGCCGCCCCCTCCCCTAGCAACCCATCGCCTCTGGTCCAGATCATTCTGAACATCAACCAGGAAGCTTCTGCTGCTCCCGTCGTCGCCCCCGAGCCCGTGCAGGTCGTCGAGACTGCTCCCATCCCCGTGGAGCCCGTTCAGGTTGTGGAGATCGCCCCTGAGCCTGTGCAAGTTGTTGACGAGGCCCCCGTGCCGTCTGAACCAATCAGCATCGGAGATCCCATTCTCCCCGTCCCTGTGGTTCCTCTCCCCGCAGACTTCAACTAAATATGTATTGCAAAATATACGCCTTTTTATAAAGATATTGTATGCATAGTAAAGACATGATATTTCATTTACAAAACATCACTAGGAATTTAGGAACCCTCTCTATTTCTCCTCCATCCCTAGTTGCATGCATAATTATATGTCTGTAGCCCTCAAACCAAAACATGGCGGACCGGCCGCTATTTCTGTGACATCTTTTTGGAACACATATTAGTCAAAATAACATATTTCACTTACACTTAACCGCTAGCTAGATTATTTGAGTGGCTATTAAATAAGTTGAGGATTTTATGACCACTAACCTTTGCCCATATTCTAAAGTATTTTGAGGGGACTTTTATACTGCTATAATTAGGGGGCTTTTGATACTGCTTTATTAAACATACACACTTAACCAGATTAAATTTAAAAATATAGCGCCTGCGGCTACCCAGATGACTGTAACGCCTGATTTTTTGACGAGAGCAAAACATGTATAAATTTCTTTTACTTATGTTTGCTTGCAGTATATTTTTTACCTATATTGACTTCGAACATGCAACTATGTGAATCATATGCATCTGCCTATGGAACCGTCGAGCCACCACGATTATATTTTATAGTTATCCGATAAAAAAAAATCTTAATGATCTTAAATCTATAGATGCAATATATAATAGTCAATATCTTAATGATCGCCAAAATTTTAAACTGCTATTTAATAACAAAATTCTGGCCATAGCCGGGTGGTTGAGGTCGACACGTGAAAACCTGTGTGCGTGGTGTCGCGGGTCCGATCCCCGCGTAGGACAAACATTGTGTAATTCACGAATGCTTGTTCTGATTATAGATGTCTTTGTGCATGTGTGGCTTGATTGCTTGGCGCGAGACGTTTTATTTTATTTTAAATAACAAAAATATTGAATGTCCAACAAAATTTAAGCTAGCATTTTAACTGAAATTCGATCAAATCGATCCAAATTTTTATCCTATTAAGGCTAGGCTGGTCGACGTAGGAAAAAGACTTTCCTATAGAATTGCCCATCCAATGAGATGCTTGCTCTAACTTTATTTTAAGTCATTGCACTTTATCATACCAATATTTTATGGTAATCACGTAAGTTGATATCTAAGACAGAAATAGTGCATTACATTCTCAAAAACTTTTGGTGATTAGTATTTTTTCTAAGACCAGTCGAGAAGTTGAAGTCAACTTAAACAACTTCCTATTTCAACTTCTATTATGCTCAACGTTTATTCCAGACGCAGTGATATTATTCTCAGAAATGGAGGAAGTAGGTATTTGTAAAGAAATACAAAGTTATAAGTACTAAAATCTCTTATTGAATCACATGTAAAAATACAATTTCTGGAAACAATAATCGTGAGAACTGATGTTTAACTTCTTAGTTGAGCTCCTCGGGGAGGGTGATGGCGGGGGAGGGGATGACGGGGACTCCAATGATGACGGGCTCAGCGGGTACGGGGGCGACCTCCACAACCTGGACGGGCTCAGGAGAGATCTCCACAACCTGGACAGGCTCAACGGGGATAGGAGCGGTCTCAACAACCTGCACGGGCTCGTGACCGATGACAGCGTCGACGGGAACGGAACCAGCAGAAGCTTGGTTGATGTTCAAGATGATCTGGACCAGAGGAGCGCTGCTGGAGTCAGAGACGGGGGCGGGTCCGTCGATGATGGCTACGGGGGAGGGAGCAACAATGGGAGCTAGAGCGCCTTCGGGGAGGGGGAAGTCAACGATGGCGGGTCCAACAGAGATGGGCTCGGGGATGATAGCGGGTCCAACAGCGATGGGCTCGGGGAGGACGATGGCGGGTCCAACGGAGATGGGGTGGAGGTCCAGAGATCCGAGGACGTCCTGAAGCTGCTCCTCGAGGAGGGCGGCGGTGGCGGGGTCGGTGTTGGGGCTGTTGATGGCGGCCACGATAGCCTCCAGAGCCTCGATGTCACTGCTGACGGGCTTTACCAGGGGGCTGGCGACGGCGACTGCCACGAGGGCGACGAATGCTACGAAGAATTTCATATTTTTTCTGCAATAAAAAATTCCCGTTAAATATCGTACTTATTCTTAACCAATTTATACCAAAAGAATAAAAGTTATGAAGAGAGAAAAAAACAATAATAATAGTACTTTTTTCACTAATTTTCCAAATATATTAAAAAAAATATATCTTTAAATTTTAAGTAAATTAAGCAATAAATATTTATAAATGTAAACTTCTTACCTTGGTTGATTTGGGTGATCAATTAGATGTCTTCACAATTCTCCGTATTTCTTTTATACTACAAAGTTTTATAATTTTGATATCATATCAGAATGTAAGTTATTGCTTTATAGGGCAAATAAAGTGATAATCATTAATAATTATGAATTTATGAAGGATACGAGAGCAATAAATACCTATGTATTATTCGTAGCAAAAATAAAGAAGATACTTACAATGCAGCTGATCAAAAACATTCGTCATGAAGCTGCACATAATTATTCTATGCATTTTTAGCGGGTCCTACTTAAGGAAGTAAGATATTAGTGGAACATACAAAGTATCCCCCACATCAGAGCATCTAACTCGCGACACGTCGCCTTCCATAGCTTTGGTGATGACCTCAACCACTCAACTATCCGCGCAGTCGTTGAAACTGGAACTTGTAATCGCTCCAAAAGTCTAAATTTCCAGAAGCCTATGGAAAATTTATTGAAATACGTAAGAAGCTTCATCATGACTTTTATACTCGTGCATTATATAAATAAACAATTGAATGGCAGTCATATTATATTGATAAGAACGGTAATATCACGCCATCAGAATTGCGTACTCACACACTAAAACTGTTGACTATTGATTGTGCTAAAACGGTATCAGTCACGGTTATTTAATGTAAAACCTAGGCTGAAGTGTTTTACGTACATCCAAGTGTAATAAAGAGAAAGTTTTGAACTATATCGCCGTTGCCACCGGCGGTTATCTTTTAGCGTGCCTGCCCAAAAAGGATGGATGTTTTGAGGGAACGTCTGTGTAGAATTCAACAGCTTAGACAGTCTTTAGTCTTATTACTGCTAGCCTGGAATGTCCCCCCGCTGGGCAATGGGACTCCATTGCCCTACCGCCTACTCTTTTTCCACTTGTCTCTCCCATGAGCCGCGAGGGTCCAGTTCGGTAAAGACGAATCCAGGTCATCCCCCATCTCCGTTTAGGTCTGCGTCATTGACGCGGTTTTGCGCGCAATGTTATCCTGTTTTGTCATTTTCTATTTCTATCATATTTTTAGGCCTGACAAAAAATCATCAAAAAAAATATTAAAATAGACCCATTCATCACAAGACTTCCTGTCATCATACATTAACATATTCTACGGCTTCAAATTCAAATGAAACACAATAGAAAAATCAATAGATTTCAAAAATGACAAAGGACTTCCGTATTCTATATGACGTCACTGATCTGGTACAATGGGGAAACGTTCTTACCCGAGTCATCGAGATAAACCCTCATATCTTTAGAGTCGTTATCTGTTGTTATCAGCCAGTAATCGCTCCCGGTCATCACATTCATACCAAGAACGCTACGATGCGGTACTGCTCATGTATATTTATTTTCACTTCCGTCATTACTCATTCGTTTTGCTTCTTTGTATTCATTTGTATATCAAATAGGTATGCTGGTTACTCTTTTGTTTACTTCGGGAAAATTTTTGGAATTTTTTGGTAGAGTTTTCCTTATTAGTGAGACAAAGTTTGCTTTTTCCCATTTCGACGATTGTTTTGGTTCAAATGGAATTCATTCTTTCTTACTAATAATTTGCGCTTCGTAAACGGATAAGTTTTTTTTATTTGTTATCTGTTGCGTCCTAGGTATCATGTATCTACACTTCATGGAGCAAGTCCTTTCTACTCTCCCTACACCCTAAGGTGGTAAGGGGTATCTCTAGACTCTCTATTGTCACAGAACCGCGTTGCTTTCCCCACACTGGGAATCAAAAGGAAAAAGAATCGCGTATATGATTGCTGCGGTAAATTAAAATATAATTATGTATTAATATAGGATGTAGATGGCTATATTTTTGGTCTTACATGTACTTATTACAAAAAATCTAACAAAAGCGAAGGTTTATGTGTTAGTTTGTTACCTCTTAACGCTGAAACGGCTTGACCAATTAGAATTCATAATTTTAGACGAAGTTGACTTCACTCGTAAATCAACACAGTCAAACTTTTGGTAGAAAAATCCGACATCCAAAAGGGCCAAAGCCGAGGTAAAGAGATGTATAACAAAAACTCCTATTTTTGTTAACTGGCGAAAAATTTTATCAACTTCCTATGTCCACAGCGACCAAAAGCAAAAGTTAGCTAAAACAACAACGTCACAGAGACATTAATTACGTTAACCCAATTACAATTGACTTTTGCTCGCTTATGTAATTCGGTGACTTACATTTTCCTTTGTTTGTATAAATAAGCATTTTGCATCGTCAAAACATTACTTTTGGACTTTGATCCTCTTATCGCAGCGTCTCGGTATTGGCGATGACGTCATTATTAAAATATAGCTAGGATGTCACATGATAGACTTTGTTTCGAACTATCAATCATAGTGAGGCAGTAAAAAACAGAACTTAGACATACTATAATACCTTTTATATTATACCATACCTTTTATATTATAGTAAGCTGAAACGGCAATGTTTAATATGTATTAATAGATATTATAAATCTGAATAGTTTGTTTGCTTGTTTGTTTGTTTATTTGAACGCGCTAATCTCAGGAGCACCTGAAACGTATTTCACGGATAGATAGCCCATTTTTTGAGGTTGGGTTTGGGTTATATACCATCTTGCTTAATTTTTTTTATAATTAAATCTTTAATAGAGCAGACATTAAATAAGTTACAAAAATGAGAACTTGCGTGAGTGCTAAAACTATTGACAGACCAGAAAAAAAACAAATCTTCATAACGACGCTTACAACGTCTTTTTAATTCATAGGTTTATTATCCTTTGGTAAAAACTTCCAAGGGAAACATCGTGAGGAACACTGCCACATCAGAGAATTTCTCAAGAAAAAAAAATACTGAAGCAAGAGGTCATGAGGTCTATGGCGGTTTTAGCTGTGACAGAAATTACCACCTGCTATCGTATGGTTGATGTTGATGGTTGATGTGCAAACAATACTGAAGAAGGTACTGTACTTATTCTGTGAAAAAAATATTGTAGCTTAACAAAGCTGGGATAGCAACGGTGGCGGTCGAAGTGTCTTAACCGTAGAACAAAAAAAATTTCGTAAAAAGTTTTTCAAATGGCGACTTTAATTTCGTGAATATTTAGACAAATACATAAATTACCGAAAACAAAATAAGTAAGTAGGTAATTAACTAAATTGGTAGAAGCGATGCATTAGAATAAATGTCTTGTTGTGGAAGGTTTGAATGAAAGTCTATTAGATTCTTGTGTAAGTGCCCCTACACTTATTCATTTACGTAATACTTTTTTTTTAAGTAAGTAGGTTATTAAGCAATATTTAACTTGTATATTTAGCCTACTTATTCATTTATTTCTTTTAGAATCAGCCCCCTTACAAAGTCTAAAGTTCAAGACATCGAATATGATTACTATCTTAGCTCTACAGAGGACGACTATATCGCGGCATCTCTATTCTTATGAGTTTATACAAATACAAGTTAGGTACTTAACTTTTTTTAAACCATTTGCTCAGGTACTAAATAAAACATATATTTTTATTATACAGCCACACAATGAAAAGTAAACGACTGTTACGAAGGTAGGTTTATTTCATTATTCATTTAATCTTTGGTAACATTTATTTTTAACTTGTAGATTATACTGATTGTTAACCTCTTTTAATTTGATTAGGTTATGAAATAAAACGAATTCCACAGACTACTAGAATCTTCAAACGCTTCTCTTTAGATTCATTACACAGAGACAGGATATTGAATAAATGTATGTATTTATCAAGTAGAGATACTTAGGTGTGTAACCAGGGATAGAGAATAACATAGGTACTTATATGCTACATTTATTTTTTTTATCCAAACAATACTCTTTTATATAGCACATGAAGGATTCGTACTGGTAAGCCAAGCGCTGATTCGTTCTCAACGGATAAAAAACAGATGACGTCCAAATATGTGTTATTGACATGCATGTCTAAATATATTCGAAGTGAAAAATTAAATAACGTTTGTGTTTATTTAATTCTTGACTTTAAAGTCAACCAATCGAATGATTGATGTACACTATGTTGTTTCAAGTTTGCATGTTTTGTAATTATTTCTTTCAATGAGAATAATAAACATTTTGACGGACCAGTCGACTAGTTTTTGGTAGCGACGTGCTGCGCGTTCTAACCATACATGCACACATTAATTTTGTGTATGTTTTTTGTTTTTACTTGTTTCAGAGATAAGTATTTGTAGTACACACTTGAGCTTGTCGTACACGGGATTCGAACGTGCGACACGTCTCGAACTTGGCTGTTTGCAGTCAAAGTATCTAGCTTTTGTTTCTTCGAAAAATATGTGCAATAATAATAATTTTGTCCTATAGATGAGTGCTCTGACTACAAATCTATATATTTATGCTTACTTACCTAACTATAAAGGTCGAAATAGAAGTAAGCTATCATAAAATAAGCCCACACAGTTTGGTTATATCCAAGCAAGAATCGAATTAGCAAGCAGAAGTTAAACTTATAAATTACCGTTAAATAAACATTTTTAACATTCCGCCGCGCGTGGCGGCCTCTTGCCGCTTTTATAGAACTCGTACGATCTGAAAATTATAGATTTGATATTCGAACCACGATTTGAACAGGTTTTTAAATGTAACACTTTTTGTGTAGAAATCTATACCTACATAGTTTTGTACGGTTAGCAACCATTTTATGGGATATGAGGTTCAATTTGCGTATACCTACTTAACACTGTTTTGATACCATTCGGCATTCCTGTCATGATAATTCTATTACAAATAGATTAAGTGCTTTATTTACAAGTTACTTATTCATTTTTTTTTATGAAAACCTATGTGATTTTATTTGATTCCCCTGATTAACTAGTTAGGTTCCTGGGGCCGCATTGTTCTATTTATCTACGACCTTGGTAATTCTACAGACTTCGTAGAAATTTGCTGCCGTAATTGCAGTTCGTTCAAGAGGAAATCATAACCGGTATAAGCCGCATCTCTTTAATGTTCTATTCTTTCGTATTAATGGCTTGAATTGTCGAATGACCTACTTATACATTAGCAGCAGCTTGGCCAGCATAGAGGTTGAACAAAAAGAAGCCTAGCCTTTTGTTGAAGTTAAAGCTATCATCCTATCAAGTCTCATCAAAATCGATGATATAGTTTAAGCGTTAAAGGGTAACAAACAATAAGAGTTACTCGCACATTTATATGGCTACAGTATTTACCAATCAAAACTATAGGTATTTGAAAACTTCTAGAGACGGATTATCTATAAGTTTAATACAAAATAACGGGCCTTCCTTCCTAAACAGTCAACTTAATAAAAGTACAAGCTATCGTGTGTATAATTGCATTGTAATGACATTGGCAGTCGAAACATGCAGCCTGGTAGGAACTCGCAGCTCACATACCAAGTGAAGAATGCGAGGCTCACCGTGAAATCCGAGACCATACTTATTTTATGTTCGCCGGTTATTGAATTTGATACAATCGTTACATATGTCGCTACGATAGAGAAAATAAGAAAATTGATTGGAGAACTTTGTACGGAGAATTCGCAAAGCTGTTCAATTTAAATATACAACTCAAATATTTAAGTGAAGTTTAGTTGCATGAATAAAAATATTAAATAACTTGTTAGCGTTTCACTATCGAATAATACCACATTCCATTCGGAAAAAGAACGAGTTTTAATCATCATCGCTTCTTGAAAGTATTAAGATTGATTTCATTCACAAAACGCGATTCCTCGCGATATTTTCCTTCACAATAACTCAGCAAAAACGTCACTAAGCATAAAAACAAATGCACACCAAGAATTAAAGTTTAAAGTTTCAGGCAAAACTCACTGTACGAATTTAGACGAAACTTGGTTCACAAATAGTGTATAACACAGAATTTTATCCCGATAGGCCCGCGAGCAACATCTAGTCCTTCTTTATACGCAAAAAGATTTTTGCCTAACAGTCAAATATTTATTGGCGGGCATTATTACGTTACCAAACAATTTTTAAGAATAGCCAGACATCTTTCAATCTCTAAGATCGAGTCAAGATTTCTCCCCATTAGAATAACAACTCGCAGACAAGCAAAAGATACGCCGATAGATAATAATAGCATTTATTGCAATGCCTAAGTATTTATTAGGTATTCTTTTAATATCTAAATAATGACTTCAACAAGGAAGAATTTCACACAAAAGATCGGAAGATACTCACTTTATCAATCACAGCATGACAATAGATATATAAAAAATACCTAATAAAATAAATGTTGATTATAAGTTCTTATCATAATTAAAAGATTAAGAATAATAATGCAATCTATAGAATTCTCAATTATTTTATTGACAATATGAAGTAAGTATATAGTGGTCCATTTTATGGATTTTGTTTTAATTTTTTTTTATATATACAGAAATGCATTAAAAGTAAAACATAGCATTATGTTGTCTATGCTCGACTTTGGTGTGATGCAAGTGTTTGGGTTTTTGAGCTATGCAAATAAATAAATATATTCATTGGGAATTATAGTGGATCATGTCAACATTACATTGCATTATATTTAACAAACTGTGTCATTATGCCAGCAAAATGTCGATTTGATCTTTTAATAGTGCCTATACAACAAGCCTGCTTTGTACACTCAGCAAAAAAAAACAGATTTAGGATCAGGTATAACCCCAAAACACAGTACAAAACTTTTTTTGCTGAGTTTTTTGACTTTACAGACCCAACAAATAGTTTGTCAAACTACAATATACTGTGTATTACATACAAGAGGACATTGAACACTTCAACACTCAAAACTTATACTAAAAACCTTTCTTTATCATTTATCCCTCACAGACCTATAAATACTAATTACCATAAATTCAAACCCTCACAATTTATAACTACATTGTGTATTTTAAATACGTGATTAATGACTGAGATAATAAATATATAAATTATATTTATTGATGTGTGCAAATAAACTGTCCAAAGTACATATTGCTTCCTCATGCCATCTTATGAGGTGAATAGGTCACAATAATATAAATGTTGCTAATTAACTGTAAGAGGGGATGTTTCACATAGTACCAGCAAGATAACAGTCTCAATGAACTAGTTCATCTACAAATAATATACCAATAACACCAATTTTCTCCTGCACCAAATGACACAAAATTATCCTAAAATAAATACTTAATCTTTCCGCTTGTAGAAGCGTCTCCTAAGGTCATCTATGTCAACTAGGTAGTATGTGCCAGGGAATAGTGTGTCTATTGATCCCGATGGCTGATAAGGTGCTGTGTGGTAGTTCTTAGTTCTAACATCCATGCTCTCGGAAAACTGGCTAGGTGGAATACTCTGTCTTATCTCCAACATAGACAAACCCTCATTCAAAGAATTGATGAGCTTAGCCAATTTAGAACCAGCACTCATGTCATTACAAATGTTCATGGAGTACATGGTTGAAGCCAGACCAGATCCATAAGAGAATAAACCAAATTTCTTCCCAATCAACTGTTCTGGTGACTTACTGACAAGATATGAAGCGAGCCCCCCATACAGTGATGCAGTATACATATTACCTATATTCTTAGCTATGTGTAGAGATGGCTTGGTTTTCTCATCAAATAAAGGCTCACTGTATGCCATAAATGCTTTTTCTACATCTCTATCAAAGTATGTTTCTTCTAGTTTGTGAGAGCTGAAGTCTGACAACCCTGGGAACTGCTGCTCGCGCTGCTCAGGTGTTGCATTGAGGAAATCATTAAAACAGACCCTAGCTAGAGATTTCTGCACCAGTTTACTGTAAGGTGAGTGGAACAACATACCATCCAAGCTCAGCAAGCCTTTAAAGTCCGGCTCCACTTTCCTCATCTTCTTACAATACAAGTTGTAACAATTATCTAAAGCACTGAGGTAGCATTGTATTGAGAGCTTTCCATCCACATAGGGGAACTCTGAAGCCAAGTCTGGCTTGTAGAAGTCATAAGCATGTGTCATATATGAAGCACGTACACCACAGTCCAGGACCAGAGGAGCATCCGGCCCTATCAGCATTGCAACTGCCCCTGCACCTCCTGTAGGCCGCGCTGGCCCCTTGCCGTACACTGCAATGTCTCCTGCCACTACTATAGCCTTTCTGCCGTCCCATGATGATGACTCCACCCAGTTCACAGCATTAAAGAGAGCTGCAGTACCACCATAACAAGCATTAGTGGTGTCTATACCTTCAACATCTGTGGCCCCTTGCTCAGCAAATAGGGTCATTAAATAAGTCTTCACACTTTTACTTTTGTCTATGATAGTCTCCGTACCAACTTCCAGTCTTCCAATGTCATGTAGATTAATGTTATTTTTCTCTATCAGTCTATGTAAAGCTGTCATACAAATCGAGTTAATGTCTTCTCTGTCTGTACAGAAACCCATTTTAGTCTGGCCCAGCCCGACTGTGTATTTGCCGGCGGACACTCCATCGAATTTTTCCAATTCAGTTTGATCTACGTATTGTGATGGGAAGTATAGTTCCATGGCAAGGATGCCGACATTTTCTACTCTTCCGCCCATGTTTGAGTGTAACTTTCACGCTTTAAGTGAGTATATGATCGCGGACCGTTAGTGTGAGTCGGGACGTGTTACCCGAGCGATGTAACCGGTGCAGACTGACGGCCGGGCAACGGGCCGCGCGCCGCGCGCCTTGCGTCCGCCGTGTCTCGCACGATGCCGACGTCAGCACCCAGCCTCACGTTACCGGTACGCACACCATTGACCTAATACCAATAACCAGCTTTCTTTCGCTCTTACGCGAACGTACGATAACAGTATTTACGTTGCGCGATGCCGATTGATACCCGTTTATAGCAATGTCACGACTAACTTTATTATTGTATGTTAACTCTGTGTCTTTTAAAGTCTTTTCATACAATTTTGTAAAATAAGCCGCTAGCAAATTCATGCATTAGTTCTCATTGCCTATTTCACTTCGAAGTTTGACGCATTTTTGACAGCAATCATGTGGTTATGTCAAAGAGAAAATGTCAGGAGCGTTCTCAACCTTGACAAAAGTAAAATCTGAAGAAAAACTACAACGAGGCAAAACCACTTGGACTTTGGACTTTAGTTCCACATTCAGTAATAAATTTGTATAAAAATATTTTTTTCCGTGTAACGGTAACCACCGTTGAAACAAACGCTAAACTAGAAAGACAGGTTCACTGACGATGACACATGTCGCTTTAGTAGTCCGACTTCGGACTATCAAAATATTGTCCGTACGTTGACCCCAAATCATTCTTGACCTACATTTTGATAACATTTTTATCTTCTCTTACGATTGTCCACTTTACGATGTTGATTAATTTTATGGCATCTTAACCGAGAAACTTCAGTAGTACCTAAGCGTAATTTTTTATGGTGTTAAGATACGGTTAAGTTTACGATAAAACTTTTTGATCTTACGATGTATTTATCCTCTGAATTTTTTAATTGGACTTATTTTTATTTTTTAACGTTATTTATTGATTTACTTGAAAGCTTTCCAAATCATTAAAGCGAACATATGAAACATGTAAATTGCATAATTATCGAATTAAGGAAATACATCTATTTCTAATTTATAATTTCCTTACACAGACCGGCACTCCTAACCTACATATCACTTGAACCAGGTATAATTTGGCGAAACGGCGTTATTTAATTATTCTATTTCTAATCTATTGCCTAGGTCAGTTTATAAAGAATGTGGGCTGCAGCCACGATATCAATTTCTTTTGGATTCTAAATACTATTATTACCTTATATAAAATTGTAAAAGTCAAATTGTTTATGCTTTTCCGATAATGTAAAAAAAGTTCTTGCTGCTTTATGATCATAATAATTCCAGATTTTCTTCTAATTTTGGAAATATAGATAGCCTTTGTTATAAAGTAGAACATAGACAGTCGGCAAAAATGAAAATCGAAAGGAAATTTGTAGATTTATTAGAAATATTTATCCTTAAATTAAATACTTTAATACATTTTATATTAAGTGTACTGTCTAGTAAACTAACTTAAAAGGACTGCATTAACAACTGGATCAGATACAGTATTGGTGTCAGTCTTGGAGTCTTGGAGTGCAGCCTTGGAGTTCTTTGGTATAAACTTATAGAATTTTACACCTGAAAAGAGAAAAAGAAGTTTTTGAAAGACTTGGACAGGACAGGAGTAAATAGCGAACTCAGAGAAAGCGTCTTTTTCTAAATGCTGTTGTTAGCTTAATTTGTACAGCTGCTTTCTTTTTTTTTTCTTTAAATTATCGGACAATATGATTGTCAAACATTTACCAAGCAACCGAAGATAATCTTTTTTTTTGAAAAAAAAAATATTTTGTTCGGTACCAACCTGACGGATTAATTCGAACTTCAAATTCTTCGCCTGATTTCAAATAACGAATTTCTTCATCTTTGTAGAGATCCTAAAAACAATTAGGTATTACAAAAATATTGTTAGAGCACTAAAATGGTAAGTGTATTAGTTTTCAAAGTTAAATAATTATCGTATTTATGTCTTTTTTACTTTTTACATATTCTTGCTCAGAGGAAAACGTAAGGCACAAGTTATTTTTTTTTATATTTTCATATTAACTGTATAAATCTGGACTAAAATACGTACATGAACTTCATAATCGCCATCTTTGAGTTTCATTTGGTAGAAGTCGAAGGTAGTAGCGTAAGGGCTGCCATCTTCTCGAGTGCTGACGAACGCAACTGCATTCGAACCATCGTGCAGCTCACGGTTCCAAATCTCCAGATGATTTTTCTAAGAAAGAAAAATGCTTTAAAACATAAAACAGTATGCATATTTCCAGGTTCCAAATAGATAGGTATAATACTTCTTAAGTCTCTTTTGCTATTAAGTAAGTGAGGGCATTACTTTCCAGATTTTTAAGCCATTTGATCGTTAAACGATATTAAACATAACTTATACTGAAAGTGTAAAAGGTGATATAAAATTTCATCACGCGCGCAGCATTCGGTCGAATTGCAAACCTCCTTTTTACCTAAAGTCAAAAGCGACGACACACCAAAAACAAAAAAATATGTTCAAAATAACTCTACTAACGGAAGCTTGTCCCTGTTTCTTCCACACCCTTGACCCCTGCTTGCCGAGAGGATCCTGATTGACAGCAATGATGTCCTTGTTCAGCAGAATCTCCTTGAACTCGGGCCTGATGGTGTCCAGGTCCACGCTCATGAGGAGCGGGGCCGCCAGGATGGCCCACACCGCCATCTGGACCCGAGCTTGGTCCACTGATAGGCCAAAGTTGCCGATTAATAGCTGAAACATAGTCAATACTGATTAGAACTAAAGACATAGATAGTACCTAATATCGAAACATATTTTCTGCTTGTAAAACTTGGAGATAAACGGATGGCAGCCATAATCCTAGGGTTCAAAATAGAGGTTATTTGATTGGGTGAGACATGTTTAAAAGGATATGCAGGAGCAGTTTGTTAAATAATGCGTTTTTAAAGCTTAAATTTTTTCTCTAAAGGAAATCCCACTCTGAGGCAGAAAATCCTTGTGTCGCAGGAAGTTTCACAAACATTCAAATCACATGCACAAAGGCATCTAGACAAGACAAGCATTCGTGGATCACGAAAACGTGTCCTACCCGGGGATCGAGCCCGCGGACATTGTGTGAGGCGTGGTTACAAAAATGCCCGGTTAGGCAAGTGGTTGAGCCACTTGATAAATAATAATTATTTCTACAATTTGTGTTTAACCACAATTATCCTCCAGTAACGCCCAGCAGCTACACCTCACCATATCAGGATCGTTCCAGTGTCCGGGGCCGGCGTGCTGCGCGAGCCGCTCCTGGTTGTCTCCGAACCAGTCCATGATGTGCACCACGGACGCCCACGAGTCCTCGATGTCGCCCCAGTTACGCCACATGTTGCAGTGCTCAGCTATCGATGAATAATTTGGCTGGAAATTGAGTAATATGTGAGGTTTCTGAATAGAGCAGAACAAAAGGGCTGGGTTCACTAAGCCACAGTAGACGCTATTACTGTGACTAGGCTGTTGCTCTAGTGGTTTGTGGCCCAGACTGATGTGCTGGAGGTCGTGGCTTCGATTCCCACCCAGAACAAATCTTTGTTTGATGAACACGATCATTTGTTCTGTGTCTGGGTATAATTTGTCTACATGTATGTACTGAGAAAAATAAGAGAATGTTTATCAGTTGTCTAGTATTCATAATACCTATATTATGTAATATGCCATGATACATTTGAGACTAGAGGACGTTATGTGCGAGTTAAAAAATATCTGAGAGTTCCTGTAATGCATGAGAATTCCAGGTACTTGATACGAGATTTTCAGATTTTCAATAAAAAAGTTTCAATTACGGCTGTTGCAGAAAAAAAAATCTATCATCAATAATTTAAATTCACCAGCAACTGAATTAATTGCAATCTTTTCCTCCTTATGTGATGACTTTAGATGGCCTATGAACAATGCCATCGTCTAAATGTAATTTATTTATGCTTGTCATGTGACAAGTCATAACGAATGCGGTGTGGTCCCGAATAGAAATGTTAGAGGCAAATCAGTCAGAGGCCACAGTTATAAAGTGACCTGAAACTTTAATATCGGTATCAAATCATCATATAAGATTAATATTTTTATTTACTTCTATTAGGTGATTTGTGAAAGCAATCCACTGCTTGGTTCTTAATCTATTGCTACAAGTTTAGCGGCAATTCGATACACTCGAAGCTAAACAACTTAGAAAAACTAGACGTCACAATAGGTTTTTTTTTAATAACGTGGCCATTGACACATAATTAGTGTTACTTAGTATTTTTTCCGATTAATGATTTGAGTCGATTTTAATAATTTAAAGTTGTTACAACTTTAGTATCGCTCTAAAGAAATTCTTTTCAAAAAACATTTAAGCAATAAAATCATATAGGTGTGTCCTTCCTTTTATCTAATTGGATAATTATTAACCCTTTTTCATTTCAAATCAATTTTATTTTAATCCTTGTTATTAAGGATATTCTTACCTTCCGTGCTGCGTCTTCTTGATAAGCGGGCCAACTGCATGAGTAGAGTATGGGCCGACCAGTTTTATTCAATATCTTTCCAAATGATGGATATCCTGAAACATAGAAACTTGTAATTAGCACTGAAGCAGAGAAAAAAGAACGTAAAATTCCTAACAATCGTAACGCTTTCCACAAAATTTTAGACAAATCATCACGCGGGTTCCAAAGGGACTTCAGTAGCCTTATTTAAAAATATACTTAGTTTCCCTTTACTAAGACCTAAATTTCCCAGACCTTTAACAGGGGACTTTGCCTTAAAGTGACACATGAGCAGCTAATTTCTCAAGTTTCTCACCTTCATCCATTTTCTCCGGGTCTATGTAACAGCCGTCCAGTTTAAGGTAGTCTATCTCCCATTCCACAAACGTGTCGATATCCACCTTCTCATGGTTCAACACTCCTGGGTAGCCGGCGCAGGTCTTGTTCCCGTAGTCCTCATACATACCGAACTTCAGGCCTTTACTGTGGATCTGAAATAATAAAAGAGATTTTAGAAACATGGAGAACTAGGCTATGAAGATTTTTTTTATTGATGATCGATAGAGGGATGGTTCTTATAGGAAAGGAATATTGTTAATTGTACAGTACAATTGTAGTTGGTTACAGGTTCAGAGGGCTGGCAAAATCTGCATAAAGAAATAATATGATTGCAATATTTTTTAAACGATTCCGGCAGCAAGGCATTTAATCATTGTGTTGCGTGTTTTACAAACATACAAATCACATGCACAAAGACACCCAAACTCAGAACAATGCTTGTCCTACGCGGGGATCGAACCCGCGACACGACAACCACTCGGCTATCCGTGCTGTCCAAGTTTGACAGCACACCTATTAGAACATCGTCTCCTTCCACAACCGTTATTTCTTTAACCAAAATGACTTCAGGACTTACATAATCAGCCACAGCTTTCATTCCATTTGGGAATCGTTCCTTATCGGGCACCATGCGGCCTTCCGAACTCCTCTCTTTCTCCAGCCAGCAATCATCGATGCCAAGGTATTGATAACCAGCTTCTAAGTAACCATCGCTCACCATGCGATCTGCTGTCCTTCTGATCAAGTTCTCACTGTAAAAACGAGAATCAAAACTAGTATTAGAAGTTACCCCACTTGGTAAGTAGGTACATGAAGGTAAATAAATATACATAATTAAAATACCATGAAAGTTATCTTCGAAAGGAAGAAAGGCATGATTTCACTAAATACAGTTTATAGTGTAAGTAGTATCTATGCTACATGGAAAACGAAAAAGAACAAACTTGAGGCATTTACCTCTAAATCAAAAAAGGAACCTAAACAAAAATATGTTTTATTAGTAAATTTCATCTGTGACTAAAAATCTAATACTATTTGCTACCTATGCATCATCTTTATTTTCTTGGTTGGGTACCAATCACAGTACTTTCAGTCCTCAAAATATAAGCCTATCTATAGCATCATTATCAATAACTGAAAGGCCTTACAGTTTAATACAAATATCCTCTCTTCATGAGAGGATTCATAACTCTCAAAACTGATCAAGGATCCAGTCCATCAAAGTAAATCTTACCTAATACATTCTTTGGGATACTTCTTGCAGTCTGTGATACATCTGAACCGCTCCCAGGTGAGCCAGCCCATCGGTGGGGTGAGTGCTAACCCATTGTCGAGCGCCAGCGTCGAAGACAGACCCAAAAGGATTAAATACGTCACCAGCATCTGATAAAAACGTTTCGTTGTCACAGCCATTTATTTTGTAAAGAGGAGAGAGAGAGCCATTTATTTTGAGAAGAAGACTTCACTGTTAGTCTGAGCATAAGCTTTTATTTTACTGCTTTTCTGAAGTTAGCTATCTCAAGAATTGGCTATAAGACAGATCATGATCTAACGCCACATGAAAGTGCTGCCTTCATGTCCATCATTTTTAATTCCCCTTTTTTAAGAAACTTATAGCATAGTACAGTAGAAGTTAAGAAATAGGTGACAATAAAAGGAAAATGAAATGTGTTTTCAAAGATTTCGTAACAGACAATTGCGATTATTTGGTCTAATAGCTTACTGGCGTCCGACAGGGACCCTTTTTTTCAGTATGTTAATTTTGTACGATTTCCATTTTTAGCCTGCTTATATCCCAGTGCTAGGCAAAGGCTTCCCCCTTTCTCTTCCACACCTCTCTTTTTTGTGCAAGTTCCGGCCACGTGCGCTCCGCTTATTTGGCCAGATCGTCACACCACCTTCGTCGCGGACGATTTCCATAGTAGACTATTATTAGGCTACGTATAAAACGAGCATGAAGTAAAATACCTATAGATACATAGAATAAAATCGTAAGACATTAAAAATCTATACTGCTGTAGCTGCGAAGTCTACAAGCTAAACCCACAAACACTGTATAAATATAAATAATATCTAGTCGACAGTGTACACATAATCAAAATCAAAATCAAAATCAAAAGTCATTTATTCAAATTAGGCTACTAAGTAGCACTTTTTGAAGGTCAAATTACATTGACAGCACCCAGTTTTGCCCACCCGTCACCGCTTCCTAAGTGCTTTTGCTGTGAGAGAAGAAACGGCGCAACAAACTCCCCAGCAGAACATATAGGCACTTAACCGTCAATATGTTTACAAAGGCCCACAATCTTGTACAAACGTTATCAATTCGATATAATCTGTGTGATACCTCAATACCGTGTCATTGACCCCGACAATACTCTAACAGCTGAGTCAACTTACTTAACATATTGAATAGAAGACGTACTACTCAAATTCAATATTAGTTTTTAATGTCGTAAGGAAGATTTATTGGGAATAGTGGAACACTGACGACTAAGTATAAGTACAGCAGTAAATAGTATCACTACATTCCGATTTTCCAATAAAAGCCTCTGATCCAAACCTGTTAAAAAATTATGTGACCAAATGACAATATTCACATTAAATTAAAATCAACAAAATCGGTTTATCCAGTCCAATAACATGAGGTACTAGAATTTAATCCTAAGAGGAGCTCGTGGCTAAGCTATAACCGCATAAGTGAAACGCTCACAGGTTAAGCTATGCTTGACGCGGTTGGTCCGTAGATGGGTGACCATCTGTGTCATAGCGAGTTCCTCCGTGTTTCGGAAGGCACGTTAAATTGTGGGTCCCGGCTGTTATTCCTACATCTTTGATAGTCGTTACAGGTAGTCAGAAGCTTGAAAAGTCTGACAACCAGTCTAACCAAGGGGTATCGTGTTGCCCAGGTAACTGGGTTGAGGAGGTCAGATAGGCAGTCGCTCCTTGTAAAACACTGGTACTCAGCTGAAACCGGTTAGACTGGTAGCCGACCCCAACATAGTTGGGAAAAGGCTAGGCCAATGACTAGAATTTAATCCTTTAAGAGAACCTCCTCTTTTAAGAAGTCTGTTGATAATTTTGGTTCAGGTAATCAAACGACTAAAAAGCAGTGGTCATTGTACAAATAACAAAAATGTTCTAAATTAAGAAACATGCTTAATACAGGGTCGCAGTAGTGGATTAAGGGCGAACTTGTACAGTCTAGAGAGAAAAGTGTAAAAAATAATTCCTAGGAAGATCTTTGCTCAGCAGAACTTTCTAAAACTGTCTAAAAGACATAAAGTAGGTATCTATTTGCAAAGCTGCTGAGAGAATTTTAAACATTAAGTACGATTTATTATTATGTCGTAATGTTTTCGAAATATTTACACGTAACAATAAGTTCGTTTTAATGCGCCAAATAACTAAATAGCTACGTGATTAATAAGCTCAATAGTAACAAATTATAATAGTCAATGGTATTTGACTTTCCCTTTGATATTTTAATTAGTGCGAAGTCTACTGAACACGCCTATTCAGTCGAGTTTTATTGGTCTTGTAAAATGATTATATTATTCACATGTAGTTGTAAAAAATTTCCCATATGAGAAAAGTTTGAACAATTATTACAGAAAGGCACTGATAAAAAAGGCACTCAGACCAGGTATCGCATCGATGTTTTTTAACACAAGCAAACCAATAACAAGTTTAACCAATTTGATAAAATTTAGGACGTTGATAGGTTGATAGGACTTTTCCAAACCGCTATCGCTTATCGTTATAATGTATAGACTATTTTTTTTTACTTTCATACTTTTTGGAAACACTTACGAAACTACGGTACTGCATTAGTGAAGTAATAAGTAATTAGGAAGTCTACGTTAAAAGATAGTATATGGATATATAATAATTAGTCTACGGGGAGGGACCAGGACATGGAAGGTCATAAACCTATTAGTAATGTGATCTAAATGCCATCGTCACGTACTACTCCATGTCCAGCCAGCGTAGCCTTGACCCAAGGTTTCTACAATGGAGCCGACTTATACACGATTGTTATTTGGTCAGCTCCTTTGTGAATAGAATAATTATAATTATAATAGCAAAACCAGCGGTAGAGCCTAATTGTCAATTGCTAGCGCCAATAAATTAAGAAAAAAACGCGGTCTATACAAGCACTACAGACTTGGTTTTTTTTTTTAAGAAAATGCAGTGTTAGAAAATTATTATTACTGTTAATGTTGTTTTTTTTTTCAGCTCTTCACGCCTATTGTTGGCCAATGACAAAAAATGTTGATTTTAAATTTTAGACTTAGATAAGTATTAGGGTGGTGTTACTACTAGTAAAACTTAGCCGTAAAAAAATTAAATAGAGTCTACTGAAAGTTATTATAAAAAAAGAAATATTTAATTATTATAATAGTTGTAAATGTAGTTTAATAAATGACGTACCGAGTCGTCATTGCTTACAAGTAGCCGTAAAATAACAGTTAATTTAGATAAAACTGTCGGAAGACATTAAATATATATTAAAAGACGCTTTGTAAACCTCAAATTTGGAGACCGCAAAATTGTATTAATAATTAATTAATCACTTGTAATTAATTACAATTATACTCACTTGTAAATCAAACTTTAAGATTGTCGATATTCAATTATGGAGTATGAATATGTATATTTAAAAATAAATACGAGCTTTTTAATATTCGCATGTATTTGCAGAATGCTAGAAAATGATAGGCTCGTAAAAAAAGATAGTTTATGTAAGGCTGGTAACATACCTCATGAAAATAAAAGAAATGACATATTATAATTTTAGATTTTCTAGATGTAATAAATTTTTGCTACTATGATGATTTCTTTAGACATATTTTTTCTTGAAAATAAACAGATTTAATTTCTTTTTTATCGCTTTTCAAACTTTACTTTGTTTCTCAGTATATTTGTCATTATTGGATACTTTGTAATCTTAGTAATTCTTAGATAATTGCTTCCATTTATTTTTATTTCCGCTTTCGTTGTTGCGACATTTTACTTCTTTTTTCTATAGTTGCGTGACAGAAAACGTGTTCTTTGTCCTAGCCTAGATAATAATTGATCTTAGACAATCAATCCGGATAATTGCTTTTTATTGTTTTTATCATAAAAATGACGATTTGCAAAACATTTTCACATTTAAATTATACACATACATATATTATATTGCTATTAATTAAATTTGCTTAGCCAAGCACAAAAATATTTTAATTGAAAAAAATATTATTAGTTTATGCTTATCACTTGTTACTTGTAAGCTCTAGTTTTTCCTTATTATATTTTTAACGTTAAAAATATTAACTTACCAACCTTACTAAAAACGTAATTTCATAAAAATAATTGAATTTTTATTAGGCTAAATTAAAAAATGTAGGTCTCAAATTAATTCCGTTGTTAAACTTAGCTTCTGCTAAAACAGTAGGTATTATTTAAATATTCTCGTCGTTATTAATTAAAAAAAAGAAACAATAAAATACACAATTGTTTTAAAATGAAATGAAATAAACTGTACTGTACATACCTTGCTCTTGTGACTTTTATTCGGAATTTAAAAAATATCTTTTTTTAACACACTCATGAATTCCTTTCGTATTTATTAGGCAAAGGCGTGCGGTCAGCAGCCAGGCATAGACTGCACCCAACTCGTATTGGCGCGAAATGATAAGGTTACTGTTTATACAGTACTTATCTTGTCTGTGGTAGAGGCCTACTCCTCGAGTAGGTACCTACTTAAAATTATTTAAATGGATATTACTAAAATGACAAAGAAATTCCTTTACAATAGAATCTGTTTTCGACGTTTACAAAGCTAAAATAATTTATTCATTCATTTCAGTAGAGCAGAAAATTTGGTATGTAGGATTTCATTTATTTGTTAACCTCAGTTTATATATTGAAAAACAATAGATTGTTTACCAAAATTACTTAACGGAGGCAGGTAAATATTTTACGAGATATTTTTTGTATGCAAGAACAATAAAAACTAAGATTTCAAGCGTTTTAACCTATATGAGGTCTTATTTTAAATTTTAAAACAATTTTGAAATTAAAACTTGTTACCTATATTTAACCATGTAGGTATACTTATTGTAAATATAACGCATTAGGTCCGTTCGCTGGTATACAGCTACAAAGAACGGATTGGAACTGGAACGAACTAGATTCTTCCAGAAAATAAAAGATGGTTGGATGATTTGACCAGTACGCTGTCCATCAAGCGTACTGGTCAAATCAGGGCAAAGGCCTCCCCTAAATTCTTCCACGATCCTCTATTCTAGGAAGCTTAAAACCAGCCCACGCCGCGCCGTATTTCTATCATGACGCCATCAATTCTCAGGTCGGGGTCGTCAATCCTGGCTGGCTCCCAAAGTCATTATTTTTGCTAGAGTCGATGTAAGAAAATAGGCCTTTGCGCAGCTCTGAAAAAACTCAAGCTAATAAAAAAACAATTGCAAATCCGACTCAAAATCCTACGACTATACTTTCGAGTACAAGTATCGCCTTAAATAATGTAGATTTATTTTGTCCATCATTCGCTATCAGTCAATTAGACAATGAAGGTTCACTATTTAGAATTTACACTTAACCTGGAAACTGTATCTATGAGTAAACACTTGACATCCATACAAATTAGGTGATTATCTTATCATGCTTTTGAAAAACATAGAAAATCCGTTAGGCATTAAGGTAGCATGCTTTTTCCCTTAACAATAAATCCTTTTTACGATGTTATTTTTTTTTGTGTTAAGATCTAAAAACACCTGTTTAATGAATAATGCACAACTGCAATGTTAGGCTCCCCGATTGGTGACAAAAACTACAACCTGCTAGACATTAATAGGTACTTAATTCAAGTAAATATTATATATTTGAAGGATCTCGAGTTCGATTACAAGGCATGCACAGAATTTTAGAATGTTGTGTGATTTCGTGGGTTCGATTCCCACCCAGAACAAATGTTTGTGTGATGAGCACGATCATTTGTTCTGTGTCTGGGTGTAATTTATCTATATTATGTATGTATTTAGAAATATATAAGTAAGTTTATCAGTTGTCTGGTTACCATAACACAAGCTCTGCTTAGCTTGGGATCAGAAAACCGTGTGTGAGTTGTCCCAGGATATATTATATATTATATATTATATATTTATTTCACAGATTTCATGTTCCTTAAGACACGAAAAACCGTGGATCCTGATCTTTCTCCACGTCGTGTCTGTTGGGCTAAAGGGAGTGGAAGCACAGAGAGTGCCCTGTGTTTACGCACACTCTAGTGAACTAAGTACAATATGTCCTGATTGAGCATATAGAGTGCACAAGCTGCTGTCCAGTTGCTGTACTGGACGAAATTGGTCAGGACATTATTATTCAACAAATATACGTGGATACCTACTTAAATATCAGTGACATGTGAATTGTATAGCATCGAAATAGGAATTTTAAAACTATTTGGCACAGATAAAACAGCTTATCAGCCCGTATAACTATGTAAAGCATGCATTGATTTATTGTCGCATACTTGTGATGCTACGATTTTCAATTGATTTACTAATTCTATCTCTACATTTTTGTTTCAGTATCTCTGTATTATAATTAGCTCAGATGTCAATCTCTAGAAGAGACCGATTAGAGAGATAGAGAGAAATTCTCTATACCCTTTATTTATCTGCATTGCCCGATAGTTTCGGACACAATCGAACGCCGCTGCTTGGGCTGTATTTTCTTCGTTTCAACCGCGTCCCGTCTCTGTCCTTTTTACGACATCCAAAGCGTCTTAACTGTTGGCAGGATTACAAGATAAGCCCACCTAGATACCTACTTTCATCTTTCCTGATTTGACACTGAAACAGTGCTCAATACTTGAGCAGTGATTAGGTACTTAATTTTTGAATTGTTGTCTTGTTATCATCGTCTGGTGGTACGAAGTTCACTGGGTCAGTTCGTTGTACATACTTCTCGGACCTTACACAAATTAGTATTCTCTTGGAAATGTATGTTTCCTACGTATTGTGAATTCATTAATTGACGTATTTCTATTTAAGGTAAAATTACGAATCTATTTAAATTGTCTACGATTTAAATATATTTATATGTTTTTATCTATCATACTTTATCATTAATGTAACATGGCAAGTGGAATGTATATATTTTTCAAAGTTCTAAGATGAACATTCAGTCTCAGCGCCATCTTTGTTTGCCACATGAAAGTAGACAACTATATGAATATGAATCCGCTACTATAAGAAACGGAACTACACGACACTAAATAAGTGCTATAATTTATTAATATTGAAACTTTATTTAAGTATGTAATTTAATGCTCTAAATCGTTTAAAAGACCAATTTTCATCTCAGTGTATAAAAATTGCAACGAACGTAAACGTGTTTTTAAGCGTAAAACGAAACGGAATAATTCGAATAACTTTGCACGTAGAACGGAACGGGAACCAAACGTAAACAAAAGTTGTGTTGAGTTGACGTTAATTTGAATTTATTTTATAAAAACAAAATACGCCTGATAAGTGGAACTGTGGAGTGCGCATACTACCGTGATGTAACGATAATATGTGGATAACAATTATCGTAACGTTTTAGATAAAACATTTCAATGCCAATGTTTTATAACTTGTTACAAAGGCAGGAAACAACACGAAAGGAAGTCGATGACTAATCCACGGTTCACTTTCAAATATCATGGGTACGGCGTACAAGGAGCTTTTTAAGTTATATGATATTATCCAAAATGGAACAGAAAGGTACGTGTTAAATTACATATCATGTGCTAATTCTCGAAGTTCGTGTAACAATAACAAAACTGGTCCCCGCGCACCTGCCGTTGGCTACAAGAATTTGGCAACAAGTATTCTGACTTATTTGAACATCTGTCTTCAATTTAAATAATGTTTCCATAGAACGTTTTACGTAATTTCTTTTTAAATTTGCTGTTTTAAAAAGGTTTATCGTCATTAGGATTACCATTTTCTACCCCCTGCAGAGATTATTGCAACATATTTTTTTTTTGTATAGGAATTCGCAATACCTACACAGCATGTGCAATATTGGATTATTCGGTCAGAGGATCATCTTAGGGGCGACTACATAATGCCTTGTAACTAATATAATAACCATACAAATTATAACCATGATTGAATTGGTAGCAATCAACTGCAATTATTGTATTTTTCTTTGGGCAAAAATTTAAGTTAAAAAAAATGAATACGAGTTCTTGATTTTTAACATCATTATTTTATATTTTTTTTCCTTCTCTCTTTCGTAGTATTATATCTCTACGAAATATTTTATGTCTTTTCCTTTTAAAATTTAATGTTTATTTTAATTAATATTCCATTTACCTCATCTAAATATTAAATTAGTGTAGCAAAACTAGTCCAATCATGTGAAGTTAAGAGATTCATGGAATTTTATGACTTTAATTTATTTTTAGATCCTTGGAAAGTTTCCTGGAGGAAAATAATATACAAATAAATCAGATAATACCTTGCAAAGGTATTGGAGTCTTACATTTGGCCGTGGGTGTGGAACCACCTGAAAAGTCTAAGAAATGCACTGAGTTGCTTCTGAAGAATGGAGGAGATCCTAATTTAAGGTATTGTGAAGCTTATTATCTGATCAAGCTAATAAATATTTATGTAACTGAGTTACAGTTTAATGAATTATTATGAAGCTCATTAATAAAAGAAAGTTTAAAGACAATGGCAAGATTGTTTCAAAAGAAAATAAACTTGTACAGTCAAGCCACAACTTTTTTTAAACAAAATACGAACTAAGAATATCATTTAAAGCTGCTATTATATATTTTTAGCAATGATGATGGGGTAACACCCGTTCACATAGCAGCAATATGGGGTCGCTTAGACAACCTAAAGCTCCTGATTGGGTGCGGAGGCGACCCATCCCAACGGGACTTAGATGGACACTCAGCATTTGACTATGCCACTAGAGAAGAGCAGTGGGAAGTATTTGACTATCTACACAATGTAATTGATCAGACGGACGGCTCTCCTGGACATAAGTGTGCTTACACTTTGGATTTAGGTAAGTTATGGCCAAGTTAAGATGTTTAATGGTTTTTTTTTTAATGAAGCACAATATTTGTTATCCGAGCGTACATTTTCCATAAAAGCTATACTAATGAATACATTGTGTTATTTCAGAGAGAGTACTTTTGACAACAGACCAAATAGTGGCCGAATATGGGCCCATTACTGACGAAATTACACAAGAAAAAGCTCCTACTAGAAAGACAGAACTTATCAATGAGTGGTGCGCAAACAATAGTTTAGCCATTAACAAGTTATACCCTACTATTATAGGGGATACATATCTTATAGACGACGAGTCGGCCCCTTGGAAAAGTACCTGCTTAGACTTCACAGAGAATATAACCCTTGATCTCACTAAAGATAGGATCTCCAGTGACGTAAACACTAGCTTTAAGTCATGTATATCAAAGAGATTAACCAGTGTAGAAATAAGTGGTATACAGAAATTGCAATTTACTTCAGATGAAAGCAAATCCATTGACAACTCAAATGGCTTGAACCACAGGATCAGTGTGTATGAGAACTTCTCCTTGCCTGGTTCACCAAGTAACATCACACATAAGAATTATAACACAAAGACTAGTTTAAAGAAAAAGAATCCAAAAAATACAAGTAGTTTGATCTCAAGTGATTTTTCACAAGAATTGGACAAGGTTTTAGCTGTGGCCCAGAATAAAACTAATGAGTGGCTGTGTGGGAAGGATGTGGCTTGTAACACCAGGAGATCATCAGCTAGCAGCGGTGTCAGCAGTAATTATTCTGGCGGGAGTATAGTGCTGGCGAATGTACATGAGGAGTATAAATATGAAGACAGAGAGGAAGATGTTGTGTTAATTGAGAAAAGGCTGCTTGTGTCGCCTGTTGTGTAAGTATTTTTATGTGTTAAAGGTTAATTGTTACAAATGAATAAATACTTAGAAGATCAGAATGTTAACCACTATGGAAGCATGGCAGCGAAATAAACGGCATCCCTCTTCAGACCCACAATAATAATTACCTTTAGATGCAGGAAAGACCCAGAAAAGCGTCTGCTTAAACATCAACAAATATATAATACTTGCGTATCAAACTATAGCTGCTAATGTAGTTGAACACGGTTTACTTTCCCAGGCTTCCATGTGACGATGGTGCAGAGAATGTGACTCCTGACATGACGATGGTCTCCGTAGCGTCCTCTCTGCCAGCCTCAGTGAAATATGATGACAGCACTCTGAGGAAGGAGCTGGTACGCCTTGGGTTTACCCCCGGACCAATACAGGACACAACTAGAAATTTGTATCTAAAGAAACTGCAAGCCTTGAAGAATGGGCCCAGAGAGGATGTAGAAGCTCTCAGTGATAACTTACAGGGATTAAATATTAATAACAAACCTAAGAAAAGTGAGTAAACTTTCAATTACGTTTATCTTATACTCTAATCTTTAGTACACATGCATAGTATTAGTATAGCAAAGATAAATTTTGTACAAAATATAAGTTATCGTTATATGGTAAACTTATCATCTGGTAGTAATGATTCATTTTTATATAACTGCAATAAAAAGGCACCAAAACTTATTAAAAGCCCTGTCACATTTGATTAAAAGAAAATATGTAAACTGTCACTCATTAGTCAGTTTACTTTTAGACATATTGTCTTATTTTTAAGTTATTTTTATTTAAATTATAAATAATGGTGATTCAGTTAAAATTTGCAAGTAATTTAGCATCTAAATTATTATGTAGAAAAGGTACAATTTAAATATCATAATAACACCGAAACATATTATTATATAGGTCCCAAGAAAAATATTATACTTTCCAATAGTTAATATCATTATTCCTTATAATATTTACAAAACAATTGTACAATTTTAGCATACAGTATTGAAATAGAGAAGTCTTTACGAACTGGTGACTGGATGAATGATCTCACAATACACATGGAACTGGAAAGAAAAGCGCGGGAAAATTTCACGGACACCAACAAAAAATGGCGGGAAGGAACAGCTAAGACCTCCTTTACCTACTTACTGCTGGACCCGCGGATGACTGACAATCTGCCTGTCAAGGCCGGAAAACAGAATAAACATCTGTCTTGGGTCACATTTGTTAATTCTATCTTCTATGTTGGTAAAGGTAAGACTTCCTTAACAATTTTCAAATTGAACATTTATAAGAATTGCTCTTTTGTAGATAGTAACGACTGAAACATTTTTTAATGAAAATACTTTTATGGTAAGTTTTGTAATACACTGTTAAGTCCGTCCCAAAACCACACTAGTTGTTGTTTCCATTATTATTTCAGTAATTATGTACTTGATACCATTAATAACGTGACAATATCTCTTGTTTTGCAGGTAAGCGCTCCAGACCTTATTCTCACTTATACCAAGCTTTAACACTTTGGAAGAAGGACTTCAAAACATCTAAAGACAAGAAAGTTCAACATATCCTCGACATTTGGTCGGACAAAGTAGGTGTGGTTTGTCTACACATATTTCAGAATGTTATCCCGGCTGAGGCATACACGTACGAAGCCGCTATGATCGATGCTCTAGGTCTTACAAGTTTAAAGAACCTTAAAGTTGGGAATTATTACGGGGTTGTTGCTTCTTGGCCGCTTAAAGAAAGGCGTATGCTTGGACAATACCTTCTATACAAGGCAATGCTTATATTTCTGAGTGAAGGTGAAAGGCAACTCAGGCCTGACGATCTAGACTGAAGTAGGTTACCTACAATAATTTTAAATTGGTTGTGATGAAGTTCTTGCGTTAAATTAAATAAATTTTTACACTATTTATTTTGTAACTTAAATAAGTTTATGTAAATTGTTCTTAAGTAGTGTAGTGTTTACTTAGCTTTAGACTAGTAGATTTTACCACAAGTATACAGTCCTGTTACAAATGAGAGGCCAAAGAATTTTTAAAGGTGGAGCCACCAGTGCTTTGATTATAAAACAGTAACTGTAATTCATTTTAGATAGAAATAATCCATTCTTAGATCCTGACAAAAAAGGTTTTTAATTTATTTAATCGTTATTTTCAATAATAACACAAATTCTCAACAATATCTAATTTTGGACTTGGGTTCAAATACTTATCTTTAAAAATGACCGGATCTCTGTGAGGTTAATAATTTTAATTATAATCGTCTACATCTAGACTCAAAAAGTATTAAAATCAATAAATAACAAGAAAGATTGTAAGAACAAGCTTATTTTGCAAACTTGCCTTATAAAAATAAGAGCTTTAAAATCTTGTAACCAAAAATATTTATCTTATACTCTACAATAATAATTTAGTATGTTTGATCCCTGTTGGCTTCACCCCGCACCAAACAAACTTACAATATTGTAATACGTAGCTATAACTCAAAATGTTAACTGACATTTTTATGCTTCCACATAAATTATTATAAAACATTTCGCATAATTTTGCATT
This sequence comes from Trichoplusia ni, assembly GCF_003590095.1. Classification (NCBI taxonomy): domain Eukaryota; kingdom Metazoa; phylum Arthropoda; class Insecta; order Lepidoptera; family Noctuidae; genus Trichoplusia; species Trichoplusia ni. The sequence goes on from NC_039479.1 coordinate 6,349,698, forward strand.
TACTTTAGTAATCAGTATTTTGAATAATTTATTTGTCGTTTTAACTTAAGCTTTAACACTTTTTAACATGTTAAGTTACCTTGCACCTTAGTATCTCGCACTGTTTTTATTTTTATGTAATCGCATATAATTTGCCCTGTAGTACCTGTATTTTAAGCAAATTGTATATTTTTTAGCTCTGTACTCTGTTACTAGTCATTAATACAGTAACTATAAGCATAATGTATCAATCATGACAATAAGCTTAACATTAATTTTACTGACTTTTTAGCAGGAAATAAAACTCATTTTTTAAGAAATAATTTATCTTTATTATTCCTTTTTTCAACGTCTCGAATTCTTTTCTAAGTAAAATCAAACTTGGCTTTAGTTACATCAAAAAAAAAAATACACAAATGTTCATTTATATATATCGATACATTATAAATACAATGATCATGTTTTATACCAAGTCGCCACTGGTACAAAATGAATGAAAGCGTAATAATGTTCGTGGTCGAACGGGGTTAAAACGAAAAGATCGATCAGTCTATGCGTCGACAGTGCACCGAGCGCTTGGCGTCTGAGATCAGCTGGCGGCAGCCTGCCCTGCTCTCCGGTAGCGGCCCGCGACACACGTACCATGCAGTGCATCGCATGCCCGCTCAATTTACTAAACGATCGCATCTCGGTTATTACCTAAAACATTTGCCTCGTATCGCGAGATACCGCATACTGCTACTAAGCCCTAACTGAATACAGAGCGGTGACAGTGCACGAGCCTCTTCATATAATTTACAAATCAACATAACGCTCCGATGGTTACTAGCACAGATATTAAGTTTGCGTTAATCACAGCTGATTATCACGGTCTTGAGCTCGTCGCTTCTCAAGGAGCTGTTGTCAGCAGGCCCACACTCTAGAACACCTTATGCTCGTGTACAGTTTATTATGTATAGCTTTACATTCTCACATCAATTAATCACCCAATTAAGATTAAAATATTCTCCAACAAGCAAAACATAGTGACTACATAAATTTTAAATTCCATTGAAAATATATCAACTTATCATGAATGTGACTTTCAAACAAGGTTTGTTTTCAATTTGAAGTATTCGAAAGAGTTTAAATATTGTTGATTGTGATTATGTGTTCGCGGTATCTGTTTGTCTCTACCATGTTATTATTAACCTCTCATAAAGATTAATTAACATTGATAAGTCACAATCAACTGCCATCGAGTAGCGCATCAATTATTTATGCAATTTTTAATTATTACGTAAGTAGACATTTTGCTTTTAAGCAACAGTATTTTATAACAAGAGAATAAAAGTCACTGGTTTTCAAAAATTCCTCGTCACAAACATGATTCACTTACACCATATAAACTTAGGTATTTAGGCCCCGCAATTTCTACAAAATATTGTTTTTTTTTTGATAATTTATTATGAAACAGGTACGCGCGTACATTGACTAAAATGTCATGAAAATAATACCATATTACTACAAATATTTTTTATGTAATTCTCTAAAATGTGTTTATAAATGTTTCTCTACTAAACTTGAAATGCAATCGACATGGTTCGTTCACTCGAATCGTCGCCACACGATACCCGCAGTGTGTACAGTTACAAATTAAATAACAATCATATCGTCACTTAATATAAAATACAAAATAGTTGCATCAACACAATTAAGATTTCCCCAAGTTAACCAATTGGAAGACTACTTTATGAAACAATTGATAGATTCAGTCTCGCCAACAGACGGCGAGTCAATCTATCAGGAAGTCAATGGTACTTTAAATGCATGGAAATAATATTGTCGTCGAACACAGGAGAACACTCGTTACCTATTGTGCAGTACAGAAACCCTAATCCCTTGCATCTGACAATATCGGACTATGAGATTTTTACAGTTATGATTAAAAGCCAGACATACATACACGGACAGCGATGTCCACACACTCCACGAATCTATAGGATGCTCTCTACATTATATAATAATAAGTCATTCTTCACTATATCGAGACAGAGTACGATTTGTGCACGCTACGACTCATATTGTAATGATCACATTGACGCCTTTAAACTTACCCTAAATTACTTAAATCTTAATTAACATTATACTTTAAAACTAGATACGCTCGCTTTCGTTTTGTGGAATGCAGATATCATAAATAAAGATCTTACTAGGCTGTATTCGCAATGATATACATTTTAGACACGGGGCTTCAAACATCAGTACAATGCCCAGAGGGAGAATCGGAAAATTCGATGTTTATATTACATAACCCTTATGGAACACTAACAATCGTAGGGTACTTTACACATAACACTAATATGTACAAAACTAGTTTGTGCTTCCACTAGTAAACATATAAAACAGGGTATTGCGGGCGAGCGCGACGTCCTCGCGCGCCCGCCTCGCACAACGTTCACAACATCACGGTCCTGAGAACACAACACTCGCAACTATAAGGTAACTATGTCCGGACACATTCTCTAACATTCAAAGCGCACATCACATACACATCGTGGGTTACGCGAGATCACAGTGTTTCATTATGGCTAGTGGCACTTCGCGAGGCGGCGGCGCGGCGCGGCGCGGCGGCGCCTCTCATTTGGGCGGCGTCGGGAACGAGTTGACGACGGCCTGCGTGCTCGCCAGCACGGCCGCCGCTGCAAAACATAATCTTCCATTACTGTCTCTGTACACGCATGCGCCTCGATACGTCTCTCTACGGATAGCTACACGGGTCGGGCGGGGCTCGCCCGCTCCTCCGCCGTGTGCTATCGGGCCCCTGCAACCAAGCACATACATTATTAGCCCAGCCCGAGGGGTGTAGAGTGGACGTCATCGATACAACGTATCATGTTCTTAGACAAAAGATGTGCAAACAATAACAATATGCACATTCAGGATGAAATAAGGTTAATGGTTTTCAAGTTACGAGCGCATGACCGCCCACGTGCAGTTATTACAATAGACAAACGGGAACAATGGCGTCATAGCTGCTTTATTTCTAGACACCAGTAAGAAGGGATATCTACTATATACCTACTTTGCTAGTAGTATTTAGAGGCACTATACACTTTTGCAGTATGTAAGTTATTTGCCGCTGCCAGTTCAACCTGGGCGAAACGTTATGCCATTAAAGTTACATGCTTGTTATTTGGTGCATATTATTAGGGTAATAACTTTATCAAAAATGTATCATGCCTCGTTGTTATATCGTACAGGTAGCTGCGTATTCTATAGCCAACATTTGACGCACTACAGTATGAATCTTTTGTTTAGCACTGTCATTTATTTGCAAGGATACGCTGCAAGCTACGAGGGGTTCGAACCCGTGACACGTCGAGGATCCGTGCTACGATGTTTATAGTTAGGCATTGGTCGTGCGTGCGTTGTGCGATGTGTTACCGGGGTATGGCGGCGGGTAGAGCGGGTAGCCGAGCCCGACGTGCGTGTGGTGGTGCGTGTGCACGTGTCGCTGCGGCGGCGGCGAGCGCGGCGAGCGCGGCGACGGCGCCGGCTCCTTAGGCGCGTCTGCGCGCGGCTTGTTCTGCGGGGACTTCGCGTGCTCCTGCGTAACATGTAACTTATTAGTATTCATAGATATATACAAATAATATACTTCAACATTGTTTTAAACCTTATAAATCGATATTATCAAAACCTTTTCATAACAAACTGGTAGGTACAAACGTCTGCATAAGTTTGATAAAAAAAGATTTATTTATTATCAGTGAAAATAAGATTTGAATTGGAAGATGATACAGTACCAAATTGAACAATTGTAGCACAGACTCCATTTTAGCGTTTAGAAATTCAAATGTAATGACTAACTAGTAACAGGCACTAGTAAGTCATTAAGTAATCCACTGACAACTTATATATCTAGTAATTGAAAGATACAGACCTGCAGCTCATGTATCTTGTGCGGCGGGCCGCCGTACGCGAAGTTGGGCGGGTGCGGCGGCGGCGGCGGGCCCACGCCGGGCAGCAGGTCCAGCTTGCCCTGCGGCGGGCGCGACAGGTCCTCGGGCGCGTGGTAGCGGGGCACGCTCCAGCCGCTGGCGAAGCCCGACACCAGCATGGGGCTGAGCGGCGCGCGGTACACCGGGTCGAAGGGCAGGGCGCCGTAGTGCGGCGGCTGCATGTACGGCGGCAGGTAGTACTGCGAGGTCGGCGGCGGAGGGGGGCCTTGCGTCTCTGTTGTCGGCTTCTGACCCTCCTGTTTCACCTGGAACATCAAATTATACAGATGTATCAACAAAACAGTTCATACATAACTGCAAAGTAGTTGCTCTGATGGTAAGGAATCGGCGATATTCTCAAAAAATACTTTTTATTTAAGGCTATTTTAGGCTTGGCGTTATTCTTAGATTTATCATCTAATAATGGTGAAGTTACATCCTATGACAGTTATAAGTAGAGAATTCGTCGAAAAAATAATCCTGTCTAAAATAAATGTCACAAAATACACACCTTGACGTCGTCCTTGGGCTTATCGTCCTTGTCCTTGGGGGGCTGCTTGTGCGCGGGCTGCGGCGGCGGCCGCGCCGGGCCCCCGCTCGCGCCCGCCGCCAGCCCGGGGGGCTTCCCGTCGCCGGCCCCCTCTTTCCTTCTCTGATCTAAACTCATGTAGTATCTGGAAAACAAATTCATTGCTTTGCTGTAACTCGTTTTTTTAATGTAATAATAAGATATTTCGAAATCACAAAACAACACCTATCTTAACATCTTAAAGCATCTTAGAGGGGCTCGTGGCTAAGCTATAACCGCATAAGTACATCGATCACAGGCTAAGCTACGCTTGACGCGGTTGGTCACGGTCAAAGCACGTTAAATTGTGGGACACGGCTGTTATTCCTACATCTTTGACTTTCGTTACAGGTAGTCTGAACCTTGAAAGTCTAATAAATAAATAATAGTCTAACCAAGGGGTATCTTGTTGCCCAGGTAACTTGGTTGAGGAGGTCAGATAGGCAGTCTCTCCTTGTAAAACACTGGTACTTAGCTGCATCCGGTGAGACTGGAAGCCGACCAACATAGTTGGAAAAAGGCTAGGCCGATGATGATGATCTTAACATCTTAAAAGAAGTCTTACCTTCTTAATTCCTCTTCCCTCGCATTTGGTGGTCTCTGGAAGGCGTACGATCCCATCTGCGCCTTCATTTCAATGCTCTCCTTTAATATCTGATGGTTGTCATTCGGTCTCGCTGGGTTCTCCTTCCCATCCGGAGGCCTCTGTTTGCTCTTATCTAGTGGACTAGGCGTCGTTTTCGACCGGTCCGAGTCTTTGCTCTTGTCTTCTAAGGGGGGACCAGGTGGAGGTCCACCCGCCTCGACGTTATAAGGGAAGTTAGGAACGTAGTTGTAAGGGTAGAAGTGTTGAGGTAACACTTTTTGAGGACCGTTGTCAGGTTTGCCGTCCTGGGGAAAGATAGAAGTTGTTTTAGATTATTTGAAGGCGAAACCGAGTTAATCATAAAATATGGTCTAGTTCGGTTTTGTTATGAGCTAATAGTGTTAAGATCTGAAACTCACTTTAAGGTCAGCCTTAGGGTCTCCCTTAGAGAGGTCCTCCTTGCCCTTGTCAGCAGACTGAGGCGGCGCAGTGGGAGGATGTGTAGGAGGCATGTAAGACGGCTGTCCGTAGTACTGAAACATAACACAAACGTAAGTGTAAAGTTCCTTCATCACGAATCCTTCTTCCAGACTCATGGCAAGTAGTGTTGTAACTCAATTTACCGAAATAGGGTTTGTTGGTAAGTGGCAATGGGCTCGCATGTTTGCGGGCCAAGCCGCCACTGCAAGATTAGTGTACTCTGCTCTACTTCGCTCCTTTTAACAGAATAAAACTTTCGGTTTAAGTACTTTTCTCAACTTTAGAATAGGTAGGGTAACAATAGCCAAGTCTGAAGTTTTTATCTTGTTAGATATGAGTGTAGTGAACAGTTCAGTTTACTAGGAACTATTACCGTTGGCGGTTATATCAAGGTATAGTATAAGTGCTTGTGATCATTATTTTAACAGTAAGTACTCAAAAACTCAGCAAGTTTCTCTTCTTATTTTAAAAGGGTTGCATAACAAGATTTCTGGTTTTCTTAGTGCTGTTGTTGAATGTCAACTTGCATTCTTAATTATATTGTTCTAAAAAGTCGCTACCAGCCGAGTAACGCTCAAATCCAGTCGCATAATTATTGCTATAATTAATCTTCTTCAGCTTAATGTTATGATCAAGGTACCTGATGATAAACCGGGAAGGGTCTGTGCGCGGGGTCCTCCGGCGGCTGGTCCGGCGGCGCAGCGTCGTCCGATATGTCGGAGTAGGCCGGGGAGCGCACGCCCGGCGTCGGGGAGCGCCGCCCGCGCCGCTTGCCCGGTGACTCCTCCGCTGGAGACTCCGTTGACTTCCGTTCCTCAGCCATGAGAGCAGAGCGGGGCTTCACCTGGGATAGGGCGAAAATCAATTTTTAATTCCATTAATGCCCATAAGTTTGTTGATTCGGTGATTTAGGTTTGTGATGTTGATTTGATAGCATCAATTTTTTTGGCTTGGCTACTTTAACATTTAATTTTTTTTACTGCATAATAAATTACCTTAAACTGAGTAGGTTGTAGCGTAGGAAGCGCGTCAGGCGGCGTGGCGGGCGGCTGCGGCGGTGTCTGCGGCCGGTCGGCGGGCGCAGGCGGCTCGGACGCCGGCCCGAACTCCTCTGGGAACCGTGGCTGCTGAGGGGACCCCGCCTCCGCTTCCGGCTTCTCTGGGGACTTCTCCGGCGACTTGTCCACCTTAGCATCAGGGGATTTCGCCGGAGTAGGTGACTTGACAGGCGTGGCTGGCGTCGCAGGCGCGGACGGCGGCCGGGCTGGCGACGCGGGCTCCGTCGCCGGCTCTTCCTGCTCTGAACTCGAGCCGTCCTTGTCGTCGTCATCAGGCGAGCCATGCGCATGCGACCGATGGTACTTCAGACCGTTCGCGTGCTTGTACTTCTTCGAGCAGTTGGGCTCTGGACATTCGAGGAGGACGGGATCAGGTGGAGGGGAAGACGGTGTGGGGGGCGGACGCTTCGTTTTCGGCGTCGGAGGGCGCTCTTCTGCATCCGAAGTGCGTTTTCTTTTCGAGTCAGGTCTGGGAGGTGTGAACGGCGTAGGGGAGGGCAGGGCTCTTCGTCCCTTGGCGCCTCCGTTGCGTAGCTTACTGTGGACCGAGGACCGCGTCTCGGTGAAGTTTGTCATGTCGGTCGGCGCCGCGCCACGGCCACGTTTCGCTCGACCTTTCGGCGTCCGTGTATCTAACTCTTCCGTAGGAGAATCGCAAAACCTAAAAAACGAAACCGCATTTCAATATAACCCAAATATAAATATCATTGACCTTGTGTGTTGCCATCACTAATCTCCTTGAGAAACATCACAATCCAATTATACTAAAAAACGAATTGATTCTGTTTTCCAATTTAGGTATTCACGAGTCTCATTTTAGGCATACGTGACGTAGCACATCAATTACAGAGTGTGGTAACACATGAGACGGTTGTTGTGAGCTCAAGGCGAGGCGCGCGTTATTCCCCGCGGCATTAGTATGCGCTCTGCGTGTACATTAGAGTTTGATCACACAATCGCATAAATACTAACCGTGGCGGCGCCCAGTCGTGTCGCGTGCAGTCCAGTAAGGTTCCTACGTAAGTCTTCCCTCGCCACGTCACATTCACTACTAGTACACCTGTAACAATATCAAGAAACGATAAATATACGGCTTCCCCGCATACGTGCTGTGTCGTCGTCGTTTCGTGTAATGGGATTAGTTTTAAACTGTGTAAGAAGATACGGCTTTAACGAAATTGGTGCAGTGAAGTTATCGGTGGCGACGGCAGCCTTGGATCCAATTTGTCACGCGGGGGCACCTATTTGCATATTGGGGATGCAGGAGCCGCGGCTCGGCGCGGACGTGACTGCGCCGCGCCCTCTCGCCGCCCGCGTCACGTCACCTCGCCCGCTTATCGCGCTAGCGTGCCAACTTATGCAAATTTAATTAATCAATTTCACCCCTCTATTCGCGACACTTTTTCGCATTTATGGAACATCCACCTAACGCATTTTTATTATATTAAACAAACGGTTCATTGTGAATTTATAATGTCACCTAACGCGTTTCAGGACCTTATTGTAATTCAGAGCGATTTAATCTTCTCTTTGTCCTCAAAATGTTTTTCGTAAACAAGAGTAACAAATTGAGATAAAAGTGAGCGTCCCGGACAATCCCTTTTTAATCCCTGGCGAGCTTTTTCGTTGACTCGATTTTATGTAGCGGTCTCGTTGAATTGTAAATAAGTGTATCTTTTAAAAATGTCAAAGTAATATAATGGGATTTAGTGAGGCGTGCGCAGACATGCGGCGCGGGTTCTCCTCGTATTTAGTTGTATAACGTGGAGTAGGATCCATTAAAGCGGTGCGCCATATTTCTCGGCTGCCAACAACAATTTCATAGTATCCGCACAGTGCGCGTCTCATAAGTTATGATCTCACATACTACTAACATTGTTTGCAGCATATTAATACATTTTTATAGCTCGACCGCGCGCTGCAGGAATTTACGATGTACGGTGCACAAGTTTACATTACTCTACAGACGGAGACACATGATAAACATATACAACTACGTTAACGACGTTACATATTAACTATACTACATCCTAGCTCATGTCGAATGTATTTGGGTAAAACGCAGCAAAACTACAGTTGAGCGTGTAGCAATTTTAATTTGTACAACGTAAAATGCCATTGTTGGTAAATTAGTGTAAAAACTGATTAATGTTGGTAGCGGTTTCACTCGGTTGAAGTATTTGAGAGTAAGCTCGAGCTAGCCGCCACAGGCGCTATTGAGGCTCGCCGAGAGCGGCCATTTTCATATTAAAAACGTAACACGAAAGCTAAGCCGGCTGGCGGTGCCGGCTGCCCGCCGCAGCACATTTGGTCATGACGATTACGGCCGCGACTGTCCGTTGGTCGCGCTCCACACAACGTATTGTTCATGTTCAACACATTACATAACATTGTGTTTACGTTATGCTAGCTTATTTTAATTATTTATAAGTAGAGCGAACCCAATCGCACTTTTTGCTCAGTATTTGCAGTTGGTTCTTAATTAAAACGTACTTGTTCTTGTAAAGTATTTTCTTTTGCTCTGAACTCTGCAAGTAACAGATACCAGCTAGAACATTTCTCGTTATTTATAACAATGGCATTACTACAATACATTTTATACAGCGTGATATTTATTATTAGACACACTTCTTAGATTCAAAATATATTTGCCCAAATAAATTCACAGTAAGCTTTTCTAAAACAAGATTGTTTCGTGGAATAATAAATCACGAAGTAAATCGTATTACGCAAAAAAAAAGATTGATAAGAGCCCGTTAAATGTGGGCACTCATAGTCCTAACCGGCGGTTATTATTTATTGTTCCACAAAACAATGAACACATAAAGCATTTCACTATAAGCCATTAGCATAAAATGGAGTTATTGTAACAAGGAGACGTGATCTGTGACTAATGAGACAATGGGAGCGATGATAAGTTTATTATTCCAACAACCGAGCCACCACTTTGTCTACGGTTATTTATCTTTTAAATCTAGTGTTTACTTTCTATTGTGAACGTGTAAATCATTTATAACGTTCGCACGCAACGTGTCGGCGTATAAATTCTCGTGTAAAAACTCAATGCATTATAAATATGAAACAGAGTCGTAAAGAATGAACAAATACGGAAACCATAGAACGTAGCCAACTAATAAAACGAATACCAGGTTTTCAGAAATATTTAAAGAGCAGGCGCGAGCAGCTGGTGCGCTCGGAGCTACTTCCTAAAGGAAATCGTTGCCGCGCTCCGTACTTTTATTATTTAGGGGTGAAATCCCCTTGTAAATTGTTAATACGGCCGACCGGTCACGGAAAAGTTAAATTAGAGATCGTCGGTCCACTGTTTGCCTGCGTGTAATCGTTTCGATTTGTTGGAACCTCACTAATGGCTCAACCGCGTGTTGCCCGTGCCTACTTGTGACGCTGCTAACGACAGGGGGACGCAACTTAAAAAGGTCCACCAATACCTATGTCGTCGGTACTTAAGTAGCAAATTAAAATATTGTATCAACTAGCCATTAAAATTATGTTGTCATAATAGCAATATGCGACATTTACCGTGCCACAAAAAGTGGATACGTGAGGTTTTCTTATGAGGCGATGCAATGACGCGGAATTTTGCCCGCATACGTCGTTCTGCCATTTATTTTTTTGTGAATTACATTACAGATGGAGGGATATTAAATCGCAATTTACTTTATAAAATGTAATAACACGAAACACCAAGTGATTACTGAAACGATGTCTACATATTCAGAAATAAATAAGTAGAGGAAGTTATTAGTGATTAATATTCTAGTTTACATCATAACTGAAGACAGATTAGCTGGTCATTTGCTATTAAGTCGCTGATCATTTTAGCAGGAGCGCGGCGGAGTGAAATAGGTTCATTTAGGTGGTGCTAATTACACCTCGGCCGCGGTAATCAACAGCCTAATAGTTGTCGTGCCCCCCCCCCTCGCCCCCGTCGCCCGCTCCCCGCCGCCTCCCGGCCCGGCCAGCCGGCAGCGCCCGCTTTGTTCCGACACCCTCGCTAACTTCCTCGCTCAGAAATCTCTACCTACGTCAATATTTGTATAAGTCACTCTATGAAGTTAATCTTAAACTTTGAGATTAAACTCTATACAGTATGATTTAGGCACGTCATTTAATATCGCGTGTTTTGAAGGTGTGTTCGAGCAGAAAAACCCGATCTTGATTGTTTTGTTTTTCGAGTCTGGCATTCTTTTGTTGGGTAAATCGATTGAGTTAATAACAGAAAATAGGCGAGTGGGCGTCGTCGGCACTCGACAGCGTCGTGTTGCTCTGAGTGCAGGACTAATCAGACCTACTACCCATTGTTCCCACACCGAGACAAACAGAGTTCTGGCGATTTCATTTACATCCATTCACTGTTGCCGCCCTGTTAGAGTGTACCCTGCTCTTTTAAATGATTCTACAAACAAAAGCACATTAGATGTGTTGTTTGCTTATTGTTTACCAAGTCTCTTACAAAACATTGTGGAAGTGATTCCTAAATTGTTTATATTGTAGAGTGATTGTTTCCTTTTTTAAAGGATGAGTTGCTCAATAACACGTTTTTAAGTGTCGTTTACATGACAAACACACACCAAGGTTTAAGAATTAAACCCCGACAAAATTTATCAGTTTTAGATCATCAATATGTCAGACGCTACAAACAATCCAAAGATAAATACCAAAAAACATTCCTATAAATGTTGGTCGTTGAGAAGAAAAAAGGAAACAAAAGACATTGAAAGAATTTCAATAAACTGATATTTGCACTCGGTAATAGCACAAAAACAACGATATTAAAACAGTCGCCTTTCGCGAACTGTTTTTAACGCAAGTCAATTTCAATTACGAGAAAAGAAAAAAGGTGAATCCTAAATTAGGTATCCAGAATGGTTCATGTTTCATACAAAGTGCTCCATAATAAGCTTCATAAAAGAGACATAAACCGAAACTTGAAAACGAGACATAAATATTAAAATACGGACACTAATTAGTGGAATGGAATGCAGCGCAGTGTGTACTGGCTAGCCTCCGTTTAATTGTTAGCACGTACAGCGTGCCGTGGTACGGGGGAGCTCGTAAACCTGTCTCGGAGGACATTTTTTGAGCAGTAGCCGAGCACCAGATGCCCCTCTATATGGCCCGACTTTAGACTTATGGACAATTTATTCAGAGTGCGCTCGGTGAAGAAACTTTATAAAACTCGATTTATTTTACACGTGATAAAATTATAGCGCGGTCGAGTGCCACTGTAAACAGTATTTAATTTCCGTAAGCTCCTCGGCGCCATTAGCCGAAAATAAATAAGCCTGAAGAGGAAGGGCGTGAATTGGCTCCCCGCGGCCGCACCGCGCCCCCGCGTCCAGCGCCCGGATAAATTTGGAAAGTGGCAACAGAAGCGAGCAGATGGTGATTTATTATCGTGTTTTATAATAATTACGAGCGGCTACGGGGGAGCGGCATTGTGCTGCGCGCCCGAGTGCGCCCGTGTGCCCGTGTGCGCTGGCCCTCTAATGGAGCTCGGGACGTGTGCATGTCTCATATTACATTGTTCTGTTTTATTTTCATCTTAATGATGGACGACCACATCTTACAGATAAGCATTAAATTACTCCCCATAATGACGTTGAAAATAATAATCACTGCAAACAAATTAAAACTGCCTATTTTGGTCAGTATCCTACATAATAAAGGTCAAACACATCCACATGGCCTCTAATTCCGAGAGTTCCATTGTATGGCGCCGGCTTTAAATTACAAGTTTTGATCCGAAAATAAAATAAGATATACTCGCAACAAGAATTGATTTCATCGCGGACATAATCATAATTTATGTAAATGAGATTACCGGCCATTTTGGAATTTATTTACTTATCCTAAAGAGTTGCGGGACGTTTTATTACGAGGAGAACATAAAAGGTGTTAAGGTTCTCGTATCGGTTCGGCGGGTTATTAAATATTCCGCGATGCTATCTCCGCCTAATAAGCGCCCAGTAATTATGTGGGGAATCTCATTGACTCCACTGTTTTATGTGCTCCATGAATATTTTAATATTAATAGCGAGCTGGGATTGTCAGATATAAATACTGAGAAAGGACGCGATGATTACGGTTCTCGGCGGTCTGTATCGTGCTAGTGCCTGCCTAGTCTACGGGGCGACAAAAATGTAGACGTATGATGGTAATCACCAAGCCAGGTGTCGTAAATAAATTAATATTGCTTCTGTGAGTGGACCTCTTAATTATATGCTTTATGGTAGCTTTTATTATTTTTATAGCGACTTTAATGATCCACTTTTTACGAGTGTATGGTAACGACATGCCCTAGGTTTTATTATTTAGCATTAATCTTATAAAGATTGGTTGTTTAAGTATACGGCCATTTAATTCTTCTATAGTGCTATTAATCAATTCAAGTTTCGCAAACAACTTTATTCAATTTTAACTCTCATAATAAAATTATAACGATAAAGTTACAGCAGAAAAAATGGCGTGAGTTTAATCAAAAATCAAATTGATATAAAATAATGGTTGGTTGTAACAGGAAACATATAAATATTTATTGCTGGACTAAATATCCGACGTTATTTATTGCGTAACCCTATTTCTCCGAATTCATTATGGGTCCATGTTGAAAACATTTACATCCAATGCTTCTAATTTACAAGGGATTCTTTGGCTGGTACCTACATTACTATATTGTAAACATTTTTGTATGGTTTGCAAGCTGTTTTTGAACACATGTTAGCTCGCTTTTAATATATATTATCGAGTTTTTAAAACAAGGAAAAGTAAATCCATGTTTTAAATTATAAAGAAAAGAAAATAATTTGGTTTGTACTTTGTCTTAATCTTCTTAATGTGAGAAATAAAAATTCAGATCCAGATTTGATCATTTTTACAATGACATACTTTGTTATAGACCTGGTTTATGAACCAAAAAAAAGGAACGTTAATTAAGGAACTAAATAATTATTAGTCCATCCCTTGTTTACAAGTATTAACTAAATTATACTTAGATAGGATAAAAATCCTTAATGTTAATAAAATTCAGTTATGAGGATGAGTCGCAAAGCTTGAACATGTACCAGGCGTGCATAAGCGTGCAGTGTATGGGCGCGCTACAGTGCGTTGCGTTCGTGCGCTAGTAACAACTCACCACCTTCCGTCTCATGCCACACGATGCCCTCCAGCGTGACCGAGGTACCAGGCTCGCAGGGGCCGAGGCAGTCCGGCTCCGTAATGGTGCCCACAGACGTGCCCACGCACACTTCTGCTGTTTCCTGCGAACAAACACATACAAACGTCAATCGATTTCTTCTTATTTCGGTAACTCGCGCTTACATTTTTATTGATACGTGATAATTTAAATTCTCGGAATGATATTTTGGTTTACGAAATATGTATTACGCAACACACGTTTGTAAGTCAATACTTACATTTACAAAAGACTATAATTACATGTTAGCAAATATAAAACAAGTTCAACCCGATACAGAATAAACAAGTGTATGATTTATTAAACATTAATTACAAGTGCCACCGTCCCACTCGAACTAATAAATAATATTACAACCGCAGACATGTTAACATGTTTAAAAACAGTAATTTATTAGCTGCACACAAAATTCAGGTAGCCTTTTAATACATAGCAAAATTTGTAGGGTTAAGTGCCCAATTGTCGGACCACATTTAATTAAAAAGGATATTAAGAGAAATGGGACACCCTTTGGAATATTCACCGTATACATTTAAATTGATTATCATGTTCTGTTAATTAGTTTACTTGCTTCGAGTACCCTATATTTGTTGAAGCGTATTTAAATGTGATATTCGTATTACAAGCTCAGTAATGAACATTTGCAATTGGCAATAACAGTGTGTTCGGGTAACGCGCGGTTTGTTTCCGCTACAATATTAAAAAGCAGTTCAATTAAATGATTGATCAAATTGAATGCAATGCGCCGTGAAATATGAAAGCCGATGTAAATTACTTTTATCGACCAGTGTTTGCGGGGATAAAGGTGAGGTCGGGATACACATAATATCATTACTAGATCATAAATCAAATGTTTCACTGGTTTTTATATGAACGAAGCGTTCTTTTGTTTCTATCGTAAACTTAACACGTTTATAATAAGGGTAGAGATATATTTTGGTGTTTTTATTCGACATTTACATTGAATTTAGAGCAAAAGTGAGTTGTTACAAAATTGTGCGCGTGTTTTCAGTAAACTAAGAGAAATAGCGGTGTGAATGGAACAGAGACGTTTCTTAGAACGTGCTCCGTTGTAAACATTAGTTACGTCGAATCCCCGACGTTCTGTCTTTGTTTTTAGTTCACCGACCATTTAATTCGATTTCTTATACCTGCTAAATTCTCCACAGTTCGTTTTAAAGGAAGTCCATTGTGCCGCTTTTGGCTCTCGAAGTTATTCGCGCTTTGAGACAGAATATAACCGTTGTACAAGTTAAGTGTTGCCAGTAATGTGTTCAGTTCACAGTAGGTAATAATTCGTGTTTTTTTTTTATCTGTAGCTCAATAGTGACTACAGTAAATGAGGTATCAAACTCAAACAATATCCTCTTTATCGCAGGGACACCGGTAGGGTCCCCTTCGAACTTGTGACAGGGGAGGGTGTAACTTTTACTGCGCAGTTCTATCCCTATGGGGTTCAAGTAAACTTAAATCGCAAAACAAAAAGAAATCCCGTCTTTCTGTGAATCTAAAAATCTGGTGCCTAATCTTAAAACACCGTTTTTTCTTTAATAGCAAAAGCATTTGACTAAGTCATATTATTAAAAAAAAAGTAGATTTTCACATTTGGGAGCTATTTATCATCCATATTTTTTAAAAAAAAAGAGTACTTTAACCTAAAAACTTATCCTACGTGTTACCCGTCGTTTCTCGTACCTGTAACTTACTATCATTTTAAGCAATTCCAATCCGATAAGATGATTTGTCGAGACGTGCAGGTGACGTATACCTTGCCATCATCTGCCCACACGACGCTAATAAGTAATATCGCGTCATTGATCCCGTCATTACAGTTACAAATGAGCTGTATTAATTCATACAAATTGACAGGTTTTTTGTTTAAATTGCGGACTGCGTTTTTTGTTGTTTCGTATTTGTCAGTGTTGATGTCAAATGCTAGTTTATAACGGACGTGATGAAAGCTATACAGTTATCTTGAGTAACGTTGTAATTGCAACTTAAATAAAACATAATTGAACGGATGATGTTCTATACAATAATATAATATGTACATTTATGCTGTGACTACGAAAAAACGGTATTATGTTTATGCTTGAAATCACGATGCATAAAGAATCCAAAGAGAATTTGTTCATAAGTCTGGAGTCGAGAAATCTCTACTAACAAAAGTTAGGGGTGGCGAAAATCGTATCAAAATTCAATGAGCCGCCACGCGATTAGGGTGGCATTCATTTTGAAAGTAGAATAGACAAGTTCGTATTATAATATAAATGATTTTGTATTTTAAAGTTGGTGTAATAAATTTAAAAGGCGGTTTGCGCAAATTACACAAATACTCAATTTGTGTTGTAAGTGTTATCACGTTTCATTGTTTTAGATGTTAACTAGCATTACAAGCAATAAAAATTATGCTGCTTTAGTATTTATCATTAATTTATTTATTCAATAGTGTATGTACAAACAAAAGACCAGTAAACATTAACAATCTATTAGATGATATCAATAAAACTGTAACAAGCTTTCATTTGCAACAAAAAAAACCTAATAGTATTTAAAGAACCAGTCAAGTAGTACTGTACCTCGTGACATGGGCTAAAGAAAAATAAGTTTACATAACATTTGGTCACCCATCAAATTTATAACCGTAACAACTGTTGCTTAACTTCGTTTTTTTTTTTTAATTCGACTTGCAACCGATTCCAATTGACTATGAATTCAATATCAAAAAGGTCTAAGGCGTCGAAGCCGAGTGTCCTCAAGATAATCACACGAGTGTTGTGTTCATTATAATTAATCAATTCGATATCTGCCCTACAATTGGAATCGAGCGTAATTAATTAAAACTTATGGCCGTTATTAATTCGCTTCTGTTTGCACAAATGATGCTGATATTACAAATGTTAGTGTTGAGGTAAATGTGTAATTAAAATGTTTATTGCATGTTTGTGTGATAATGTGGGATTATTATGCCAGTGCAATTATTATATGATAGTGTTCGCTCGCGGTTTCTCTTGCTTTTAAATCTGTTATGGGGCTAAAAGTTTGTGTCAGTTTGAAAGTTGAGTTTCTTATCATTTAAGGGTTCCTCATGCAATGCGTAAAAACGCAACTCTATTATTAAAGCTCCGTATGTCCGTCCATCTTTCACCTGGTTGTATCTTACAAACCGTGATAGCTAGACAGGTTAAATTTTCGCGGATGATGTATTTATAATTTCGCTACAACAAATTATATTATAAATACCTACTGAGCTTAAGGAACGGTTGTTACAGAAATAAATTTGATGGGGAACATCGCTTGCAAAAATTTCTTCAGCGTATTTGTTCGCAACCATCAGTGTAGCGATTTCGATGACCGGTTTTTTATGATCCTTTCATATTTTGCTTTGAATATGAAACAGACAGGCTGACATTGTTATTTGTAATGAATTATTTGTATTAAAACTTCATATTTAGTATGTAGGTTAAGCTGAAGTAGCACTTTACTTCGGCGTATGTGTACTGTACAAAACACGTGCGCACTCATTGTTAACTTTGTTAAGTGTTTTAATAAATGTTTATATGAATAATAAATTGTATTGCAAGTTTCACGAATGCAGTACCGATTTGTTTAAATGATTAATTACGTATATTTTACATTATATTTTTTGGGAGTTGTTTTTCTTTTAATTTTTTTTTATTGTACTTATTATAAACTACAGTTTTATATTTTTATGGTTATTATTAGAGCATGTTTATATTTATGTGTCCAAAGTTTTTCAAGGACAGTTTCTTGTAAACGATTACAGAATGTTTTAAAATACGCCGACAAACTGCTAAAGTTGTAGAATGCATAAAACAAATTAGGCATCGAAACGCTTTTGCGTCAACGAATACTAAAAATTAAAAAATAAATATTTTCTTAATAACATCTCATTTATTCAAGTGTTTATCAGTTTAACTCCGGGTCAATCAACAGTGACTTGTCCAATCTTCAATCCGAATGACTTGCAAAAACCGACAGTTAACCAAATTGCAAGGGATACCTCAGTAAAGTGACCATACGTCCTGCTTTGGGAGGAACGGTCTGCTTTTAGATTGTCTGTCCAGTTTTCTTAGCCACATTGGAAATTTTATCGGTTTTGCAAAAAAGCAATTTTTGCTACAGTTAGCAACATAGTAATTGAATAATTTAAATAACAGTTACTGTTTAAAAAAAAATCCTATCGTGTTTTTCTCCTACCTCACATTTACAAGCAATACGACAATTCCCCCACGTTTTCTAACAAGCAAATTAAATGTCAAGTAAATTAAATGGTCATAAGGTTATAAATGGTAATGGTCAGTCATAAGTGTAGAAGGATTGAATATTTCTCTCACCAATGTTACGGAAAATCGTTAGGTATGTTGAGAAGACCGTGGTACCAAGTCGCCAGGATTGCATAAATTCAAAGAGCGTTTACGGCGTAGAACATAATCAAATGAAGCCATTTACATTCAGCGCCCGATATGAGAACGGTGCGACACCATCGCCCGTCTCGCTCACGCACACGGTTAATGGCATCACAAATTGCGAACTAAAGCACTCCAGCGTTGAATCCGAGAGATGTCGTTCCGAAGAGTACTTTTGGAAAAATAACAAAATTTTATGTGAATCGACAGATATTATAGCCGAGCAATAATCTTTTCACGTTTCAGTTTCTTCCAATGAAGAAGTGGATTGTATCAGTACGCTCCAATAACAATACGATAGACATCCGTAGTCTGCAGAAACTTTATACGAACCTGTGTTTTGATGTAGCTGTCTAGGTAGGTATAACTGAGTAGGTAAGTGAAGAACAGACGGAGAGTACTGATGCCAAATAAATGTCAAAAATTAGCTAGTGATGATTATGCGCTAACAAATAGCTTTTACAATCTGATCTTTATAAATGAAGTCATACGTCTGAATATCTCAACCACGATAACAGCAAATATCGATTAAATCATACCCACGCGACGCCTATAAATAAAATTAAACGCTTTATTGTTAGGCGAATGACAAATGTGCGAACGTCTTACGCCCACTATGGCAGGCCGCAGTCGACCGCAGCGCGCGGCCGCCACGCACGCCAGAGACAATACTAGTTTGCATTTACAGCGATAACGCCACAAACATATTAATATTTCGTCACACCGAATCACCATTAAATCCTTTATGGTGGCGGCGTGAACGTTACAAGTTGAGCCAGTCGGGAGGGAGGCATTGTGCGCTACTCGAAGGGGCCGCGCCCGGCCGAAGTTATGAGCGCCGGCTCAATGCTCTCTCACTAGTTGACTGCAAACATGGGGTCGGGCCCGGCCAGCTGCCGTTTTATCTCGACAAACAAACTCACTTCACAACCAGAAACTTAGAAAAAACTTTATTGCTGCGAGTTGAATTTACATTTCAATATAGGCGAGGTAAAGCGCATGCCCACAGGCATAGCGAGTATAAAACACCGAGATGGCCGTGGTTGGCGTACCAGCGGAGCCGGTACCTCGCACTACACAATAGCTAGTAAATCAATCCACAACCGATAGGAACAAAAGAGCGTACCGAACGCAGTGTAATGAGAGCGGCGGCATGCCCCGGTACGATTAAGACACCGAAGGGAGTCGTTTGAAGATCGTCCTCTGCGGCATCGCAGGAACTAATTTGTAGTCGCGCCGCCGACTCGCACCGCAAAAGGAAAGCGATTCCGACGAGCGACACCATCCCACATGCCTAATGACTTGAAACAATGTCCCCTTTGCCCGCACGCTGACTCATAACAGTATCGTTTCCAAAGTTGTAACAATTTAGTTTCCGCGCGGTCGACTGTAACAAATCACGGCCAAATCTCGCAAACTGGTGAGTATTTGGCAACGGATTCGTCCACTGGAGGACGGGAAACGATTCCCAACAGTGTAACCGAATTACAATCCACTAAACCGAGGGAACATACGTCATTAAAATAATTTAGGGAAATGGCACGTTTTAGTGCTCGCGTTTATGGCAGCCCGGTGGATGGGCCGCTCGCGGCGTGCCAGAAGCAATAAATACCGGGGCGGAGCCACCCACCATCTTGTTTATACACCACCTACCCGAGACGGAACATTAATTCTCTGCTATGCGGAATAAGTGGCGACAAAGAGTGTTCGTGTCAACTAATAGGCTTGAACACATCACCGTTACCACTTATAAGGACTGGGCCAAGAAAAGAAACGGAGAAAATAACGGATAAGGCTAATTGTACCGTGAACTACGAGGAAATCTGCAGCTTTAACCCTCTTAGGAGAGGAAATTATCATTTAAATGAACTTTCAAAGGTAAAGAAAGCGGTCGGTGAGCACTGGAAATAATTATCATACCGCTTTTTTCTTGCCCTCCTTTGAAGTTCTGTGTTTTCAATAAGTTATTTAAATGAAAGTCTAAAATATATCCTTTTACTATCGTCAGTGTTGTTGTGATTATGAAATAATTATAGTCATGACTTCATGATCAGATAAAATACTAATTTCATTTTTCTTAGAAGTTTACAAACATGTTTATTCACACATACTTGTAATAGTTGCGATCTAATAAAAATCAGATGTAATATTTTTATGTGGCTGCGATTAAATATAAAGGCTGACGGATAGTTCCAGTAGCGTATCGGGAGCGGTAACGAGTTATAAATAATAATTAAGCAAGAGTCGGGCGCGGGCCGGGCGAACTGTCCGCGCGGAGCGGAGGGTCCTGGATACCCTTCTCAGGGCTGACACTGCCTAATTAACTTTGTACAATTCGATTTGATGGCACGCAACTGTTTCAATATTCGCCCAACCCTTGTTTCTCTAACTTTTTTAATTCATTCATTATTTCGAAACTGTCAGAATTATTATTTGTCAACTTGGCAGAAACTTTAATCTGTGAATAAAACAAAGTCGAATTTACTTTGTATAAGTAATGTAAAATTTAATTTGAGATTCACTAAGAGGATTCTAAAAAGAGATTCATTTAAAGCTCGGTTTTAACAAACAAAGTACCTGAGTTGGAGCTCGCGTCGCACACTGGGGCAAGCTATATGGAAGCAATACCCAAAATGTTAGTAGTGTAATAAACTTAATGATTAACCTTTATTCTTCTTCTAACATCTCAATAACCTCCGGATCGAAGGGTTTTCGTTTCATTTTAGGCACTTTGCGCATCAGGCTTAAGATGGGGTCTGAGGATATGAACAAGCGATTCATGATGTCTATGAGATTTTCAGTTCTGGATGTTTTTCGACTAAAACGTTCTCGGTACGTTTTAAAATCCTTATTTCTAGACTCCTGGGCTTCTTCACTGAGTTGACCAATCGGCAACAAAGCTTGGGTAACAATTTCAGGGCCATGTATTAAAAGTTTGTGGACTGTAGGTGTCATTGGCATCCATGGATACAGACTTACGTAAAGAGAAGCAGTTTCATGACAAAATGTTTGAAACTTGTGTGAATTTATTTTAAACCCACTTGATATCGTTTGCAATATTATGTAGAATCGTTTTATAAGCTGCGAATCAATCTGTGTTATCGCGGCTGACTTTTCAAAGTTTTGGAAGAAAATACGTGCCACATTCCCGTCATTGCTGTTGCCAAAGCCAGGTTTTGGTTTGTCTACAATAAGGGATAGTTGTTTTCTAAACTCAGTCTGAATTCGTTTTTTATTTTGTTCTACTGTCTCTTTGTTTTCTTTATTCACACGCCACTCCTGAATGGGTAATTTATAAGAAAGGTGCAAAAAAAATTCAAACAATCGTATCCAGCAATGTAAGACTGATAAACCAAACGATATGAAATCATTTTTGACGGGTTTTTGCAGAACAGTATTTAAATTATTAAATTCTTTAGAGGTGGCATTACATAAATAACACTTCAATGTAGATTTCGTATCTGAGAGGGCATTACATAATTTACCATCCACCATTGTAAAAATAGCCTTATGCACAACTTCATATACATTCTCATTCACTTTAATCTTTGTTGGTGACAAATTTTCAACTTGTTGATCAATGTCTTGTTTTTTTGCTTTGACTAATTCATCAGTTTCTTTACGATACTGGAGACTTATCGGCCGACAAAATCGTGATGAAGAAGGCTTTGGATTTTGCCACAAAACAACTGTGCTATCATTTTTCTCATACGAAAGTCTTAATGGAACGAGACTACTTAAAAACATATATTTGTCGTCAGCAGTCTCCGAAATAAACTTTTGTTTGTATTGGGTATGACTGGAGCTTCCGTCAAAACCCCATTTCGTATGCAATACAATTTTATCCGAAGAGCTTATTGACTGCGTAAGAAGAACACTTTTTTGTGAATGTATCAGACGAGTGGCAGTGTGATCAAGCAACGACTGAAGGGGCACGACAGCTTCAGTTTCTGTAACCTGAACGTCTTTCGGATAGCAAAGAGCCTTTTCTGCCTGCACCAACTTGTAAGATGGAAAAATATCTTTAGCGTAGTTTCTGATAATTTCATATTGTTTACGAGATAGTTGAGCCTCAATTAGTAATGAAAGTGCTTCCCGCGGTGATATTTTCTTGACCTTTATTTCGGTAGATATGTCAAAACAGTCTTTTGCGTATTTGGGACATACTGACATTTTTTTAATAACTTGTGCTTCTGTGGTTCTACCTGAGGACCTTAGCTTCATTTGTGCTGCATAAGTTAAAAAATCTGCATCCATCTCAGCACGCAGACTAGATGTTTTTCTGCGTTTTGAATTTTCGCTAGAGTCACTAAAATTTGAAGTGGGCCTTCCTGAGTTTATGACTACAAAACGTGTAAATTTACAACTTCCATCCAACCAAGTCTTTTCATTAGCGAATAGTCTTTCTCTATGTTTACCGTGTAGTAACCATTTCGTGTTAAATTGTCGCTTGAAGTTACGCAGTTGTAAAGTTAAATCTGTACGAGATTGCGTAGGACAATTCGTTTGGGAAGCAACAAAATCTATTATTTCTTTAAATTTACTATCAAATGATTTATATTTACTCTTAAAAAATACTTCTACTAAAGTTTTTCTACTGATAATGACGTTTTTCGACATATCTGAAAATAATTAAAAAAATACTTATGCGCCTGTTATAGCATTGAAAGCAATATTTTGAATTTGCGCAAAGTTCTTTCACTATTGCGTTTGGTTTCTTAAAAATGAAGGTTTGTATTATACATAACACTAATTCATTTCAAAAGAACTTCGCGCAAAATTAAAATATCATTACTTTAATTATAAAATACAATAAAATAAATATATTGTTATTTACTAATATTATATAATACTTTTGCCCTATTTGACTTTTATTTATAATAGTACTGACCTTGATCTTCACTGGACATATTTTAGTTTTTGGATAACTTCAATAACAGTGAAGTTATGTACACTTGAATCACGCAGACGAAATAGTGCAAATGCAACAACTATCAATTCTATCAACTTTGTGGCAATATATTAGCGAACTGATAACCTTTGGATGGATAATATCAATGCTATGTGATGCGAAATATATCGAACTTTGATGTTTTGTCATAAGTTTCTTGAAATACCCTCATTTTAGAAATTCAATTTTGGGCATCGCCTTCATACAGCTTGCCCCAGTGTGCGTCGTAAATAATTGTGCGAGTGAACAAAGCAACATGAAGTACCGTCTACATCTATGTGCTATGTAGTCACTGTGATTGTGTTAATATACTAATTGGCTGCATTAATGGCGAGTCTGTATAATTTAACACGAGTCAAATATAACTTTTTGTCTGTCTGCCAAAGATTTTTAATTGAAGGTTCAAAGACCGCGATTGATGTTGGTTTACTCGATCTTTATATAAGTCCGTTATATTTTTACCACGTGTTAAAGGGCGTAGGGACGCTCCATGAGCATTTCTAGCGAGGTCCCCGGTTACCGTCCCATTTCATTTAAGATTAAAAGCTTTGAGGGCTTCAGTGTGTTGGACCCATGTCCCAAAGGGACTTACGACTCGTAAACACCAACAAATTTTACTGAGAAATGTACAATGTATTTATTCAAATGAAGAAACATGTTTTTGTAAGTATGGAGATAAAAAAGACTTACATAAAATGTAGTACTTGTATAAAATTGAAGAATGCAGTTTTAAATGTTAGCAAAGAAAACTAACGCGTGTTTAACCTAGTAACAACTCTGTTTCAATTACCAAAAATTTCTTAGGACACCCTAAAACTGTCAAAACTATTTCAACTAACAATTTCAATCATAATTCTTCATACAAAGTTAAGACTTAATGTCGGTATTCCCACTCTCTTAAGATAGATAAATTAATTTCATAGTTTTACGCTCGAGATACTTCTATCAGATAACATTATATACCATTTTTAAAGCTAAAGAGTTTGCTTGAAAGCGCTAAAGTAATGAGGTCCGATTTGAAAAAAATGTTCCGTGTTAGATTAGATAGCCCATTTATAAAAGCAGAGTTATTAAATAAGTTACAAATAGTTTCAATACCGAAGAGAAAATAATGTAATTCCAAACTATTTTTAAATTACTGTCCCTACATCTTTACGCGCACGAACTCGCAAGCAACAGCTAGTTACAGATTATATTATCAACTACTCAGTTTAGACAACTTTCTATCATGTGAAGACGGATGAAAATCCAAGATTGTTATGAGTGAACAATATTGAGTATCGAGGCGTCTATCATTTGTATAGAGAACGACGTTTTGAAATCTCCGTACCAGTACTAATTGAATCGTTTAACGTTACGTATGAATACGTTGCGATAGGTTGTGCGTTACGGCCTGCTATGACCAAATAGACATGATTCGTAGGTTAAATATATTCGTTGAAAGAAGCTTACAAATAAAACAAAACTCAAATGGATTTACTACAGAAGTTACGTAGGTATTTCTATAACATTTTCTCCCAATAAAACATTATCGGTTATTCGTATTCCAAAAATAACAATGAATCGACCACAAAACCGAAACGTTCTAAAAAAACAATTAAATGACATTTCATACGGGATCGCCACTCGGAAATTCGAACAAGATTAATTAAAAATAAAATCTCCGCGTCACCCCTGGCAGCGTAATTAAAACACGAATAAATGAAAACCAAATTCAAGTTTCCATTACAATTAAGGGAGAAAGATGGGTTTTAATACGTTGGATGTAGTTTAATCGTCGTATTTTAGTTTTTACAACTTATTCAGCCCCTTTAGTTACTTTAGCTCCAGCCCCTTTGTCTCTAATAAGCTTTTAAATTAGGCGCTGTGGCAAGCAAGCAAGTTAGTTAAACTTAATTATTCTATGAGATTTTATAGTCGCACTTATTTTACTTAGCGAGAAAATATGCAGTTTAATTATATGCTACGTGGATCTACTTATCTATCTAAACTATCTTGGAATTTGGATATTAATATACATAAGTACTTAGTAATAAAACGAAAATATTGTAAGTTTTTTTTTTTCATTTTATGCTTGAATTTTTACAATTTTTTTTCTTATTGGTTTGTCTCGATATGTAGACTGTGTGCAGTGCATAATATTTAAAATTTAAATATTTATTTTTTTGAACGGTTGCAAAAGCAGCGTGTTAAAACAGTCAGTCTAGAGATGTATTCTCGTAAAGAAAATGTAAGGTCAATTTTATACGAGCACTCACTATATGGTTAATACTTTACGAGTTAAGTATGTTCGTAAATATAACAGTAATGCTTTCAATCGCTTCTCATAAACTGCCAACGACTTATCTCATTTTGTTTTTATTACTGATCCATACCTACTTCGTAAGAAGTTTGCTTTCGACCCATGAACTGCGATAACCTGAAACACTGTTTATTTATGATACAGGTCAAACAATATGAGCAATAACGCTGATAAACACAAACAAAACTCGTAAACATCCCCAGATTCTTACATATTAATAAAAGTGATACTCGAAAGACTTTAAAAGAAAAATTACAACACAAATGCGTGCCTATACCGAGCTCGTAAATAAATAAACTTTGAGCAAAGAAAATATTTTTTAATATACCGGGCGGCGCTTTGAAACGCTCTCTTTTATTCAAGGGGGAAACTTCCTACCTAAATAGGAATATAAAAGGAGCCATAGATTTTATGAAATACGAAGGAGCCGCCCCCGCCGTAAATAGAGCATTTACAGAACCGGTCCGGTCCGTGCCGCCGCGCATTTATATTGACACCCGGATAAATAACGCGCGCCCGCTACGTGTTATGACAACGTGCTCCCCGCTCACTACACCTCGGACAGACTCCAGCTCGTGACGTCACTACAACCAAAATGTTAAACCCACTAGCATTGGGACGCAAAAGATTTGCATAAATTACCTTTTACGAGATAAATTTAAGTGCAATGAAAATGAAATGCTAATCGAGCCGAGCTCGCTTCTCTCAAAACAAAGAGTTTATTCATTACAAAAGACCCAGTAAAAACCTAAGTAGCGTTGTGCAGCGATTCTTGTCGGGAACTGCCACGACTAAAAGAATGCAACTTTGTTCCGAGGCGGCCTTTGTAAATGAGAAGCGAAACGCGTAAAGCCCGGCCTCGGGTCGGCGGGCGCGCGGCGCGGCAAGGCGCGGCAAGGCGCGGCGGCGGAAGCGCACGATGTGACACGGAATAGCGACACTGACACACGGCGAAATTGCATTGAATCTGGAACGCCTTTATCGTCGCCAAAGGGACTTTTATATTTCCAACCTCCGTGCGACTATGGATTTCTGGTATGTTTAGGAATGAAATTCACAAAGCTTAACGTGTTCCTTCACTTTGGTAGATCATAGTTGGAAACGATTCGATGCGCGCTTAAAAACCCGTGACCGAATAAATAATCGCCCCGACGCGCGACGTTGAATAAAACATGGTGTTAACATATTTGTTCAAAAGAAATATCTCGAATAATTTACAAGTAACGGAAGCGGCTAATGAGTTCATAAAACACTAATGTCAATATATATAGCCTCGGAGTATAATCATTTAACGCGACGGGAATTAACATTTAAACATAGACATACATCAAATACTTAATTCAATATTAAATCAGCGTTCAGTGAATAATACGACCGGTTCTCAAAAAGCAATCAAATAAAATATCACGAGAAATAAAGCAATAAAAAGGAAGGGATCGAGATTTGGTCGCCGTTTAAATTTGGAGGTTAATGGTATATAAAATAATGTAAAACTGCGAATGACTTGGTCTGTTGTTCTGCAGTACATGTGGCTAATTGGGTACTGAAACCAATTAGTTTTGCGAGCCGAGTCCGCATTCATGTACGTGGATAATTGAAATCATCGGACAATAACATGCTGAACACGACTGGTCTGTTCCGATGAAACCAGGAAGACACAATCGATGTTACAACAATGTTATGTTTACAATGAATATTTCATCAACATATGAAACATACAATTTCTAACTAACGTTGGCATTCAATTGGCTAGAATGTTATTTGTAATTTTGATTATTCATAGAATTACTCTTAATAATTTACATAAATTGTTTACACATCTTTCCAAAGTGCAGGTAATTCCAAAAGTATATTTGATACATTTGTAGCGACGATCATGAACAACAATATAAAAGCGTTTGGAAAACATCGTAATTTTCGTTCAAAGCCATTTAATTTAAGCACAGCGGGCTCGGAGAATAATCTGATTTATATCTCTAGGCCGTATTTCTGCTTTATACGCTCTTTCACACCAGCCGACGTAATTTGTTGAAAAACACGCGAATTCAGTTAAGTGCTTATTTATATTTCACGATCGATGTGTTTTTAGTTCTTGTTTATTTATTTTTTGATACAATATTAATAAAGATTTCATTTTTCTTTAAGCTTAAATCTTCATACATAGACTTGAAGGAACATTTTCAACTTAAATGTTATTATAATAATTGCAAGGACGCGCTCTATGTCATTAGCTAGGGTAATGTTTGGGGTTGGGCCCACATGTTTGCTACACCCCTTGGGACCTCTTGGGACTCAAAACTCAGAGCGATATAGATAACAAGTTTAACATGTGAGTTATTCATATTAATGTCATCTTTCTTGATATAAAATCAGGCTTATTTAAATAAGAAAATTAGTTTATGTAAGAGTATGTGATGGGAGACTACATTTTTATTGTAAAGATATAATAATAACAAATACATCTCATATCCCGGCTAAAAATTTCTTATGAAATAAATAACCCTGTACGTCTTTTCTTTTATTCTATTGTTGCTGTATTGTGTGAACGTAAACTATAAAATAAATAAATAAAATCAGTTCGTACAAAACAAACGTTGGTATAAAGAATGTATTAGGCGCGCAGTAAGGAGTGCAGTTCACAAGGAACCCGTGGCTCCACACGCGCGGACGACGTGTTATTTATCCTCGTCCAAACGCCCTTTACGAGCACAATATCGACGCTCGATTTTCATCCCGCCTCGGGGAGAGATAAAAGAAGCTTAACGTCCGCCGCTTTTGTGTGCGTGTATCTCACCCGCCGCAAATAAAACTATTAAATTAAACAACGTTACGCAGCCACTCCGACGAATTATTTTCATTTCGTTAACAGCGAAAGAACCTCTGTCAAAATTTGTTCTTTTTCAGAGGCGCGTCGCCGCAGTGTAAATATTCATGATTCGCAAATCATAATATGTATATAAATATTACTCAAGACACTCGGCACGTTAATGAAACAAGATGCTAACTCCGCGGGGTGAGCCTGGAGCTTAAATTATTCCAGCCGCGTCTTGCTCTTGTCTTTATGCCGTCGCTATTATTTTAAATTATTTTTAATTGAGTAAAAGCAAGCGAAAAACACAATAACAACCCTCCGAGTTAATTGCCCTCCCGACAAAGCGTTCTAAAAGCTTTTCGAGATGCTACGCTGTAATACAAACGTTAAAACTGCATGAAAAAGTGTTTCTGTTTTAGCAATTCTTAAAAATAAAATGGAACGTGAAAATCATAACGCAACAATGGACCGTAATGAAATCTCTTTTTTACGGCTCACGGCTATGTCGGGGCCGACCAATTTTAACCTCGTTTTCATTGAAATTCACATTTCATCCGAGCAACAAAAGGGTTGGGCTCTTTGCGAAATGTCAATTGTGAGGAGGGTAGCGAGTGGGCTCGCGCGCCGAGCCGCCGATGTTATCCTGCTGGTGGCGGACATATGTACGCGGCCGTGACAAACACACAACATCATACGGATGCGTGTGTATACCCAGCGGCTGCTCTGAATAATGCATGAGAAGCCAACGAATGCTTTAAAAAGTTAACAAGGTTTTCCGAGCTTTCCTTTGTTCCGCTGCTTACTGTACAAAAACAAATTGCTTCCGTTGAAAACTCCCTGGAAATTTTGATTTATCTTGCTACTATAATTACCAATATGAACAAAAAGTACGAAAACGAATGGAATGAAGCTGAAAACTTGAAAGCGCTTTAAGCCACAAGTGCAAATGTTTGCATTGCCACAAATTCTCCTTTGAAACTAAAAGAAGTTTCCGTTTAAATTCCAGTTCTGAGTGTTTTTTTACTAAGTGCTTACTACAAAGAAGTACAATCAAGTGTAGTGTGCCGGAGGGGATAAGAAGCTGTAGCTGGTAAAAGTTGTATAATTCGAGCAGGGAGTCGGGCCGAGTTACGGATACCTAGCCGATAACAGGATTAACGCGCCCTCCCTTGTTGTTACCAGCTAATTCGCACGCAAACTTCCCACACGCCAACACTTTTGACACGATTATACTCTCCTGGTAGTTCGTTGATATTCGCTTATTACTTTCACATTAACATTAAATACATATTCACAGTAATTAATTAACGAATAATAAATACATTGAACATTGAACAAAGCCTTCCCGGAATACTATTGGAATAACGTACCATCATGCTCGTATATGTGGACAGAACGTGCTAATTTGCCTTGTTTGGTTACCGGATTATTGCCGGATTAAATCCCATTGAAATCAGAACATACCGTACGTATAGCTCTTGTATAGATATAACACAGGTTGATAAACAGATAAAACATTAATGTTCGTTCTATCTGTGCATTATCAATTATAATTTCTGTTTTGAGAGTGATAAATACAAGCAATCTGATAATAATGACAAATCATAAAATATTTACGATTTTCGAACAGATTAAATGTCGGCGGCTGCCCAAATATGTTTTCCGTTTATCTAACTGATCTTCCCCAATCAAAGTTAATTCGACGCGCGATCGAATCACAACACTCATAATTCGGTATCTCATCGTTTTTATGCTCAAAAGTTCCCAAGGCAATTGAGAATTTTAATTTTATAATTACGACAAATAAACCTTAACAGTTGACGGGAGTCATGAAACGTTTACGACAATATAAAATCGTAATGGATTAACTTGATCGCCACAGTCGACGTTTAACGATCGACCTGGGGTAACTTCCTCAATAAAATGATTCTCCTTCATCTCCTGTATATTATATTGACGATACAAACGACGTTATCGGCTCTGATAATGTGCAATACACCATTAGAATGACTCCTTGCACTCACTATTGTTCACACTCCTTGCACTCACTGAATAAAAAGTGCACGATATTAAATCAAGTTAAATCGTTCACTTTTTATTCCATCAAACTACTGAAGCTTATTAAGATTTTAAGTCTCAGTTACTGTGATTTGTGTTCACAACAATTTGTAATAAAACTCGTACAAAACACGGACCATTTGACCTTTGTTAGTTAAACCGCATTATTATTGAACGGGGTTGAGACAAGGACAAATAACAAAATAGGGTTCCAATCTCATTTCGTTTCTCATATGTGAAAGATCAAGTTATACTCGAATGTTTTTGGATATAAAATAAATATTGGAGTAAATAGGTAAGGGTGTCGACAAAGGCAAAGAAACTGTAAAGTTCGTTGGAACGTAAAAATGTTTTCTCATAATGTAATTGTGGGGTGACGAAGAACACAATAAAAGTTGCCAACAATTTGCTGTTTTAATGGTGTTAACATAAAGCCTTCACACTCAAAGTTTTACTTTGTTAGCGTTTTCATTGTCGTACTAAAAGAAAATGTTATTTACATTTTGAGCAACCGAGTTTTTCTCTTTATCAATCTTTAAATTACAACGTTTAAAATTAAACACTTCTTAAGTTTAATTAAATTCCATTAAAGATACTTTCTAAGTACTTATTTATCTCGATGTTAGATATTTTTTTACAACGTATATTTTATGTAATAACATCCGTAACGCTGTATTAAAGGAAACTTATTAATTATTACAAATAAAACTTGGTCCGCTCGTAATTAAGAGTCCATTTTGTGACAGCCTCTTAAAATTCACTCCACGAGCTCCGAGGGAGGCTCAAAGGCGAAATAATTAAAGCGGAGGGTATAAGAAAATGTCGGGAGGGAGGAGATCAAAGCAGAGAATTTACCCTCGGGTAAATAATATAGCAGTCTCGCGCCGGATTTGGGTATTTGCTAAGGTTACAATATACCTGTTGGGTAGCGGTATTGACATGGTTTACCTCAATCCAAATTAATTATTTAATGAAGGAAACTAGCTGGCAGCGGGCCGCGGGGGTAATGGAGACAATTATGGGCTAATATCCCGGAACCGATGCTCCTGGGAGTCGGTAAGGTATCGACTTGTGACGTCAAGGACAGATAACTTTGACGTGACCTTTTGTTCTGTCGCGAGTGACTTACAAGCGCTGTCAAACTGAGATCAACTGCAGAGCTCGAAAACTAATTTAGAACATCGTGTCAACAGGTTTATTTATGTCGACCTTAACTATACACATAATCTTTTAGCGTGAGAAACAACCAGCTGCTCGGATATTTTATGACGTAACAAATATAATTAGTTCTTCATTAGCGAAATACATTAACACCGCTCACTTTTGAGCTGCGCTTATTATTTTAAGATGCAATAGATAGACATAAGAACAACTTAACTTTTGCCTTTTATATTAAACCTATAACTCGTAAAAAAGTTGATTTTATACCCAATCATTCTTAAGAAAGGATTAAATTAAGTTTACGATCCTATAAAGATATGTTTTAGAAATCGCTTTAAAAGCTTCCTTGTGAATGTCTTTGGTTGCGTATTTATTTATTTATTTTAATCCGTCTAGCAAGATACAGTGAGATATCTTTTCACGACATTTAGAAACAAGTTTAAAGAAATTCAAAGAATTAATCTTACGGGGAAGTGCGGAAACTGCATTGCAGAGTTTTATACTAAGAAGGTCATTTTATAAAAAGGTTTGTTTTTCTGAAACCAAGTTATCAAATAAGGCTTGAGAGATGGTTGAAAATAATTAGAGGCTTTAACAGGCAATGACTTGTAGAAAGTTTACCAACGGCATTATGCTTAAAACAAGTTTATTTTAAGTTTCAAATATAATTTAATCTTACTTAATTAAAATCTTGATGACATTATTTATTTAATTTACTTTAACGACTAATTTATTCAAAATTGGATTAGTTTGAAAGTTAAGTAAAGGCCATTCACAATTAAAAGTGTGGTTACTTTGTATATTTTAGTAGTTTGCCAAATATTTAATGACGCCTAAAAAGAATTTTTTCATAAAACTAATTTTCTGGAAATAATTAATTACGATATATGCAAACACATACAAGACCCTGTGTTTATATTCTGTTAATTAAACTACTATCAGTGACCACATAACTATCAAAATGCCACAATCTAATAAACCCTAATTTCGTGTCATTGACATATTGTAAATGAATGACAAATTACAAACGTGAGATCATCAAGCGTTTAGCGCTGCCATCCAATCAATACCACCGCCATTCACTGCTAAAACTTGCCGAAATTATACTTAATTATGTATCAAAATCACAACAATTAAACAACCTTCATAAATATTCATATAAAGGCAAATAAAAGTTAAAAGATCATCATATTTACCCAATCGGAGGTATACTACGCTTTTTGTATTAAATTATCCATCTTCGAATTACGAGTTATCCAAAAACGTACCTGAAAAGAATAAACAACTTCAATAAAACGTAATTCATGCTCAATAATTGATAAACAAGGCATTTGTATTCACAAAAGGAATAAGTATTGGTTTGAGTTTCATTCTGAGAATACTTTATTTTATACCTTTATGAGAATGGAATACTTTTGCAACTTTTATAATATAGGAAGGGTCCCAATTTGATAAGCACGGTTCAATTTACGGAAGGCGAGTGCTTATTGCTTTTAATAATGTTAGGACCGCATTACAAAGACAACCTTTACAACTACCATTGAGGCGCAAATCTCAAATGAATGAGCTACAGAGGGACATTACGAATTCACCAGACGCGCCTTAACTCATAACAAAGTCACTAAACAGTCTTAAATTGTTAAAAATTAACATTCAAATTGGGGGAGCGCTGTTAGTGGAATTAGTACGACTTTCACTCATAAATCGTCTGGAGAGGGTGGCGAGCACGCCGGTTTATTGGCTCCACGTCGACATTCGCCTGCTAATAAATGAAGCAGAAAACTTCTACTTATGTAGTGCGCTGTTTGTCGAGGGCGGAAGACAGCGCCGCGCGCCGCCTCACCTATCCGAAAACTGTGTCTACACAGCGCGCCGTAGAGCTCAAACTTCGCTGAGGAGCACTTTTATAACTCCCGCCGTCCTGCTCGAACGCGCCAAGTGCAAGCGGGATACAGCGACCGCATTATGGGTTTATGAAATGAGCTCCGTTGCCTCATGTTACCCCGACGAAGAAAATGAAATTATGACCGTAGCCGCGCAAAGAAAGCGGCCATGACATCTCTAATTTTTTTCTTGTGCAGCTTTTACGAGCGAACGAGATTCAGACAAAATGCTGGAGTGGAATTGAGAAATATTTTTGGAATAACACTGCTTTATTTTACGAACAGAGAGATTTTATCTTCGTGCAGAGTACAACAATAACAAAAGGTGTTTATTACATGATTTCGAAGTGAGCAATCGAAAACGATTGACAAATTAAATTAGTACATTCATATTGCTTGTCGAGTAATCTCATCTCAAACATCGGACAAGATAATTAAGTTCGATGCGAACGTACAAAGCTCATTAAACATCAATTCCAATCTAATCAAACTGTGATTAAATCGAGAGAACCCTTTGATGTCATGCATGCGTTGAGCGGCGATGGTGTGTGCGCGAATTACTGGCATATGCTGCGTGGCTAACCCATGCATGTATGCATTGTGTTGGCTTCCCCAACTTGGTATGCTTGTTTGTTCTCATTAATATTCAAATCAGATTTATGTTGGGTTTAGATTCTTAAGTAGTTTTACATCTTTTAAATATACCTATATCCCTACATATTTCAGTTCATGTTATAATCGCACAAGGGAAAAAAGTACAATAAAACTAAATCAAAACTAAGAAACAAAAAGAAATATATTTTAGTACAGTAACATCTTGTTTTTTTGTTGTTTTACAATGTCCCGGTAATTCATATAATTCAGGAGCATGTATTCACGTTAACTTTTACTACAAACAGGCTGTAATAAAAGAGCTTCGTAGAATTATTATTGCTAAGCTAAGCGTAATAATAAACTCAGTGGGAGCCTCTTCTTTACGCTGCCGCCCTGGTACCGCGCGAAAGAAATTTAATATAATGGTTAGTTTTTTCTTAACAACTCCTTAGTTAGTTTAGTTTACCGGTATTAATTAATTATACAGTTATCGAGGAACATGAGTTTAAGGAAAAGAGGTCGTGTACGGCATTTCCAAATTATATCGATATTTATATGTATTTGTGTTCATCGCATATATATGGATTTACTTCAAATTAGGACTCCGTTTATAAAAAAAATATGATAAATTTCATATTCGTGACATTAATACAATATTAATAAGATATAAACATTGTATGTACAAACACACCTAATTCAAAGAATCAATTAAATGTTAATAGCCAGAAATATAATAAATACAACCACATAAATGCTATTTTATGATGGAGATTATGCACCTATTAAAACAATAATATAGATATAATTGCACATTAAATAGTGTTTGCCTTCATTATCATTTGTATAATAACAGTCATTTAAAATTCCATTTAATAAATAAACTAAAACCTCAAACATTTAAATTTAAGTGTCATCATAACTCGGATTGAAAACCGAGAATGATGTTTTTCAATCAATCGTACAAGTCAATAAATAAAATGAAGCATGTCAATAAAGTTCCACACTAATTGTGAAACAAACGTATCGCGGCTGGCGTGATCGTTATCTGTAACAAAACTAGTGCCCCGACTCGAAGGCTAATGTTTATTTTATCAATTACCACACATTATGTCACGTATGGACTCGCACACTCAACTTATCAGGTTAATTCATCTCGCCCTTTATTTTAAAACACGCGATGCTCCTAATGCTCACGTCAGAAAGAGACAGCCGAGTCCCTCGGAATGTTCCTGTAGGTGCGAAGGAGAGGGAATGGCCACCGTTTCTCAACATGTCGCGTTTAGCGGTGTTAAGGTTAATAGCGCTATTTGTATAGCGAGTGGAGATGTTATCGGAGGCTGCGGCTCTGAGACCGACACGGACGTTTTATTGTCTACATCGACGACGAATAATTCCGAGCCAACTTAACGATACGAATACTCTTACTTGAGTTCTAACTTGCGTAAGGCCGTCGTCTTACATGCTAATGCATAGCTTGTACATTAGTTTGTATGGGTATGTGAATGTGTGTGTCAACGTGTAATGATACAAGACGACATAAACACATTAATTGAGGGTGCTTGATGAGGTGAACTAACGCATCAATGCATTAATAATGAAACAGCGATAATATCACATTACCGTGCAACTGAAAGTCGTTCGAGTCCCGTGGTCTGTCATTAAAACGACAGTTGATAATAATTCCCACACACATAGCTGTTTGTCGTATCATCGTGAATAAATAATCAAGCCATTATTGTTTCAACGGTTTATATTTACATGGCAGACAATACGCCAGTGCAAGTTAAACAAGCGTTAAAAGTTGTTTACATCATACGGCGAACGAGGCATCATTCCTCAAATTTACAACTTAAACAAATGTTTATAGGAAAACATTCTCGTGTTCATGAATCGGACACTTAAAATACTTGGCATACGACGCCAATACTTACATAATACCACCCAGTCGATACGAGGTATTTATAGGAATAGCAACAATTATATTACCCATAAATATGTCGTTATTCGAGAGGTAAGTGTTTATGCTAATACAACAAGTTGCTTAAAAGGTAATGACACCACAATTAGGTACTTGCGAAGTGTTATTATCATCGCACGAACACGATGCCCGCTCGAGGGCAAAAAACATCTCTCCAAGTCTCGGCTCAATAGGATGATTGACATTTGTGATGTCTTCGGACAAACCAAACCTGTTTGCAGCTTCATAAGGTTTTGATTGTGCTACAATACCAACAGACGAATGTAATAATGTTGGACACATGAACAGGCATGCTCATATAACGCTTGTTGTTAAGCATTACAAGCGATAGCATTTTTTTCCTAATTACCGCATCAGAATAACGATGACAGACCATATTAATTTCACGCCAACAACACGCAGATTAAATATTTGTGTTATTTTGTTAGGAGAGTTCAACGATAAATTTGTTTTGTATTCGATTTCAATGAATACCTTTGTCTATTTTAAGGTGTTTTATAGAAGATTAATAACGAGTGTACATGTGCAGCGCCCAGGGATCTTAGAGGCTGTGTAAGTACCATTAAGTCGTCTGTAATACACCAAGTAAGTATTTGCATGAAAACGACAAGATATTTGCATATGCAA
This sequence comes from Trichoplusia ni, assembly GCF_003590095.1. NCBI lineage: Eukaryota > Metazoa > Arthropoda > Insecta > Lepidoptera > Noctuidae > Trichoplusia > Trichoplusia ni. The sequence continues at coordinate 6,386,364 of NC_039479.1, forward strand.
ATTACGTTCCGTCTTTATTTGGGCCGCGGACGTTAACTCTACGTCCTTATGTAAATGCGAGGGCCCGAGCATTCCCGATAGCTGTATCTTAAAACTTCTATTGTTCAAATAACCCAACAAATCAGTTATCGAACATTTATGTTTTCATCATTCAATTCTACAATTATAATTATGAGCGTAGTCAGGCGTAAGCGAAGCGAACAAAAACTAGACATGAATAGGGCGTTAACAAGGCAAAAACCGTACTCTATTACAGCGTTTAATAATGCCATTATAATGCAACCCAACCAGCCGGTCGGGCCCCAAGAAATCGTTCGGAAGAGTACAAGACAAGAGCCGAGCAAACAATAACGACGGCACCGCTCATTTTTGTAGTCGCAAAGGAAAACAATAAAACAAAGAGAGCGCAAAAACGACACCATACACGCAAGCGGAGCTCTCGAAAAATAGCAGCGGCACACACGCGACGCGCCGCGATGCCAGCCCCGAGCGAGCGGCGGCAGGGCCCAGCGCGGCCCGCACACATGCACAGCCAGCACAGCTCACCCTCGCACTCGCCGAGGCATCCGTGCGTGAACCCGGCCGCCTCGCTAGCCTGTGTACATACATGGCTACGTACTTATTACCGGTACGTGTGTTGCGGACTGCGGTATCCATTACGGCGCGGAAAAAGCGCGCGAACCAACGGTGTGTGTAATTGATTAACAGTTTGAGAACCTGTTGACGACGAGTGACGGACGCGGCTTAACACAACCCTCCTCGCCGGAAAGCCTCGTTGATCGCTTTAAAATCTTAATTAATATATGCATGTCATTTCACGTCGAGCGGCTATAACGTATTCATTATACGTTGCAATGCGAAAATTTAAATTACGGTTGCTCAAAAGCAATAACTGTTATTTTAATAATGGAATTTAATTACACGTTTTATTGAATGTTTGTACGTTTCATTGTTGAATCGAAACAACTTTGAAGTCAAATTTTAATGCACGTTTTATGTCTATTTGGCAAGTTTTCAATTAAGTATTTTATTGCGTAGGATAAGAATGCCACAGCACATTACAATTATGTGTAAATTACTAGAAATAAACAACAGGGAATAGGTATTAAATGTGACGAGGGGCAATAAAGTCAGCGAATTGTGTGATGTAGTAATAAAAGTGGTCGGAAAGAAAAAGAATAATTTATAACAATGAAATGGTGTGCGGAGATGTCGCGTCGGCCGCGTCTGCCGCTCCACCCTACATCAATAATTCATGCGACATCGCGCCATTGAGAAAGTACTCTGTGATCGCCATACTAATTCAACCATTGAATCACTAAAACATTTCTTTGTGATACTCGATTCAATATATACGCACATAATGCCACAATACATTCATTGTTTGGATTTAATAATAAAACGATCAATTACTTCAGACCCATCCAACGAAATAGAATAGATAGATTATATTATTGTGAAGGCAACAAATACTAGTTTAATAGTTTATTACATTCCCGGAATACCAAGTTTCAGATTCGTTTGTAGCAGCTTAACATGGTTCCATTAATATATTCCTAACACTTATTTAGTTTAATTACAATTATCCGCTTCAAATAAATCATAAACAATTTCGTTCCCAGCATTTTTTGAAGAAACATTTTTGTAACAAGTTTTATCTTAATACGGATTTGATGCTAAAAGGACCCAGCTGTTTAGCTTTGACTTGTAAAAATAGCACGCGAGATGGGGTCTGTAAACACATTCATCCCAAGGGAAGCCTCGAAGTACCCGACTGGATTAATTCGTGTAATTTAAACTCCAATACCAGGAGAATACGAAACTGAGGAGGTATTCAGCTCGGCGACGTAAAGCTGCTGCCACACAGACGAGTGGAAGCTTAACGCGCCCACAATAAAAATACACATATCAGAAATTCAGCCAATAAAACAAGAATATTTAGAAAAATATACTCATATACAAACAAAAATATTTACTTTCAGCACGTGTTTCAAAAAGTTTGTAAATTAAACAGCAAAACACATATCCATTTTATTTATATCTTTTACTATTCCAATCAAATCTGTGTACGAGTTGTGAATTTCCAAGTGGCAAGATGACGTTGCGTTTATGACGCTCGTGTGCACGAGCCCCGAGGGGTGGCGGAGGGAGACAGCGCTCCCGCCGACCTGGAGGAGTAAGGGAGAGGTGGATATTTCATCGACTCCGGCTACAAGATGGCAGACGTTTGCGGTTGATAGTTTATAGTTATTGCGAGCGAGTGCGACGTGTCCGGAGCCGCTTTATCACATTGTTAGCGTTGTTATCCGCGTACACCGGATTAAGTGGAGATCACACTCGAGCCCTGACTCAACACTCGGACAATGGCTTCCGGTAATAATAGCTTTTAACATTTACACCATTTTTTATGTGTTTACCCTTCTGATTTATGGGCGTCGTGTTTGCTAAATAAACATTATTTTCTTTGTAATTATCATTTCTGTTCTGAACATAATATAGTATTAAACTTTATGGCGTTTTAATTAAAAACAACGATGAAGCGCGGTAAGAATTTATTCCCCTCATCTAACAACTTCAAAGGGCGTAGAGGTGTCGCGCGTGAATATAAATCTTCCGCCCCGGGATAAAAGTGGGAAAGCTCGGGACGGATCTATATAAATGTTGCAATTCGTGCGAGTTCGTGTGATCGATTGCTCTCACTATCGTCGCACTATTTCAAGTACAAGACATCTCATTTATTCCTGTCATATTCAAAGCGTTTTTATTTGGCTCGAGGAATTTGTTTCGATAAAAAGATACAGATACTTTTATAAGCAAAGTAAACGTATTATAAACATCTGTGCAGTTTATTTAACCTCTCAAGTTATGATACGTGACTTTATTGAAATAAAATGCAATAAATAAATGGAACGAGCTGCGAATCGAACTCGCGACCACTCTGAACAATATCTCGCAGATGCGGACTAGTACCAGGGGAGCATAAAGCCAAGGAAGATACACGAGCAAGGTGTCGAGCCTTCCGCCATAAATCCACCGGAGCAAAGAAAGCGTTAACTCTGATTTACCGACATTCGCGTCAGTCGTGACGGGATTGAACGCGCTGCTAACTTGGTTTATTACCAACACAACCGTTAATAACTAAAGATATAGTGTACAATATTATTAATACGGGGGACCACCACGAGTGGGAGATTTGTTTTTTTAACGACGCTTAATATTCCGAATGCTGTACAGAAACAGATATATCACAAAACATGTAATGACTCACTTCAAAGTCGGCTTCAATGTGTACGAGTATTTCTGAGCGCAACTTTATTGGCGTTAATCGGTCGTCAATTCTGATAGATGTAGCAGTAACGTAGGTGATTTAGCGAGGAATCCTCGGCGGGATGTCTCGGGCTCAGATAACTATCGTGACGGATCGCAAAGCTCCGGGAATTCTGCGAGCGGACAAAGGAATCGTGGACACGTGACCGGGGCGACGCCGACCCAGCCACCGACCTCACTATTGTTATGATTTAAATTATAATGCCTTCTTTGTGCACCGAAACACTGTATAGATACGAGATGACATCCACTGAAAATTGCTTCTCAACAGAATTCAATTAAAACTTTATTAATTTTACAAAGAATCTTCGAAGAAACTTCAATTCGTAGAAACGGTTACGTTGCCAAAGTTACGTTGTAAATTTAACTAATACAATTTATACGAAGATAAAACTCCTAAGTCGGCTTTCTTCAAAGTCCAATTCAGAGTATTTAGATGAGGATTCTTGAAGAATAAAAGAAACATTTTAATCAGTAAAGTATACAAAACAAAGAACGTTTCATTGCGTGGCTTAATTCACGTTTAAATCATAAAATGTATTCAAACGCAGTAAATAAACGAGCGCGGAACGGCGTAATGTATAATGTATGTGGTAACTGAAAATAAAGCCAGCGATTTGTAGTGACTAGCGAGTTATTAGTTAAAAGTAGGGCTGTGTAATTAGAAGCACATTTGGCGGGGCCGCGGGCGCGCCCGGCCATGTGTCCGAGCGCGCTGCGCCGCGTTCATTAAATAATTAAAACGTACTACTCATGTGCACTCACGCTAATAGCTGTTGTGGAAAAACTCATAGGAAACAAACACCTGGCGGCCTGCGAGCTGGCGAGATGCGAGGTGGCGGCCAGAGGAGCCGCGCCAAAGTGAATTACATCACTTCAAACAAAGCTCCGCGTTACAATAGTAGCGCCACGAGCATTTCGCAGTTCGCAAATTACAGTATTAAAAATTTAAAACCACTATTATAAATGCTTTAGCAACGAAACTACGGACATAGTAACAGTTGTTTTAGTGCTGGGCCGGACGCCTCATAAAACATTTACTATGCGCACTAGTCACTATACAGACATACAGAACATACATACTGACAATTCTGAAAAGACTTCGTTTATCAGATTAAAGTACTTTTCGTTATGTAGATAAGGACAAAGTGATTTATGGAATAATACAATTATTGTTTGTTTAGCATTGTGTCTGTGTTAAGTTGATAATGACAATGACCTTGTGGTAAACACGTATGACCCAATTAAGAAACAATCGGAACAATTTAATTATTAGGTGTCAATTTAAATGTTAAGTTATGCAAATTTATGAAGACAAAAGTTATACAGCTTTTATAGATAATGGGATGACCAATACTAATTATCGCAACTATCAAAGAACCTTCAATTATATTATTTATCCTCACTGAATACGTAAAGCATTCAATAGGAAAATGCTTTGAAGTTCTAGACGAAAATCTCAAAAGAAGAGACGATATAACGCGTGATTCCTTAATTAAATATAAAAAACAGAATAGATATTGTATTTGAATAAATTTTCATCATAGACACGAAGAGTAGGTTCTTACTCTCGAATAAACGAGTCAAGTTGATAAATAAACTATTATTTTGATATACATCACATTTATGTAGTCTTAGTACAAGCCAAGGTCATTTTTCGAATAAAACAAAGCGTGGTGCGAGAGAAAACAAAAGCGAAACGGAATGTAGAGTAGTAAATAATGATTTATTTTTATGTTCGCCCGCCGGACCACCGCTAAGACAACACAAATTCAAGAAATAATTCCAAGCCAATATGAAGGCTCGCCGCAAAGATAATTTCATAAGATAACACCGAACTAATAGATCAGATGGATTGTATCTGTTCAGATTTAACTAATTGCGTTTTGTAACTACGTTTTCATTGAAGACATTATCGTGTTTTATCGCGAGTACCGTTATTACAATTCTACAGCTGTACTCGTTGACAGCTACACTTAACATTGTGTAAAGCCAGTCTCGTTTATTACTTTTCGTAGTTTCGTTTATTTCTTGTTCTGTTTGTACAATAAATTTGTGTAACTGCAACATTAATTAATGTCGCCGTAGGATGGAAGTCGGCAGTTACCGTCACGGTGTCTGATAATCGTAGAGTACTTAATACACCGGCTGCGTAGCTACGCGGCTCCAATAGCAATTTCCTGGACGAGCAGCAACGCAAATGGCCGACTTCTCTCTAACGAAATTACCTCCTCGTGTTTATTTTAGTACCTCGTTTAATCAAACTGCACGGCGAGACTCATTTCTATGAAATATTATTGCTACAAAGATTGAATATTTATCTCTATGGACTGACAAATTCAAGTGACCATAAATTAAACTTTTATCACTCGAATTAAAGTGATACATCTACCACAAAAATATTTTATTTTAAATTAGAGCAATAAATATTGCAAAAGCCATTAGTTGAGGCGAGCGTACGTCGGCGCGCAGCAGCGACCGACCTCTTTATATTCTCGACGAGACAATAAAATCTTCGGCTATAAACCGTGTCGCCTCACGACGTCACTTTATCTACACTAAAATGAATCAATCAGCCATCAACGGTTTACTTTCGGTTTATCGCGCCGTGTTCATATTGGAACGATGAAATCACAGATTGTGTCTGCGATCGGTGCGCTCCGACACTCGCTTCGACGAAATATCTGCACCTAGAGCGCTTGCAAACAATTCGCAGCGCGGCTATTAGCCGCATCGAATAGGTCAAAGCGGCAATAACGTTCGAGATAAGGATGTATCTCACGTCGCCTCGCGCCGCCTGTAATTTAATGTCGTTTCAAAATAGCAGCAGTAAATAGTAATTCGCGTCAGTCAGCCGTTATTGTTATGAGTGCTAATGCGCTAAGTCAGCGTTAATGCTGGCCTAATGCCCGGCTGTGTTCAGCTGAATGGCCGCTGATGTAAGTCGTTTAGCGAGACCACCGCGACAATGGCGCGGACATTAAAGTTCACACGCATCGCCGGCTCCGCAAACAATGACACGGAATAACTTTTTTACATCACAACTCGTAATTTATAATAAATTTACTGCCGCGGAACCGTTGCTCAAGCGTGTAAATTTGCTTTGCGATAACATAAGTACTTGTGTAAATAAGTATGTCGTTTGCTCATGAAAACTACATTTTTGTGTTGTTTTTATAACTGTTTGCGAGTGTTTCTAGCTCATCAAACAAGCGTGCCTAGCTGTAACACGTGATATTCGTGACGTTTTGCAGAGGGTGGCAGAATGTGGTCGCCGAGGCGCGTCGTTTGTCCGTGGACAATAAAGGCGGCCATAATAAAGTTCACACATGTCGTGCGCGCACCGCAAAGAGAATAAAACTCTCACCTGCCCGGCCAGTTCTGTCTTACCTGCAACAGATAAAAATATACAGTTAGTGGATGCTGCACTGGAAGCGTGAAATATTTTGTAAATAAGTCTTGCAAAGCGCCCGCAAAAATAGGTTTCCAGTGTTTATTTTGTGGCTTGTTGTTGAAGCTAGGGATTAGATGGACATGTAACGCATTTTTTATGTGCTTTATTTTGCTAACTGGTAACAAACTGTAAAAACAAATTGTTTTTCTTTCAATAAAACTATTTATGTTCGATAATAAAAGTTTACCTCCGTAAGATATGAAAAGTATAAATAAATACATAAGTAAAACTGGTAAAATGAGTTTATTTAAAGTATAACCTTTTAAAATTAACTTTATGTGTAAAAGTGTAAAATTAAACAGTTGTGCAATAAAATGGTTAAGACTAAATTTATAAGCCATCACAAACAAAAGCAGTTTGTACCAGGCGAGCATAAAAACGAGGAGCGCGCGGTAGTTGTGCCGCCATTTGCATGGCGTCCAGGATATTGCGATCGGGCACAGCGGTGCTCTGAGCAGCAGAAATAAAGGGAACGCGGCGCCTTCCGTGCCCGTCGACAAATGGACCGGCGCGCGGCGGTAGTGCACTGCTTTTGTCACCCGGCGAGGCCGCGTCCGTGCCACGATTAAACGAACGTCCTTTCCTAAATTACTACAAAACAGATGCCGAAAATGCATGGATTCACTTTACACTTTATATTTTGAAAATATTAAAGACTTAATTGCATTCAAGATCAGTTTTATGAGTGACGTCATTGAGGCAGATTTGACGGTCGTTGGAGCCATTCCAAGTGAACATAAACACAAATAGGTTTAGCTGGTTTAGGAGTGTTCTTTGTTTTATATTCAACTCTCGTACTTACTTATTTTTTTAGTTCGAACAAATGTAATCACAAAATACGCCGTGTTTATCTCGATTTATTATAATGGTTGTTGTCGTAAAATAGCTACATAATACGCTAGTGTATTACACTGAAGTCTTTATAACTCTGTGAATACGTATTGAAGAGTAAAGTTAGCAGCTGTCACTTTGGAAACGGAAGATTTATCGGCACTTATAACAGGCGTGTTATGTTCGTTTGACGTTTGGGTTCCCTACATTAGTCTAACGCGGTTTACGAGCCAAACGTGACACAAATGAAACGTCGTTCCGTCAAACAACAAAAGCTAACAGGATAATGTGAAATATAAATATTTTTCGTCAAAGACATTACTGGCACATCCGACATACTTATACCGACGGCTATACACACAACCACGTGGATAATGCGACTAATTATGTGATTAATCAATCATCAACCCACTATCAAGTTGTTATCTAATAAAGCATTCCTAATTTACTGTCTTTCATAGCATGAGAAATGTTTGAACAAATGACAAATTGAACACAAACCGATTATTTAAGAGTGTCCGTCAAGTATTTAATAATCAATTAGTGATGACCACATAATAACATCCGCATTAGTGTAGAATTATTTTTAAATTTAAATAAAACCTCTTTGTTGTATTTTGAATGTGGCATGTCAGATGTCTGTGCTCGCTCTTGTGTAAAACTTAGCTGCGATAGACTATGAATTGTTAAAGAAAGTTGGCGTCTTTTCATTTGTAATTTATGGTCGTGTGTCAACGCGGCATTGTGTGCGAAAGCATGTTAATGATACAAGCATACAAATTATGCGCCTTTCAAGTGTTTAACTCACGTACTCAAGAAACTAACCTATTATCGCCTCTCATAAAAATACATTATTTATCGCACATTTTATTGAAACACATTTACTAATGTCAAATGTATAATTTATATGACATTTATTTCAATAGCTTGCCACTTCTTGCGAAAAACGTTAATCGTGATGGAACAAAGTAACTTGTAACAAACTATAAACGGCTGTAGGCTATTGCATAGTTAATTTAATGAAGTTGACTATTAGATTAACTACTTTATAGAGACTACTTAACCGCAATTGATAGTGGCGTCATTATTTCTGCAATAATGGTACTACTTAGTATCCGAGATTTATTAGGATAACAGAAACTGGTTACAGTCTGTTCGTAACTATAACATGATATTCTAAGAGTCACTGACTCGTTGTACTTTATTTATTTGAAGGTCACGACCAGAGCTTTATATTCGGTCAATATTAAAGATACATATTTTTTATAAGTATGCAAAAAGTCTATTAAAGCTACTCGTGGGACATTGAAAGATCAACAACTGAATTAATTAAAAGATCTTAATTTCGTTGTTAAAAAAATACCACCCACTAATATAATAAGTAAGGATTGAGTCACTCAGTACCTGTGTATGTCCTGCATTCGTCAATAAGTTTAATGTTTTTGGCATATTGTAAGTACCGCAATATTTATAGGGTATTAAACGTTTTCAGTATAATAGAGCCCCACACTGACGCTAAGCTATTGAGAAACATTACACAGTGTAATAAATATTCATACCAAGACGATATCGCATAATTTATACAATACGCAATCTATTGTTTTGGAATTTCCGTTATCTTCAATGCTGGTATTACTTTGTTTTGAAAAGTTCTCAGAGAAATATTCATGTTCAGATGTTTTTCTATGATCTGTTTAACATAATACATACTTGTAATTTATAACCTGGCTAGAATAGAATATAAAATCAGCTAGTGCCGTTATAAAAATACTATGACTTGTATTGTAAAACGTTAGAAGTCACAAATGAATATCAATCAATCGTTTAGGCTGGGGCAGCATACGAGTATAAGAGCATAGCCATTAGTGTCGAAACTGTGCAGTACCAGGGGTCCATCAAATGGAGAGGCAATCTAGTCGGACGCAGCGGCGGGCCGCGGTCACCGAGCCAATTACTGCGGCGCGTCAGCACTGATTTATGGTATAATGGCCAATCGCGGACTCGACGCCGACGCCTACATTGTTTAAATGCCCCAGCATGGCTCGCTCGCTGACTAATGACTATTATATTAAATACTCCCCTTAACAAATAATGGCCATATTTATTGCAAGACTAGAATTACTGTAGAGCAATAAAACATGTCAAATTCAATTATGTTAGTACGTGTTGACTATTGTCGTCTCTTCACAGAACTTTAGTTTGTGATCAATCAACATAAACTAAATATTCACCAAACCTGAGATAATTCGGTTATCAGCTATCGTTTTGTTAGGCAAGTACTCGATCAATGATATCGTGGGATACAGCTGATTCCACTGACCGCTTTATACAGTAATTTAAACCAAATTATGTATAATTATCATTACAACTACCTGCTATTAGTTTTTATCCCAACTGCCGCGGGCGTAAATGACCAACTAGATATAATTAAGTGTTCAATTTATAAATTAACGGAGCAAACAGGTTTTTATTTGAAAACGAGTCGCGCCTCTCAATGGTACTTCGCAGGAAATAAATAATCGTCCGGCGATCGGTAAACTGTGGGTAATTACTGTACGTAACTGTAAGTAAAACTACGTCGGATATCGATTTATGCGGCGTGCACACCATAACTTAGATATCTGTTTGATAACAACTGCTTGATAAGAGAGGAAGAACGTTGAAAACGCATAAAATTATATGATTTATTCACAAATCGCGTATAATACAGCAGGCCCCGTCGGTAAGGGTCGAGGCAAAATTAAATTACGACGCTGTGTCGGTCATAATAAACGTAATAATAATAGTCTTACAAATAACTTAATGCTTACCTGTTCCGATATCGACATTGATGCTTATCCGTTCAAATTAATTAATAAAATGTACTTTTACAGATACACAATCAGTTTTAAATTGACAAGGAGGAACTATGTCACTGTAAATGGGTTTCTCTAAATTAAATAAGCGCCATTGATTGTTATATCATGAAAATATTGATTTTATCACACCCTAATACTACTTTATCATTAAATACTACGATGGCATTGATAAGATATCAGCGAATCAAGTCAGCACCACACAATTCCGAATATTCAGTGTTAAAACATACTCTTACGACTAATAGTCGACAAGTCAAGCTTAAATGACGATATATATGCAAATGTGTGAATAATTTAAGCCATTTACAATTCCCGCATTTATAAGCAGTCTTAAATAATAAAATTGTAACATAATAATTAAGATGAGCATAGATAAAATTGGACGGGTTAGCACCTAAACTTCGTAATTGAATAAACCGGTTGCCATAATCGATTTGAGCTAAAACATTTAAATTTTAGCTCTGCTTGGCTTGTGTTTACGATAAAAAAGATATGTTTTTATTTATATTCTACAATAAAACTTATTCTTTTACTAATTAGCGGCTAGAATTTTTATTGCATTTTTTACGATACCCTGTAAGCTAGGAACAAATATGTAAATAAAACTTAGTACAGCCGAACATGTAACTATTTGATGTCTATTTTTATCTCAAGACCATAAAAACGCCAATAAACATTTGTCTTAATCTGTTTTCGGTTCGATTAATTTTTTATCGATTGATATTACGTATTGTAATTTTTTATTTCTTGATTATTGTTGTCAGAAGGTAACTCGAATAGATTAAATACTATTTTTTATCGAATATAATTTAATCGATTCGTGATTAGGTAAAACGTATCGGTACATCCATTTTAATGATGTTCAATAATAAAGTCTTTGGTATATGAAGCGTAAGATTATATTTCCTTTCGCCTTAACGACCGCGCCATTTATATCGAGTTGACATTTTTATGGAAAACTTCCTAACCGATCGGTTCCGAGAAGCACATGTCATGTTTCGATAACTTATTTATTTTTTGTGTTCGTTGATCGGTTGCACGCGATGTGACGTGCTCGCGGCCAGTTGCCGATGTAACCGCATCTTGGGCGATTATTCACGCGATTTCAATTATCTGTATGCCAATTTGTATAATTATTAAGGGCGTGTTATAAAAACTTTGCTCCTCTGTGTCTATGCTCGCCGAGTACCGGAGTCATGTGAACCGTCTGGTGTTGCGGCATTACGCATATTATTAGCTGGGGGATAGGGCTGCCCTTTATATAACCCTAGACAGATTTAATCATGTTTTATGTTCACTACATCCAAGATAAATTACGCGACCCCGAAAGATAAGGTATCTAGCAGATATTTTACGTAAGAATATAAATAATTATGTTTTATAATAAACAATTGTTTGATTTAGCTTCAAAAGGCCAAGATACGAATCTTTGAATCTATTAACAATTAATTAATTACCTTTATTAATAACATTTATGTCAGTGGGAACATAAAAAGCAAAATGTATTGCATAAAATTATGCTTTTAAACTTCAGAAGACATCAACAATGTTTTTGTTCTTTTATAATAGGTCGAATAATATTGCTAAGATAAAAAAGAACGTGCACTGTTTAAATATTGTCACAACAAGTATCTGCTCGGGTATTATTACATTGCAGAGAAGTTAAAACAATTTTGCTGTATTGTAATCGATATTATTGCACTTTTAACTTTAGTATTCCAGTCCCAATAGCCAGACCTTTTTTGTTCGACGGCTCTTTTAACACAATAGCATTTTTTGCGTATCCGTTGGCAAAAGTATACAATATCCAATAACAATGTTAAAAAACTAAACGCTGTGAATATTGTATAACCTTTTCATATGAACGCAGTTTTATTTATTCAAATTGCGCTTGTGATTCGATTAAAAGCCGATATAATATAACTTTTAGTTAAAAAGACTTGGAATTGTCCCTTAATACGTTCAACTCACACCGATTAGCTACTTAACGATGCCTGAATTTAAGCTATTTTAATTAGCGCATTTACAAAGCCAGATTCTCGTAAATAGTGAAATGACAACCCTGTTCACTCGGTATTTTCATTAAAGAAGCCGTCTCATTAAAGACGTGCCATTCGGCTGAGCCCCTGGTGGCAATTAACGCGGTACAAAACTTTATTCAGTTGTCGCTTCGCCGCGAGCCGTGATGGCTGAGGAAATTATTCTCAGCCAAGCCGCGTATTGCGCGCCATTTGACTAACGTCTCGCCTCGCTGTTACCCTGGTACCTATTACGCTGTATGACTCTTTGCAGTTTCTGTTAATAAAGGAAACATAATATTATTTTCATTGCTGGATTGTTTGGCGCATTACAGTTTTTGGCAGAATCTACTCTGTTTGTAACATGAAACATTTTCAAGAATTTGTAAAAACCAGTATCTTTTGTAAAATTATCAAGTAGGCTTTGATAAAAATATATTTTCTAGATGTAAAAATATGAAATGTATTAACATTTTTCAATAAATAAATACATGAGCCTCCGAAGCATACTATTTTATTTTACGAGGCCTCTTTTAATTGCATAAAAAATGCAAGAAAATTAATCACATCCATCCATTAAACGTACTCTCAAACTTAGCTCTTTAATATTTACAAAATTATTTTTTTCTTAAAGAGTACCTCCGTAGTACATTTATAAGCTGATATCCCCTCATTTTATCAAAGCAAAAATAATTAATTGATTTCTGAAAATGACAGCATAACACGATGCATACAAATATGTACATAATTAAGTCAATTTGCTGAGTCGTTTTACCAGCTGGTATATTTCATGTGTTTATCAGATTGCGTCACATTTCGCGTTGCACGCTTGATAAAAATAAAATGTCAGTTTATTTTCATCCGTGAACGGAGGACGGTACGAGTGGCACAGTTACTGCGCTACACCGATGTATTTATTTCAGCAAAAAATCTACACTGCTGCTTGGATGTACTTAATTGAAAAGAATTGGCGTTGGCAACCGAGTTTACTAGTGAACAAACGTGTTATTATTTTATCCGTGTGCGTTCATAGAATCAGTTATGATGACTTTCGTATTGGGGTTTATTTGTTGTTGCTGTTTCATTTTTTGTTGCTGTTGGTTTATCGTTAATCATGCTATATAGCAGGCTTTTTTATAAGGTCTTCATTAAGAAACTATATATGACCATTTAAAATTGGCGTAAAATACAGAGCATATGATTGTATGTAAATATTGTTATACGTACGGAAAAATATCTTGAAAATGAAAACAATTATATGAATTACATACCAAGAAAGAAAACTAAAAACCTACACACAAACAAGATACAAAAGAGCAAAACGTACAAAGCAATCTTATAAAGGCAACAACAATTACGACACAGCCATGTTAACCGCGTCGTTACGTATAGAAGTCGTGTTACCTAAATTAGCCTCTAAATCTAACATCAATGTCGTTCATTGTTGGGACAACAAGTGGGACGCACGTCAAACGGCGCACAATTATAGATGCGCAATCATTCGTGCTCATGTTCTCCTGGTACACAACTAACGCTGAAAAATTTTAATGGATCGTATATTTCACTGTTGACGTACAAGATTTCTTATTATATTCTCACTAATATCACAGAAATGGATCTTATTACGTGTAGGATAAGTACTAAAGTTGTGTCGTGAGTTTATGAAAATTCGGTGTAGAAATAGACGACCGCATTGCGTGGGTGAACATCACATCTAAATATTATGGATACAAACATTCCAAATTAGCTACGGACATTAAACGGAATGTATACTTTAATAATATATTTTCCCTTAATACTCGAGCTGTCAACGTGTCGTTTTGTTTACGACAATTATGTAAACACGATGCTTCGACTCTAAATCAACAACATTCCAATTGAAATGTTTTCTAGTAAATTGATTCATTCAAATATTAACTAACCTATACCACAGCCGTACTTACAAACCAAATAAATAAATCCCTTCACTCTAGGGTTGTCTTTAATGAAATTAAACGTTGAACCTTTTTCATTTGATGATGTTACATGTTATGAATACAATTATTGAACTTAGAATGAAATTAGCATCACAAGTAAGAGTGCGTGCTGCTCATGAATAATTTACGACATGAAACATAAAAAGTTTTAATTTTTATAGCCTTTACGTGATGCAAAGTACCGAACAATGGGCGTATATTAAAGTTTCTCCCGGTAGCTATAAAAGCGCGCATCGGAGCGGGCAGACAGATTAGTTTCGGTAACCCTAGTCTCCGTGTCAACTGATCGGCCGGCTTTGCGGCACACCGAGCGAACGAGTCGAGAATCCGTGCTCACTAATACTAGGGGACCAGAGCACCGCCGAAAGTATGGAGTGCACATCGCAAACACGAGCGTACGCACACACCGGAACAAAGCAGAGAATCGATACGAGAGGGGGGCCTCCCGCGGCCCATCGAGGGGATGAATTTAAATTATTCACAGCGGGTATAACTGCGTGCCGTCTTTAACAAACAAATTACGTATGCGCACCTAATAACGCGATACACGAGGCGCTCGGCTTCTGGGCCACCGAGCTTTCAATTATAACTTGGTAGGATAAGCGACGCGGGTTGGATTTGTAATTACCTCCGACCGATGGCTGCTCCGAGCTCGGAATTCACTAATTAGTTCAACTATGTCGTAATTACGAGCTCTGTGAAATCGTAAACGGCATTAAAAGCTTTCAGCTCACTCAGTCAACACACTACGTGTATTGTTGAGTTTTCTTAATTAACGCCTTGTAATTTATTGGCAGAGTCACCGCAGTAAATATTACGTGTGAATGATGATACTCATTCAATTATTAAGAAATGATTCATAGGCATAATTATAATTTCCATTTTAAGACAGTATAATTATCTGGCTAATAACGCGAAATAATGCAAAGGATTTCTGCTAAAAATATCATCAAGCCAATTAAATTTAAGAGAACAGCTTTGTCCAAATAAAAACCTAAAACGACATCGTTTTCAGCATAAAACACAAGTAGCACGTTTAGTAATAAGGCACAATGCGAAAAGAAATACCAGACACCGATTAGAGAAAGGGAAATGCTCGCTTCAATCTCAATCATCTGCCCTAAACGCCGACACAAAGTAAGAAAGTAGGGAGCGTATAAAACGTCAAAAGAGATTGAATATCGATTGTCGAGTCGACAGCAATCTCGAGCTCTCGTCGTGAGGAGACGCGAGGAGGCGTGCGGAGGAGCGAGGGGCGCGGGGGGCGCGGGCCACTTCCGACCACCCGTGACAATTTATGTTATTGGCACCGCGCTGCCCGCCGGTGATACGGGACCCTCACATGTAATTGTTAGTTGGATACCGCAGGATATTGGCGAATTAAACGAGAGCGGTGATTGATTAACCACCGATAACGATTACGGATATTGCGGTGCCCGAATGAAAAATGAAGGGAGAAAAGGGGAGCCTCGAGCGCCATCAAATAAAGCAAAAATCTGTTTAAAAAACAAACACTGTCATCAAAACGAAAGTGAATCGAAATGCCCGTAATCGTGGCGCACCGAACAGAAATAAAACAAAACACGACGCGCATGCACGCGGCACTCGCCCGTTTACAGATTAAGCCGAAAAATCAACAAAAATATATTTTAATCCGACCCAACAGCATTCTCGCATTTCCGGCGGCAAAAACTCGCTCGCCACGACACATGGGCGAGAAAAAACCCGAGTTATTATCTTAAGTCGAACCCAACAGAAACCATTAGTAAACAACACGGGCACAAAAGAGGGCAAAATAGCGGCTTATAAAAAACGTAACAAAAAATCAGCTTTTGATCCCAAGCTCCCCTATATTTTGTTTGTGAAGGTTTTATTAGTCGACGAACTAGTCGAGCGATCCGATTTGTTCGTACATCTCCCAAATCGTGTAGTTTTATTGGGATTAATGTTTTTTTTGACGTATTTTCCATGCTGACGTGCTGCGGAAACTGTAAAGTATAAATTGGAATCGCACAAACTGACGCAAAGTCAACTCTAAAAACAAGCAGAGTATGTAAAATGCTATTGGTGTTCTGCGCAAACTATTTTGAATGCGAGATACTCCAAGTCGTTTACACACATTTGAATACGATGTGTGGTGCGACAAATCTGTTCTGGTCTCTGTCGCAGTGAAACTTTCCACTGAACAAAGAGACGCGCAGGTAAACGCCAGCTGCGGATTACTGCCGTGACCGACTAAACAATCGACTCGATCCCGGATCCGGTCGACTAAATTCGAAACGACTCCACCGACGCCGTCGACCCGATACGAGAGACGAGAACACGCTATAACTAACTTAAATGGCTTTATGACAACTAAGACGGGGGAATTTATTAGAGAACCGACGCAGCTCTATGTTATTCTATTGATGACAGATTGACTCGGCGTTAATTGATGTAATAATAGGGGACGATCGAGGCGTCTCAATGTGCCAGCTGTCAATTGGGCAGCAAACAATCCGAGTGGAATAATATTCAGTTACTCAGCCAAATTGCAAAACCGTTAAATAAGTAACTGTAAACATAAACTGTGCACGCCGTGAACGGAGCGGAAACGTGTGGAGCGTGAATCGTGATAACTTACAGATCACTGCAATTAATGTTGAATCAATTTGCTTTGCAGAAGCGAATATTTATTATCGTTTCAATTGTTCATGACATAATAAACGAGAACATAACAAACCGCAGCCGAGTATAATACGAAGCGGAAATAATAATGGCATTTGTTAGAGCGGAGCGCGCTGTCGGCGCCGCGGGCCTTGCCCGGCCTCACATCCTAATTACGCCAATAATAATTACACAGTAGCCGCCGGCAGCTGGCGAACTACCTCCTCGCGCCTACTGCTGTCTCGATCAATAGCTTAATGAACTTCCAATAGAAAAAATACTACGGACAGCGGGGCTTGTTCATATTCATGCCCGGAATTCATTACGCATATCATTCCAACCATGCATTAATACGAGCGGTGGCTCTGTTAAGTGGGATCAGAAATACCCATTTAATTGAGTCTAGTGTTTTATGAGGCACAAGAAACCATTATTACATAGCTGACTTTCCGACTGCGTATCCTGCCGGCTCGATCATGTCGAAGTGGACGCCTATAATAATGATGGTTGTGCATTTATAGTAATTATTGCGATTCGTTCCGCGGCCTACGAGGGAGTTATGCTCCGATAGCCCATTTATTTTATCGCATCAGTCAATTACTTCGTGTATGGGTTATTAAAATTTTAATTCTCGGCATGAAGCCATGGAGTTTGGCTGAAGCAATAACGTTTTTTAAATGAATGATGATACGCCCGGAGCAGGTAACGCGATACGTGCGTTCTACGTATAAATAAAGCCGTTGAAGCGCAAAATTCATTGGAATTTATCACTCACGTCAGAGATGGTTCAATTTTGCACACACCATGTCGATACATTATACTGCACTATCGTCAGCCGCTGCTCTTTTGATTATTTACATACTGGCAGATTAATTATACAGCTCGCAGACATTAATTCTTATTTTTATGTCTTGGTAATTAAATATGGCCGCTCGGTGCGTATCCATACGAGTTGATAACATCGGTACTTATGAGAACATATAAACTGTTTAAAGTTGCAATCTGTATCGAAACAGAAATTGATTTTAGAATTGGCGTGACTTGCGGCACAAGCTCGAACATATTTATTTAATGTAAGCGGTGAGCTTGGCAGCCAGTTAGCAGTTAGTTTAGTGAGAACACTGATCAGCCAGCAATCAATATGTAAATTTATTCAGAGCGATCGGTATAATCGAGCGCTGCGGTGCTATTAACCTCATTTGTGACGACATATTCATGTTAAATATCATGCTCCCCTGGTCACTTTGATAGAAATCATATTAATTTATCGCATCTGCCACGATTCAGTTAATCTTTCTTGATTGATCTTTTTTTTTATTTATGCTTGATCATCATGGCAATTGGCTGGCATTTTTAAAGATTTATCTTGATTTAAAATATAAAAATACGTTTGTTAGTTCTTTGACTGAATGAAAATATGTCTTATACAGTGTTTTTGTTAACATACAATTGAATTAATTGCAGTACACCACAGAGATTATTTACTATAATTTGATAATTAAAAGGCAAGCTTTCTCTAAGTAAATAAAAATAGTGATAAAGGGAGGGGTATTAAAATCACCACCCCTCATTTGTGCTTAGTCGTATAATAATGTATACCACGGTTTAAGTACCAGGGGCGCAGACAATCAGCTAAATGGTCAGGGGTGCAGTGATAGTGTTGCGATGCAAAGGTATGAATGCATCTTCCCAGTTGTGGCAGATGAATAACGAAAAGTATTTTTACTTCTGCTGTCATCAATCTTATTATACGTTAGGGGAATTGGAATTAAATTGATTTTTAAACTGAACGAATGGTATTAATATAAAATGAAAACTAACATGGATTATTTTAAGTTTTTTTTAGGTTGTAAAAACTATTGAAGTCTCTTAATTTAATTAAGGTCATTTCTAATTGATAGATAATGTTTTACTTCTTTGCTTTAAGATTATGGGTTTAATGAAGTTTTAATAACAAAAAGTACAGCTCGATTCATTTATTTTACGCAAAAATGTTTTAATAAGGCTGTAAACTAGATGAGATCTTTAAACATTGTTAGAATGAGACTAAAGACTTCAAAATTGATATCTCGTCTTTAATTATCACGCTCAGAAAGTTTTCCAGTTAGGGGGCGAACGTTAAATTGATTCCACAGGCACTTTAGAAATTTTTAGAGCCCTCGACAGTGATTAATGAATGGAATTTTGGAGACTGCGATGTGTTCGCAACCCTCGAACGAATAACAAGAAAAGCAAAGGGAGCGACTCCCTCCATCTTAGATTCACCCTATACATTTATTCGGTACAGTAATTTCGGTTGAGCCATAAAATATTGCGGGCCCGGTATTGCTCAAGCAGCTGCCATTGATAAAACTTTAATGTAACAAACTAACCATAATTTGATGTGGTTAAGCGTGATGAGTTCATACGAGACGCGCGGTTTGCATAAACCTTTGGCAATAGCTCCGAGTCACGTCGAAATGATTAATGATGCGTGTCGTGCATTCGCTTAAGCATTGTGAAAGATGTTCATTGCATGCAGGTGCACAAGCCGCCGAGGATTCTTCACTGGAGGTATTTATTAACGGACCCGCTTAACTATTTTATCGGGGACTGGGAAAGCGACCGGTGATTACGTCGACTTAACGAGCCGATCCCCATTACTAGTACCGTTCTCTATATGTGTACCGCGCATGACAACTTGCTGCAACATTCTCAATTAACGGTCTAACTTTGCATTTGTATGAGATCACTTTCGAGTTACGGGTTTACAGCGATTTGGTGAAGACGCCTCAAGTAAATAGTCTAATTATAGATAATATAGATGTAGAGCATTAAATCAGGATATTAATAAATGCTGCATTTATTATTTTATCACTGTTACAAAACATTTTTTTAAAACGTTCAATTAATTTTCACGCATAAAAATAAGCTAGTTGAAAACAATTCGCTTGTTCTCGCCGTTATCCGCATTTCTCCTACATTCCATAGTTTTATTTTTTTCACCCGTGCGAGGGATTTTGATCGCGGTCAGTGTGGTTGCCGTCCACAAAAATGAAAAAAGGGTCATACAGGTCGCTTCGTTTTATTACTGCAGCATGCCTAGATGGCATGTCTGCTCAATAAGGCGGGAGCACTCATGACCTTCCCTAATCAATTCAATTGATCCATTCATGAAGAATCATAGTGAGTTGGCTTTATAGTAGCCACAGAATTTTGTCAGCAGCTTTTTGAATATGTAATCAGCATAGTTATTCGAAGGTAACTAAACTTTGACTTCTGATTTTAAACTCAAAGATTGTATCTTAATTCTCTGAAATGTGGAAACATAACAAGTCTGCTTCGACTAAGCCCTTGATAAAATACAAAATAACTAGCCGCTTGTGGAACGGTACTCAATGGTTGGTACTTAGTAGCTTTCTGTTGCATAATCTGGCTTTTGAATTTGTGCATCGAAGATACACAGCCTTATTTGCCACGGAGGCCACAATCGCATTAATTTGTGGAGTGCAGCGGGTATTGTGACGTGGCCGGGGCGCGGGGCGTGCGGTGCGGGCGGCGGGGGAGGCGGGGCGGCCCGCTGGGGTGATTTAATGAACCGATGCGGCAGGCGACAGGCGCGGATTACACCCCACGACCGTTTGCACTCAATCAAGCTCGCAAACAGCCCTAAGCCCGGACAATTAAATACACTGTTCCGAAACAATCAGATACACACGCGATAAGAGCAATCGGACGATTAGTGCGCGATTATTGTTATCAACGACGATTGGGTGATCGATAGATTACTGCAAGTGACTTCACAGCTCTGTGTCAACGTGGTGTCCTTGTCGACAGGTCAGAGGTTCATTGTAATGGATAATTGGCAACTAGTAGTTAGATACAATGTAATATTTGTAATGTTTTATAAGATCGTTAAATACGAAATGCTACAACCAACATACATCGGCCTTCTAGCAGTAATACGCCGTGACATATCGTTATGGCACAATGTTGTGTTTTAGATTTCTAACAAAGAGTTTACCTTTTATTCTTTGTTGTGTCAGGTTTCTATTTTTAAATAGGTGTTTTGTACTAAACATTAGGAGATGAGAGCAGACTATCAGGTTAGACAGTGCTCATAGAAATAATGTGTGTTACAGCAGGACATCCAATAAAAGTGAAGATCATACCTTATTTTCAGTTTTTTGTTTTTTGGCTGGTGGAGGCTGCGAACTGTGCGTTTCTTGCCGTGAGTCGTCAGGTTCAGGTTTGGAAGGGGTTGAGGGCGCATGCGGGGCATGCGAAGTATGATGCGCGTGCTGCGCCGGCGCCGGCGCCGGCGGGGGCGCGGGGGCGGGTGTGGCCGGCGCCGGGGGCGCGGGCGCGGGGGGCTTGCTGTCCATGCGCGGCGCGGGCGCGGGCCGGGGCTCGGGCTTGGCGTGCGGCGCGTGCGGCGCGTGAGGAGCGTGCGGCGCGGGCGCGGAGAGCGCGGGCGTGTGCGGCGGCGGCGGCGCAGGCGGCCCGGGTGCGTTGGGCGGCGGCGGCACGCGCGCCACGCCGTTCACGTCGTGCGGCGGGTGCGGGTGGTGATGCTTGTCTCGCGCCTTGTCGCGGCGGTGTCCTCCGGACCCTCGCTTGGCGGCGGCGGGCGGCGCGGCTTGCGCGGGCACCGTCGACTTGGGCTCACCGTTCATTTCGTTCGACTTGACGATCTCGTGCTTGGCTTCGGAGCTCTTGGTGCCAGGCTTGGTGCGCTTGATCTTCATCTTGAGCGCGGTGCGCTGCGCGTCAGGTTCGGCGCGCGCCGCCATGCCGCCCGCCTCGTCGGTCTTCTCTATGTCGGCATCGAGGTCTATGATGAGGTCGCCGATGCCGATGTCCCACTCGTTGTCATCGTACTCGAAGTTGGCGGGGTGCGCGTGGGGCGCGGGGCGAGCTCCGCCGGCCGGCGCGCCCTCCCTCATTGGCGCCGCCATGCGCGCCGGCTGCCCGCGCCCGCCCCCCGCTGCCCCGCACACGCACACACCATTGTAGCCCTGAAACAAGCAGATAGGTACCTCACATCCACTCTATAACAACAACAATATGTAAAGTGTAAACCAAATTGTCCCTTGACCAGGAAATAAGTTGTCCTTGATCTACAACACCGTTCTTAATCTAGTTGTAATCGTTACAACAACTCAACCGCACTGAAGCCAGGTACTTCATTCCCTTTTTGCAAGCAACGTAAAACTTGTCTCATCAAATGTCATTCAAAATATCTCAATGGACTAGGTGCATATTTTTCCTATAGGTAGCTCATATTGGCAGTTTCATCACAGCTTTTATTGCAAAGTTTACAACTACTTCCAAGTGAACCTCATACTTTTCCTTCTGTACAAAAATACCGTTCGTACATATAGTTACAACTTAATTATAGTACCGCGAAATCTAAAATTATCTCTATCTGTTGATTAAATTCGCAGCACAGCAAAGATTGATTACAGCAATATTAATATTTCTTTATCGACGAACTAACTGATGTAAGACATCGATAGACGAAATTTTAATAACAGCGTATCGAGCTGGCCAGCTCCTAAACTATAAAAATTAATACAGCGCTGTAAAAACCACTTAAATGAACATGTCCATTTAAAATTATTCCTTTATAGAAATTTCATATCGTACGAAGTTATAACCAATTCAAAGGGGCAATAATCGTAAAATAGTAATAAAACAGCGTAGATAAGCCCGGTTACTCTCACAAAGCGTAACATAAACCCGGGCTAGGTGCGTACTTAGTGCCACAGCTATGCGTATTTATTGCAATTTACAACTCTGAGCATTAGATTCATAGAAGATGCAAACAGCCAGGGATTAGCGCTCGCATCCGCTCACGACGCGGACGCGCTCACTCGCAAAACGTTTTATATTCACACTAGCTTATGACGAACATTTTAAAAGCGAAACGAAATGTACGTTTCGTGCCAGCATGCCATTTAGAAAAACTATTATCGCGTTATCTATAGAAATGGGAATGTTTCATTTTACACACACCCTTACAACACCCGAAACTTTATGGTTTGTCCTCATGAAGTCATGACACACACGAAGCAAACATACTCTATAGAATTATTTATTTGTTTATAACAAGGTGACGTTTAACTATTTTAACAATGTATTTTGTAGACCAATATACCTCTAGTGCAGCATTCAATTTATGATTTAAGTTGATCGATAAATCATCTAATGAATTGTATTCGACTTGATCAGTGCTACACAGTAAAGAACAATTTAATAATTGTAATAAATAACGACGACTTCATAAACAAGCTCTTTGATTAACTATGAACATTTAATGTTAGGAAAATAATTTAAATTGTTTTAAACAAGGTTCCCTTTATACCTGAATGGAGCAATTTCAAATTTTATAGGAAAACAGCGCAACAGGGGTGATATCATAACAGGGTTGTCGACGATTATAACAAAAGAAAAGATTCTGAAAAAAAAATTGAAATGGTTGGTAATGGGTAAAATTGTTTTTTATCTAATAAGTTTTCTTTTTGTTGTAACTATATGATACATATTGGAGGTAGATATTATTTAAATTCAACTATTATCAGTCACACAAAACTATTCGCCAGCATCGCCTCTGATTTCCTGCCTAACGTTTTTTCTGGACGATATTGCCATGTCCCGAAGCAGTTTTCGAAACTTTTAAGTAGTGCAGAAAACTTTGTATGTGGCAGGCAGCCCTACATAGAGCGGGCAGTTTATAGCGACGGCGACGATGCCGGCTTTACTGCGCCCTTTTGATAACTCCTCGTAACTTTTTTATGACGCGCGTGCTTATGCGAGCCTGGTACTAACGCTTCAGCATTATTCGAAAAGTACCTTGCCTGTACAATACATGAAAAACAAGCTTAGAAAATATCCCGGCGTTTGTTTAGCTGTTTTGAACAACATACCGACCGGTTAACGATATTGGTAACCTTTCGCACAAAGTTAATAAAGATGAATAAACTCGTTTTTCGAAATAAATAATTATTTTTCCATTAAATGCCGTTTAATTTAATGGCCATTTTGCAGATTGATTTTAGATTCTCGTTTGTTGTTTTTATACTTATGAGTTAGTCGGACTCGTAAAGGTTATAAATACACACTTGAAAAAGAGTAGACAATAATCGTTAAATACAGGTACTCTGATTAAGCCGCTATAAAGCTTTCTTTTGTATTATTTTTTATCCGTCTATTCATATCTATTCCAATCTATTTCTACCTGTATATTTTTTATTACGGTACCGTGTATCATGCAGATAATTATTTCGCTCCAACGATACACATTTATCAGACGTTTGTTTCCTAGTATTAACAGTTACGCTTAATGGTGCTTTTAATTCAGAAACTATTCGAAACATGAGCTTTAAGCAAAAACGGAATACCACCATCACCGTCGATTCTGCGTACGAATACCAAGCATCTCTTTAACATAAAAGAAACTCGTTGGGCGTGCTGTAAACAATTTAATCGTAAACTAACGCATTTAGAACACGTTTTTAAAGGGTATAAGCGTTATAAAGAAGCAAATTGTGTAGCAAATAACGCTTATAATTAACTTTATACACGAACCAATTATATTGGCACTTAATTAGCAGTTCAGACGTGAACTTTTAATACATATTTGTCTTTCGCGGAATTGAAAACGAGCTGCCCTTTTTACTCTACTGATCCACAACTGTTAACATGTCACACTAAGAGAAAAATAAACTTTACTAATATACATTTAAGATCGATATTAGAACAAAAGCTCTTATTTTGTAACTTTATTATCTTGTATCTGTGATCCTTAAATGTGTTCTGTAGAATTTCTAGCATTCACAGAAACATCTGAATGAACTTTTAAATTGGAAATAGTTGGAAGGCATGCTATGCCGGGGGTGTCCGTTACACATCCGGACAACCGGGTCGGAACGTGTTAACCGTCCATTATCCCGTATCGGGTCAAATACCCACACAAGTCGACAAGTCCAATATTGACGTGAAGCAGGAAGACAGAAAACGAACCACTTTAAGATAAGCATTTATATAAAAAGAGTACTTTAACAAGTACATGTGAACATGTCATACACACTTAAGAACTATGGGATATGTTTGCAGTTTCTATAACCATATGAAAAATGAGTTAATAATTTTAGTCTAGTTTAGTAGTAAAATTTAGAATCCAGGATTCTTTAAGGTGTTTTTCAGCACTATTTACCAGTAGTGACTTTAGAATAATAAGAAAGTACTGAAAGTAGGTATATTATGTAACTTTGATACATCACTTAGATATATTCCTGTGTTGGCATCGAACTAGCCTTTCGTGAATACAATAGGGATGATGACTGGGTATAAAAAGATAAAATCTCATTAGTCCCTCAGTTAGATAATTGAAAAGTTTGAACCACGTATTTTTTCCTTTTTCTGAAAAACTAGAATTGACAAAGATTAACTGCTTTAAAGTTTAGGAGAGGGGGCTTGCGACGTAACGATATGGTAAAATTTATACTCAATCGTGACGTCAAGCGTAAGTTTCATTCACTGTAATTTGGTCAATTTATGTTTGCGGGACAAATTAAAAAATACGTATCCATTATTATACACAAAACTACAAGACGGACACTGCAAAAAAAATTGTCGTCATCCCTATTCCGTAACAGAGGCCATAGCTATAGATCCGCATATAAAGTATGTAATCGTTCAAATATTCTTATCTTAAATTCTAATAACGAAACATATCGACGGATACCTAATAAAACACAAATAAAAGCAATATCCCATTGGCATATAAAAGTTAATTATAGTTTCGGAAACTAACCTCTAATTAAATCGAAAACTAGTTTGATATCGAATATCGAGTATAACATTTTAATGGGTTGAACACGAATCGAATAATCTCTGGCTCAAAGCTGTCAGTCCATTCTCAAATAGGTAATAGAAACTAATTGATACAAACCTATTTGGCGGGAATTAATCAAACGGCGTCGTTCAAATTTACTTATTACATTACAGGGCTACAATTAAATATTTAGACAATTATAATGTGTAATTTTATTGCATTGACGGACGGACATAGTTGCTCTCGTGTTTTTGTTTTTATTTTTAATCGATTTAAAAAAAGAGTTTTTGTTCTTGTATTGCGTGATATCTTTGATGTTATTCTTTAACAATAATATTTCTATAACGATTATGTGCAGTTATAAAGGTCCTTAGCAGCAAAGGTTTTTGCGCTATGCTTTTAAAGAACCTAGAATATTAATGCACATCATTTTTCTATTATGAAAGGTCACGATCTGGCTGTTCGTTAATTAAAAACAATTACTTACTAAACTAATTTTGATGAGCATAGCTTTATTAATTTCACGCTAAGCTTATTTACTTTTTTAACAAAAACCACTTGACCTTTATTATATGGAATATGAAAAACGTGTAGGTAAGTAAATTGTTTTGAGCACGAACGACTTGTTTGAGTACTCTGAATGTTTATGCTATGCTGGTACGAAGTTTTACTTTTTAGGTTAAAATATTCCATTGACATTTTAGTCTAATTAAAAAGTACTCAAAATATGTTACAAGAACACTTAATCAACATTATTATAACACTCGTCTCGAACACAAATTCGTATTATTACAATTTATTCTACTTACAAACGAGAGATGGAAGTTAGCAGTTAAAGAAGTTGAATAGACCAATTAACTCCTACTTCAATACGAAAACATGTTTAGCAACGAAAATAAAATGAATATCAAAAGTTTTTTCATAAACAACTCACGAAAAAGTTTTATAACGAGACGTATTTTAAAACTATATTATTAGTGATGACAAAGCACATTAAGCAAGTATTTCAGTATAATGATTTTAAACGTCAACATAAATGAAGAGAATGTTTTCAAAGGAAAGAGATGAATTGCTTAGTGGTAGATAAATCGCGACGGATTCCATTATACTCCAGCCGTATGTTTGTCAATAGGGCGGCTGATTGGGAGCTCCTCGACGCGCTGCGAGCCTGGTACGCGCGGGTGATTTACCGACCCGCCGCGCTACTTGGCGCGCTGCCCGAGCGTCGAACCCGGACTAGAGGTGCACTTTACCCGGAGAAAAATTGCTTGTTGGCCGGAAATACGCTTGCAATATACCCGACATTAGTTTATTTGTGTTGAATCAAAAATGTTAGAGTTAAAATTGTTACGCTAAGCGCTCTAGTCGTGAAACTTGTGAAGCAGTTTTGTCTGAGAATTTATGTTCGTTATGGCACACTTATTGAAAAGATAACTTCAAGACTATAGTGTGTTTGAATTTTCAAAGGCTTTATTATTTTGCGAGAATGTAAAACTGTAAGTTATTACAGAATGAAACTAGTGTTTCAGAAGCTCTATAGTACTCTTTACATAGGTATCATATACAAAAAGAACAAGCCTCTTGACAATAAGTTGTTCTTACAACTTGGTTATTAATTAATATAATAGGTGACTACAGACCTAGTTACTCAGAACATTAATCTAACATGCAAATAAGTAATTTGTAGTTTGAATTTAATCTACATTCATGAATAATAACACACTGCCTGATCATAATTACCTTTTAGCTTCTAGATTAAAGATGTAAATTCGCCACTGGAATAATATCACTGGCGCTAATGTAGCTTTATGAATTATTGCTTTATTACTTATACCTGTTACTAAATTCATTTATTAAAATAACCTTGCTATCGGTTTTCGTAACGATATCTTACTTTAACCTATACAGATAAAAATAACTCAAAGAATATAAATGTAGCATTATGGTATCGTAAAAGAAATCTTGAAAGATAATGGAAAAATATCACTCGCATTGTTCCCGACGACTGAAAGAAGATCTAAACAAATTGCTATTTTATTATTAGAAAGTAAATGAACTCTCGCAGCATTGACTACAAAATACACATTTAATTAATGTACTCTAAATTAGAAATAATATGAGAAGATATTTTCTTGGCAAAGAGCTCGACGTTCACTCACTAAATTAACGACGTTAAAACATCATAAACGAACTCGACAAAATGGTGTAGTTTTGTAAATAAAAAACTGTGACGGTATACGAATCAACCCCAGTGTTGCCACATGACGTGAAATAACAGACTCAAGTTAATCCGACATGAATCACTATGTGTAACGTTAATGTCGGTAGTAGGGTTACCATACTACAATTCATATTCTGTTGTTACCTAGACGTTATGGCTCCAATATCGTACTTCAATTTGCACACGTAATTAAGACATGAACTGGATTATAATATTAAGTGACTTCTGTTTTAATACACAGCATTAATATTTAATATTACCAAGAACCAAGTTTTGTTTAAGTATTTCGCAAAATTAAAGAAGAAATAATTAAGTAAACGGTATATGAGCCTTTCACCTGTTTGTCGCGTGTTCACAATTTCGAGTTCCAAAATTTAACTCCTAATTGGTTATTCGAATAATATTCCGAGGCTTATTCCCACAAAGGTTTAACAACCCTATTTGGTAGATAATCTCACGACCGGCTTAATGACGCAACTATTCGTACACAAGTAAAATTGTTGCGCGTCTAAATTGCGGTGGTTTATACGAAGCTATAATGAGTGTAGTAATGGCCCCCTGTGCATCATCGTGTTAAACATTTTGAACGGTAATGATATTATTATTAACGTGCAGCCGTCGTGTCGTTCGCGTGCGTTGCACGTTCGACTGAGCACGAGCACGACGCCTCATAATAATTTATGTGGCTATTGGATTATACAGATCTCTAACCTTCAAAGAATAGATGCTCCAATTTATTGTCAGCCTTGGAGTAATAAAATTTATTAGTATTTGGTTTTATAATAAATTTGATATTCATTCAGATATAAGTAAACGTATTTTGCGAAGTAAATTTTAACACGTGCTGTCTTCAAAAGTAATGTATTTAATGTTATATTGAAACTCCAGGGATTTTTAGCTTAAATATATTTAAATTAGAGGTAAATGCCCTTTAAACTTTCGTTTTGAATACGACATGTGACCTACTTCCACCAATTATACAGCAGTCTTAAACACACAATTTAAAACACAAAATAAACTCACTACTGAAATAAATTATGCAAATCTCGTTTCCTCGAGTGACTTACGTTGAAAAAGCTTAACGGATTGCGATGAAAATTGGTAAAGCAGAAATGCTACTGGAATAACAAAATATTCTACAAAACTACCTATTAGTACCGAGTGCCGACACAACAACTTATCAATAAATGTCATAATATTTTGTAGAGCTGACTTAATAACGTATTTTAATTACAAATTTAATTTAAAAGCGATTATCTGTCGGCGAAGTCGGTCACGACATCACGGTTCAAAAGATCTACATAATTAAGAGCTACCTCATTACGCTGCACTGATATTGAAGTTTTTAATGGAATACAGCATGAAACCGGGAAAGCAACAAGAGGGAACTTTCTAATTGCTACATTCTACTTATTTTCATTGTTCTTGTTTACAAAACAAATGAAGTTATGCCAAAACTAAACGAGAACATAAAAGAGAAACAATTGACGATTATTTGCGTGATATAATTACTAACTAAATGGACTTTCTACAACTTTGAGTAAAAATGTGTTTTGTACTGTTTAGTATGCAGATTATTCTACCTAATTATGTTTACATATTGGCTTTGTAATTGAGACGTTCCTATGTTTTCTATTCTATTAACAACTATTTAAAGTCAATATATTTAATTAGTGATTCAACAAATATTGTCGTTACGTAAACTGCAAGGCCACTTAATGTATACAGAACACTTATTTCGTATAGAGTATTAGCAAAATTGGACGCAGAAATCATTTGTTTGCCAATTTTAATGACAATATTTGTTTTGAGTCAAGAATGTGGTGTGCTGATAAATTTGGTGTCACTCAACTTTTTGTAACTGAATTTCGATCTTGAAAAAGTAAAATGTAATATTATTTTACAATTACATTTAAAATACAATGTACATCTTTTCGAGTTTCAAGTATCCTATTAGGTGGAGCGTGACTAATGTGAAAACACTGTATGGAATGGGTGAGTTGAGTATGCAAAACTGAGTTTTATTTGTAAACTGAGTTTTTAGACACATACCAAGAATGTTTGCCTATTTTTAGGTACGATAAACGAATGGAATATAGGACGAAACGCATAGGGACTTATTAGGAGAACACAAGTGACCTTACCAAGGTCAATGACTTTATTTCCAGAATCATAGAACTGACACTCAAACACGATCGATTTCTTCAGTTCTGGCTGAATTTTGGTAAAAAGATTTTTATGTCGAGTGTGTTAAGGTTTACTTTCGCATGAAAAGTTTTACATTAGAGGTGTGGATTTGAGATTTTCTTGAACGATCATTATAATTCTAAGATCGTTTATCTCATTACTGAGATATGTACACCTCGCACTACAGCTTATAAACTTGCAGATTGCTACAAGCCGCCTGCTGTGCGGATAGTGATCAGCACATTATAATCAAACAGATTTACATTTAAACGTGTTTCAAATAAACAGATGTTGCCTTATAAACAATAGCAGACATACTTAATAATGAACTACTTAATTATAAAGTCTTTCTGAAGGTAATTTATATTAATCAGTTGTAATATATGTAAAAGATCTTGAATGTAATACGTCAAACAAGGTTTCTTTCGCGAATAAAAGATAAATAAAGTACCATAAATATGTTAGCGGATCACTGTTTCTTTTTCAGTAAAACTTGGTAAGAAAAACATTTGTGTAAAAACAAGATAACGCGAACCTCACAGAGGGAAATATCCTTAGAAGAGGAAACGCGAAACTTTTAGTATTAGGGTTTTCACTCGACGGCGCCGTAACCACTGAAAGGATGAAATTTGGAGAGGTAAGAACGTTGAACGTGTGTTTTCTGGGTAAAGTGATACGGGCGGAGCCGAGAACATTCAAAACAGGAGGTTGTTATGGGAAAGCAAAGGGTATTTATTACACGAGGTTGACTTTATTCTACGAATATCCACGTATTAAATCCAATACTCAATATTAAGCACATAAAAATTGAAGATAACCCTCATAATGAATTCGATTAGTCTGATTCACGCGTTTAATGTCGTCCGCCCTTCAAACGGCCTGTAATAACTTTATTTATAGAATAGACAAATTATGTCACGAACGCTGCATCGATAATAAATCAGTTTTCAAACAAAATAAATAACTGTTACACAAGATAGCGAGTTTAAGAGCTTCTTGAAACGTTACGCCGAGGTCAAACGACCTACTTAACATTTAACTTGGTGAATATCCAATTCACATTGTTCTATATTATTTCTTATCACGTTATCGCTTCATCATTTACTTTAATGTACTCACAACAAACAGAATGACAAGATTCAGATTACAGAATGAATGATGAGCGCATAATCCAAACATAAGTAAGCGCGTTAGGATTACCGCGCATATTGAAAACTTTATCTGAACGTTTTTATTCACAAATCTGAAAGGTGTATAAATTACAGCCATCCTTTTCATATCACTCTTTTTACTCGAGCGTGAAAGAGAGGCCAGGTGAGATAACGCCCGCAGGCCTGACTATTTTCTCTCAAAGAAGGTGAACGTAAATTGATTCGGATGAATTGGGTTCGTCACCTTGTAAGCTAATGCCAATAATAAGTCAGACGTTTCCAAGTACCCAATATAAATAAATGGGCTTAACGACTTTAAAAATACCTTCTTAATGTCAGATATTAGGGAGCCTTAAATCCTTTTATTTATAACGACTATATTTCAAACGAAATAAAACTGTCAAGCATTATTTAAATAACAACTTAGATGATAAGCTACAGGAAAATATTGTTCTGAAGTACGGTGGATGTAATACGAAATGGAAATAAATTGATATAACGGTAACCTTGCAGCGTTTCACGTTAAAACTTATAACTTTGACGCAGGTAACGGTTGAAACTAAAATTGTTGTAATATAACATGTCGTCGGCGTATGACAAATGAATAGGATAATAAATCATTGCTTCATCGGTTGGCTTCCCACATCATTGTAGCGTAACAGTATCTGGTAGCCGCGGGGACACACCGCTAACGCGCTATTGTCATTTACAAAGATAAAATCAGGCACAGTGCCACAGACCCAACTCAGATCTAGCACTGACGGCCATTCAGTCAAACTAATCCATTAACTTAAAATTGATTAATACAGTCGTAAAACTCGTTATTCCACAACTTGTTATCAATTTGGACTCGGTTATTCTACAATTTGAACAAGAGACTATAGCTGGGGCCACGCCAAAACAGCATAAATTATTGGAACAACATTTTTTACTCGACTCGATTATATCACTCGAGCGGCTGAACACGAATGGTTCTCAATCAAGTCTCTGTAGAATAGACGTAGCGAATTACTCCGAGAAGGGCGCTTACTTGTTCAGGGGTTATTTCAAGTTTAACTCGAACAACAAGCAAATAAAAAAATAACGTTTTAAGACTCCAATTTCCCTCGAGAGTTTTTTTTGCTCGTCTTTATACACGTGTTGAAAGGATTCTTTTGCCAATGTCTATATTATTCCATAACGTTATAAAAATGAATTTCTTTTTAAATTTAAATGTGTTAAGTTTTTGTGGTGTGCGAATGTGTACGAGTTGTATTATTTGACATTTAAAGTCAAGGTCTTGTACTGATAATGTGGGGTTGAGCAGACGTGGATTAAATTTCACGTCTATTTAATGGACTATGACGTAACTGGTTAGCTGAATAACTTTATTCCACGGTCATAATTTTAAATCTCATTTTTAAAAACAAAAGCTTGTGCATGTTTTCATAATGAACATAGACGGGTAGAATGTTAAAAAGATATAATTACTACTAGTTACCGGATTAATAATAGGTACCGAGTAATAATTATTTAATTTATACACCTAACATTATGCTTACTTTACGGTTTGTAATTTCGTAAGCAGCTTCAGAAGGTGTAACGTAATGTTAAGTATTATTATTACATATTTTATCTTTATGCTAATGCTAAGGAATAATTTAATATTAATTAATATAAGTTAAAGTAAAATAAATATTCTTAACTGATACTTCGGTTAAATTAATCGGTGTCTGTATGAGTGTAATTCTACAATTGTTTTTAACATAACCATTATACACAATTGAGAGGCCTATGTCCAGCAGTGGACGAATATGGGACGATTATGATGATAAAACATATTTGGTTATTAATATTATGTATAGATTTACAAGGACGTAGCTTAGCTTAAACTCCTGTCTCTTTTTACTCTAGTACTTCGATAGTAGTTATAGGGAAATGCATAATACTAGGGTCAAAATAATGTTTATTTTATTTATTTTATCGCGGCATCTTCACCAGTCACCCTATTAAAGTGTACAGTAAATAAACTGACAGTTGACCACTCGTTTGTCGTCGCCATATTTTTACAAATGGCGGCCCGATGGCAGTGCCATCTTCTGCGCGTTTTCGCGCGCATTTCGCCTCTTTGTGGTAACACGATGACATTCGCTGTCATGGCAGAAAAGTGATTTATTATTCCATAACCGCATTCGAGAATTAACTATTAAAAATGGTTTTCATAAAAAGATGCATAGTATGCTAATAAGGCAACACTTGCATAATCTATGCCATTTTCATTAGAGGAAAATTAACACATTATTCTTTTATAAATTAATAATTATTTGTCTTCAAGATACGGTAAATAGGACAAGGAATAATGAGCACATGACCACCATTCGTTTAATTTCCTAGGGAATACTGATAACTACTTGAATAATAGGTATCTAAGTACAAAACAAGATTTATGACAGTTAAACTTCAAAATTCAAGTCATAAAACTCTAATGACAGTCTTATTTTAATTATACTATCGATGAAATAAACAACTTTATTACAAGGAGAATCCAATTGATCACGAGGATTTAATTAGTATTGAATTTAAGTGTCACATAACGCATTACTGGCACACAAGTATTACATTACAGCGCATATAACAAAAAAAAACGAATGTAATTAATCATCGCATCGATACTTCGTTGTTAGCACGTGTTTTTTTTTAGTTACAAGTGTTTACGCAAAGGTAAGTGTACACATATTTCACTACAAGAATAGAACATTATTTTACATCGGTATGCTTAACGTTCAGCTACATAAACAGTATTGTAAAAAAAATGGCCAAATGCGTGTTTATCGCACATTATACTGAATATACTGATATTCCGTAGCTATTTTGTTGACATGGCTGTTTTGAAAACTAGAATTGGAGTACGACAGGTAAAATAGACCTAAATGCGATAATAATTTAAAGTCATTTGTCTCTTCAATGTGTCATTGCTCAGCAGAGGAACAATGACAAGCTAGACATTCAAATCAAATAAAACAAACCTCAGCATCCACCAAAAGCAACGAAATATTTCAAGCAGGGACAAAAAAAGTGGGCTTATATTCCCAGCAATGTCGTGTTAAGACCAATTTAGACATATCCATTCCTTGGTTCCCGTTTTCAATAAGCCATACTGGGCTTTCACGTCGCCATACACTAAACCATAATGGATTCCGACCCTCCTTGATGTCTCAAAATAAACAAAAGGGTCCGTCGTTGTTGACGTTCGACGACAAAAAGTTTTTATAAGTAAGCCT
The DNA here is from genome assembly GCF_003590095.1 of Trichoplusia ni. NCBI lineage: Eukaryota > Metazoa > Arthropoda > Insecta > Lepidoptera > Noctuidae > Trichoplusia > Trichoplusia ni. The sequence goes on from NC_039479.1 coordinate 6,421,111, forward strand.
TTATGGGCAAGTTTTATTAGCCCCTGGTTTTAAAACACCTACTGGAGCCAATCTCAAATATTTGTAGAGTATGTTAAATGTTTTTATATATATTTTTAAACTAATTGTCTTGACGTGTCGATAATTGATTTTTAATCGATTTTATTTTGATTGTGACTTTTTAAGTCTTTCTGTATCATATCGGGCATTACCGGGATATCACATACTACCGGAATTTACTAGTTGCTACTTTTTTATAACATTATTCATTATTTTTAATGTATAGAATCTATTGTTGCTTGTGTCATATTGATAAATTATTTCTTATACGTATAATTAAGACACAGTTAAGTATCTAGGTGTCTATGCATGAACATGCTGCCTCTATAAATTTATAAGGTTTTAATTTTTTAATTACCTTGAAAGTATAAAGCCTATTCTAAAAATACTTTAGTGTAAAAGTGTTATGACCCTTTCTTTTCTCTTTAAATGTAATAAGATGAAAGTAAAAGATTACTTCCAATTTATTACCGGAGCTTTTATTTTTTTGGTGCGTTCAATATCGTAGGCTGATAACGACGGAGGTTTTATTACATCGCATTTTATACCTACTAAATTATACCTCAGACATCAAATTAAAACAAAAGAATAAATTAATGAACATTGAAGTTGTTTGAAAGACAATAACTCGTTTCTAACTTATGAATGGTATTCACTCGCTAGAGGGTTATGCTTGCAAGTGAACACACGTTTATTAGTCCCAAGGGAAATTATTATTAGTTGAACTGTCTCCAAATTTATCAGTTATGAATATAGGTTACACTTACAGCTAAGACTTATCTGTTAAAACTTATTTATAACACGCTACTTGATAACTTAATATCACCTCGTATACAGCGACAACCGCCTGGATACCTATACCTATATGATTGATATGAAATTATCTTTTTACCATATATGTAGCGAATTAATAGCCATTTACTTCTTAAGGACTTGTATTATTTATATAGCTGCATGTGTCAACGCAATTACTTCCCAAGTTGACAACATCTAAATAGCTGAGCGGTAATTGTCTAACATTATGCCCTACTAAACGGAATAAATACACAAGTTATCCATTTATTTTTGACAATATAAATGCAACTAAACTGACTACTTAATTATGCAAATAAAACAACATTATACATTAAGTGTTACACAAATAGACGAATTAAGCGCTAATGTAAATACATCTATCTCGTTATCGCGGTCGTTATCAGAATAAATAAAGATGTCATAATATCTCACCGTTCCCAAGTTGGTCTAACGATGACTCTCGATGGCAATCCAAAAGAGACACAATCCATTCAGCACTTTGATGCACTATAGTTACACTAACACTATGCTAGGTACCGACACGACCTCAATGCACTATCACTAGACACGCTGGCATCCCGGTAGCGATCCTGGTTTGAGACTGGCGTAGCGCTCCGTGCCCGACACACCTACGGAGAGACAAAGGAAGCTATCAGCACACACTGCACACCAAAACATGAATTTTGTAGTCACCCGATACACGGCTGTAGTGTACAAGCGACAAGATCGTGCGACGGCAAACAGACGGGCGTCGCAACCGCACGCTACACGAATACTGAGTACCGAGTGCGAGTGGCGAGCAGCGAGCAGCGAGCAGCGACTGCGACTTGGGCAGGCGACCGCGCGCCGGCTTCGGAATTCAAATCGTGATGCTCATCGCGCGGCAACAATCATTTCACACTTTACTAAGTGGAAGAGTTACGTGTCAACTCACACGCAAATACTAATATCGATTTATGCTCATGTGGTTAACAAAATTACCTACTTGATTCACTAAATTACGTTTAGTAATATTCTCCACCGCCACAGGCAATCAAATAAAAGGCATTGAAGTTTAAGTGCGAGGAACACGCTCGTAAAGTTTCCTTATAAAGAATGTGGTGAACCGGGCGTCACTCGCAGAGCGCCGTATTCACAAAACTAAAGTTAGAAAGAGAAATACGAAACCATGCAATGCAACGTGGCATGAGAGGCGAGGGGCGAAGGGGCGCCGCTGGAACACCGCTTCCAAAATATTACAAAAACATTTATGCATGAAGGGATAACAAAATACTGGCGCTATTATGCCCGCTCTGATTTATACATACCTACTGTGTTGTAATGATGGATCACGTCGACCACTGACGGCCTTAATGGACAAATTATTGAACACCATGTAATGAGACCGCGTGCTCGTTCACGGGCGCGCGGTAGGTGGTGATAAAACATTTTTTCCTGTGTGTGCGTTCAAGAAACCATGTGAGATAATAAAAAGTTATGTTTAAACGTTGGAATCGTAAAGTTTATTTGTGTAATACATTCTTTAAACAAACGGATAATTACAAAGCGTTTTATGGCGAGCTACAGAGCTCGTTGGTAACAAATAAATTATTTCAATGAATTGCTTTTAAATAATCAAAATTGAGATGGTCAGGTTGTCGTTACGGCTTTTACGTGGTATTCATTAGTGGTTCACATGAATTAGCCACTTAAAACCTACGAGTTGAGACCACACGGAGCGTTAGCGGTGCGGTGGCGACGTCCGCATACCGTTCATTTCCGTTTTGCTTAAGAGCCGTTTTGGTCAACGTGATCGATAAACTTGATATAGTTGATATTACACATAAGTAATGGTTATTTTGTTTGAAAAAGATAAAAAAAATATGTAAGGCCTACATCCGCACAAAGTTGATACGTACCTATTTTAATTTTAAACAGGAACTAGGTATTCTAGGAATTCCTTCTATTATGTAATCCCTTTTCATAAGGTTTTATTTACTTGTTATTATCTCAGTTTCTATTTTACCAATATGAAAATAGACATTAGTATTAAATTGAAACATGTCTTCAGAATATTATTTGTTCAGGTGCCAAAATCGAGCTGTCAATAAATAAAAATGGTGGCTTAGAGGCAGATGCCGCGCGACGCTCGCCCTATGCTCGTAAATCGCTCCCTGAGTGTTAAACTCTACCAAAAATTTTATAACCAACGATGTGGAATAGAAACCGGATACAGACGGAAAAACAGAACTCATTCCCTAAGGATTCTATATAACATTAAAAGAAAAAGAAACACTTGCTTTGCCATACTTTGAAAGAAAATTACTTCAAAGAAATAAAGGCTCTCGCATTTAATATCACAAATGAAAAAAACTACAGGCATATAAAAGAGAAATAAAACGAAGCATATTTTACGAGAAAAACAATCTTTAAAGTACAATTCAGCGTAATAAGTCGAAAAAGTCTCTGTAAGACAGAGGACTCTTTAAAATAAATTATCCTGCCGTAGACGAGTGCTTTTGTGTCGCAATAGAAGTTACTGACAACAAAGGGACCTCTGAAGCGGAAGAAATTTAATCAGAGCATCTGAGACTTAAATTATGAATGGGCACCGTCTACCTCATCCCAACTAAACACGGCAAACTAACAGATTACATTCATATCAAAATATCTCTATAAAAATGTAGCGAAAATATTACACATTCAAGTCTTTTATAGAAATTTTAACTAGGTATCCGTGTAAGAGACGAGCAAGAAATATTTTTCCAATATAACCGAAGTAGCGATGCGGTTCGGATTGTAGAGGCGCAGATATTTCTCATATTCTTTTGTTAGGATCTCTCCAGCCGGCTCTTTGTTGTTTGAGTTATAGGAAGACTTACTGAATAAGAAAAACTGAAGCATTATTCAAAAGTCGCTCTCACAACTGGAATACTTTGAGATCCTTAACTACAGAACTTTGAACTGCTATAAAATACGACAGCTAAGGGTACTGGAGAAGTAATGACAATCTTATTGATTTACAAATGTACCTGTTCGTTGATAGTAAATGGATAGAAATGTCATAATGATAATTTGAAAGGAAGTAGTATTACTAAGTAAGACTGATCACTACTAGATAATATTCTGGGAATTCTTATCTAACCTAAACCTTGTGCGAAGTATGATGCACGAAATTTCGTAGATACCGTCTATAGAATTGCTAAGTACTCGTAATCTAAAGAATGTTGTTTAAAAAAGACGCAAGTTCCCAGCCGAGCGGGCGATTCAATAGCCGAAACGTCTATTGACATTGTAATCTTAACCCGGCGAGACAGGGAGCGTTGGGAACGACACGCCAGCTGGCTTTCCGAGAAGCGACCTTATAGCGACGGATGAAGCCGGGCTTCCACAGCCCCGGCGACAACAATACACACAATGGAACGTCACAGATACCGGAAACTATAATCGATATGGGCTTACTTTTAAACGCGGGATTGTCACATCCTTTACTTCACTTGTAAACCTGTCCACACAGTATTACCCGATCGTTATTATCAATTTCTATTCGAGTACCTCCGTTTTGATTGGTTACGGCCCGGGCTTAGCTTGGATTGTGCGATTCCATTTTATTTCTCGCTTTAAATACTTTATGCGTTATTGTGCGGAGTACGTCGTCGCTGCTCCGCTAAAGTTACCTTTAAATTCATTTTGTATATCTGCTGAATGGACTTTATTAATTTATCTTTTTTTATTAAAATGTATATGTACGGATTGTACGGGTTGTACATCGTTAATCAGTGGAGCGACAGCAATTTGTAGCCGATAACCACAACTGCAACGCGACACCCGTACACTCGAGCAGCCCACTCACTACAAAGTGATTGATGGCGCGGTGTCAATTCCATGTTATCGCTGACACCCCGAACCCGCGGCCGCCTCGATGAGATTGTTGCATAAATTTACACGGGAGATAACACCACGGGCCTTAGCTAATAACTTGTACAAACAGTGCACCGCCGAGCTGCGGGAATCACTCGCCGTTTCTTCTCAATTCTTTTGTTCTCTATGAAATGTTGAAACTTCTTTGAATTGCACGTCTTTGTATTCATTATTTATTTTAACTGCAGAAGATTGTTCTGGCACATTTATACCGTTTAGATAGCATTTATCAAGTAACTTTTTCATCTGTTTATGCACTGTATAAGCTATTAGTATAGTAGAATCGATATTTATATTCGATAAGATTGGCACGATGATAAGTAGGCTACAAGAAATAATCCGAGCGCGTGGGATAATCGATTCAATGAACAAAAGCAACAACATAGATTATGATCGTGTTTGTCTCATTTTGAACTTATAACATTGCGCGTTTTGTCCTATTATGGTGGTCAATTAGGGATCTTTGAAATGTGAGTAAAACAATTACAGACCACATAAAGAGCAGTTGTTTAATTATAGAAATAAACCTTAAAGTGTTTAAACTCATTCGAAGTATTACGGTGGAAAATATTCAAGATCTATTTTACTGCGCTCGGCCTCACTATTATAATAAACTAATATTCTGAAACATTAACAACAGTAATAGCATTCTCAGGTACTCTTTCAAAGTTTAAACTTGTTACAATATAGTTTGGTATGCGTATACGGTATTACCTAGGGTATTTATGCTTTGTTATATTATCTACTCTCTCCTAAACCAGATTTCCAGTAACAATGGGGCATAGCATGTGATGGGAGCGTGTTCAGGTTATACTAAAGTTATAAAACTTAAGCATACGCGAAGCTAAAGTTTCATTATACAAATATAATTTATCCTCGCATATGATAATCCTTTTGTGATGGATTACTGTTGCGGTACATTTGATTTTTTTATTGTTATGTTTTTAATTTTTATTGGATTTAATGTATACGTTTCCCCTTGTGTGATGTAGAGATTAAAGTAATGTACAAACAAATGAGGACGCATTGAAAGGCAAAGCTTTGTCAAAAAAACAGTTTTGTTAGGTGTCGTTATAATAATTTTGTTTATAACAGTTTTCTTATACAATTTAGTTACTTTACTTAGAGCTTAAATATTTTTAATGAATGTGCGGTTTTCTTGATGTTTTTTTTTTCTTCCTATTTAGGAAATTAGTTTGAATAGGATACTTACTGAGCATTAAAAGCAACACATTTGGCCTGGAACTAGCAAATTAAACCATGGTGTAAAACTTTTTGCAACATCGATGCAAAAACGTACTAAAACCAGCAAAACTATGTAAAAGCGTTGTTGGCTCCTTCGGCCTCTGCGCTCCTTGTACGAAACTTAATCAATATAATCGCTTTCACAATGTTTATTCTCTTGGTTACACAATAGCGCTATTACATTATTATTTCAATATTGCCTTCACTCACTGGAAATATGAAGAATATCATTTGAAAACGTCTGTTATTTCTGTAACTCGATCATTCTCTACATTTTCCTAGAGATTGATTTCTATAATGTAAATGAAACAGTATATTTTCCCTAGAGTGCTGTAGTCATAAAATGGGCGATAAGAAAACCTTTCTATAAAATATCATGACCCTGTTGAAACCCTTTGGTCAGAGGACCATAAAATAAAGCCGCAACGAACGTAAGCAAAAAGGAATTATAAGCTGGATAATGTCACCTGCAGCATGTTTCTGCCGCCCTGGTACTGCAGTACCGCCACAGTGGTCGTGAGTACGCGTGCACATTGCATGTAAGTCGCTCGTTACTTCATTTATTACCGCGTAAAAAATAACGATCTTTCGACAGACATAAACATTCCCCTCTTTTGATTATTTGAAATGACTACGTATGTTCCAACCTACACGACTGTTACTCACGTTTATAATCATTTACGCTCGCCTCGCTCGGAAAGATATAGCTAAATTATTTTATGAAAATAACTTTAACGTTCTTATGATTTTGTATATTACTCATAATGTTTTTTGTATTTGAACATCAACACATTACTGAACAATATGAAAGTTATGGATGATATTTTGTGCAAATTATAAAGCCTTTTATAGCTTTTAAACTCAATTAGAGATCGAATTAACTATTTATGTTAGTGATTAGAGCTACATGACTTCTCTTACCGTCTCACACATTTTATATTAAGTCTATTAATAAATTTTAATGGAGTGGAATGCAATCAAACCAACACTTATAATATTCTAGGTGTTAGCCGTAATGAAGCCAGTTAAAAGATGGCCGTCATAATAATGTCAACAACATCCGCTCATGTTAATTTGTTTAAAAAATATAAACAATTTACCTCAAATATGACAGCGGCGACGTAAAAACTCCCACGATATTCCGGAGCTGTCGTAAAACGTATTACCTATATCTGAATTCTGTATTCATGTTAGATTACAATATTTCCGACGCGGCGCTATATCGTATAAGTCAACTCATAACATGAATGCGGGACTCGATAAAAATCCCTCACCGGTCCCTGTTCCCCCTACTCACTCCTTCGAGTTGTTCGCGGTCGTTCGCTTTCATATTCGCGAACACTTTTGATCTTTCTTTTGATATAATATAAATATTTTTTGCCTCTGAGGCTGAATCCATTTTGAGTGAAATGAAATACGAGAGCGAGTTAGAAGCCCCTTTATCCGAGACAGTCGGTGGTCCCCGCTCGGCAACCGAACTTGAATAATCACGAATTCGCCTCAACTTAATCTCACTTTATTTATGTGAGTGGCTCTTTAGTTTTTATGCACGTTTTATGGTGGTTACTCTTAGTGAACTGTTATCCGATACGTGGGAAAGTTTTGCTTGCTATTAAAATAAAAAGCGGCCACATAACAAAAGCTTATTACAAGAAACGACTGTACTTCAGCTGTGAACATTAAGAAGACATTTACGTTTTATGTCCGTTTGGCTAGTCGACGACGTCCTCTACAAATGGTTTGTATCTGTTTCGTGTTATTTCGAAGCGTCAAGTTTCCAGTATACCCCCAGTCTAAATATTGAGAAAGAAAGCGATCGTTTGACGGCAATACGTGCGCTGGATGCACCCACGCGCGTCAAGCGAGCCACAGCCACAACACAAACGACATTATTAAGCCAAATCGTTCTCTTTAGTTTTATGCTCGCCTTGTACCCAGCTAATAGATGCGACAGCGGCACACAGATAACACACATAAATATTGTCTATCTCGACACAGATAAAGTAAAATAAGAAACGGGCTCGCATGTTTGATAATATGTTACCTTGTTTCTTTTTCTATTTCAAGAAGATTAGATAGATATGTACGCAGCTTTATATAGAAAATATTTTATCTGAGATTGCATGTTTTACAGCAGTTCTTAAAAGGGATAATGACCGTTCTTATCTTCAGAATATCTCACTGATTATTCAGTTGGTCTTTGTAATCACCGACTTAATCGAATGCGGCAGATTAATAACACTATTGAATCGATACAGGTAAATTAGTGAAGAAAATAATTAACAGATGTCCATAGCACAGTTGCCCAAAGCATACGTAGTAAGCGTATGTATAGCACAATAGTTTGTTTTTTTGTTATAAACATTCTTAATTATGGCAGAGGATTGGGTCGGGGTTCGATAAATAGAGATAGGTTCGCACCCTATCACAAGGCTCCTAATATCGTCATTGGTGAACAGTAGGCTATTTCGCTGTGTACCTCTGTTTGACCCTTCCGGGATTATCTCCTCAAGTGGGTTAACGAGAATTATGAAATTGTTATCTATTATTCTCATTTAATTTTTCAGGTTTGCCGCATAAAATTCTTTCAATAAATGATCAGAATGTATGTTAAGAATAGAAGAAATATGATCAAGATTTATATCAAAAATAATATGAACTATTGAACAAAGGAAGTACATAGTAAGTTGGTAACAACGCGCAACGGTATGATTGCCAAACAATTCTCAGGCACGTCAACTACAAAACAAGTTAATGCCACTCGAGCAGGTAAAAGTTACAAGTAATTAACCGAGAGAAGTTGTGAGTCCATCAGCAGCGAGCCACAATGAGAGGGCTATAATTCTAGCTGGTTCCATCACAGCACGTTCCTCGCCGAACAAAAGCAATTTGTGTCCGCACGAAGTGGCTTTGTACGTGCGTAGCGTCGTAGGTGTTTATTAGCGCCCTCTAGCTATGTTAATACGAACGTGTACTTGGATATCGTGTACACGGCCGGGCCGGCTGCCGGCGCGCCCCGCGACCCTCTGAGGTCACTCGATATCGTTTCACTGATCACGAATTCCCAACGCCAACACGTGCTCCCACGACCGTACGGTTCCATCACAATTACGATCCAATTATACTCCCCTTAAAACACTAATACTTTCTAATCCGAGTTTCACTTTCGTAGCCAAACTAATTTGATTTACATATATTTAGCCCGGTTTAAATGTATCCTTCCAGTGTGTGATGCGCCATCTCGCAACACTGAGCTAAGATACCAAAGCATATTTCGATTAAGGCAGTTATGAATACTCGGATAGTTGGAAACAAAGTAACATTGGCGGAAATCCAACGTCATTTACAATTCTGATTTAGTGTACTGCATGAACAATTTAAAACGTTATTTAAAGTTTTGCGGTAGGCAAACGAATCTCTATTTTACTTAACAACAAAAGTAAATAAACGATATTTTGTTTGACAACGGTACAAGGTAATAAATGAAACAGGAGTGAATCACCTCGTGTCGCGTAAAAACGTTTTCTTTAGAATGTTTGTGGAAGTGTCTGTAGCATAACTGGCGACGATCCAAGAACACGCTCATCACAATCACGCAACACGCCGACATCATTTAACGACAAATTTACTGTGTCACAGAAAGTACCCATCACGATAGCTATTCACTATTCCAAACGAGCCGACGTATCATGTCGTATTTTATAATCATCCGTACGTTCCGCTTTTGTTCACGTATAAAACCGCGTGCAGTATACACCTCTCTCAATCCAACACGTTTATTGTCAATGTTAACGATTGTCGAAATATCGCAAATAAAATAAACCGTCGAAGAGCTTCGCCGGTTTTGATAAATATCCTTTCAGCACTTTTCCATTATTCGGGGGAGACAAATGTCCCGTTCGTTTTACTCGACTCGGCATCACGGCATTCCCTCATTAAAATGTCCCCGAGCGACTGCGGTCCCTCGGTCGCGAGCGATTCGACACGATAATCGATTTTATTGCCGATCGCTATAAAATCTCTCAACGTATTTGTTTTAGTTCTGTCACACATTCCACGTCGCGAATCAATCACTGTACTATTTAAATAGTGAGTTATTCATTACTCGCGGTAAAGTGAATAACAGCTCTAATTTGTTGGCAATACGAGCGAGAACTTCTAGAATCAATGTCCGATTGTTGTGTAAAGCGGAACCAATCGACGTCGAGCGTATTGCTGCCATTCGATTGAAATAGAATTTTGTTTATGTTCAGAAGGTTGTTGATCCTTTTTTCTTGAATTTATACCATTTTTTTTCGCTATAATGTCTTTTTACTATTACAAAGTTATTAGAAGCTGAATTTATACATATCAGTCACGACTAAGAAATTTTATCTGGATAAATTATAGAGACGAGATTAGATTGTTCGGAGGTAATTATGTTTGCTGCGATATACATAGGAAACGGTTAAGCAAACGTACATCGGAAAGAACCCATAAAGGGTGTTCAAGTTTCCAAATAAGTATATCGTTCAATCAAATCGTGGTAAATCGACGCCGTCGTCGTAACGTGTAGGCTCCAATTTGCAAACAAGCTATTATAGGGGGCCGCAGTCAAAAGCGCGCCAATAGAATTAAAATACTATTACGGCAATACAAAGTTGATTCAGTGGAGGCGCATGTGGCGGCGCGCGGCGCTCGGCCGCTCGGCTCGCTCGGCGCGCGGCGCTCGGCTGCTCGTGCTCCTGTAATTTGATTTGGAGTGGAGCGGGGCAGCGCGGGGCGCCGGGATCGATACCGAGCGGGGAGGGGGCGGGAGCGCAGCGCCGGCCGGGGGGGGGGGACAACCACCAGGCGCGTGTTGTTATGGAAACCGTAGCTACCCTCGCGCCTCCAGATTTTGTCGGTTGTACCGGAAAATTAAACAAAGGAGATCACCTACATTATTATCAGGTACTCTGCGCATCTTAATGGATCAGATTTATGAACAGTAACTTGTATTAATTAATTTAATATCAGTAATGCTTTCACACAACGACTACCCGTTTTTACTTATTTAAAAAGACATGAATTTATTGTAACAAGATACAATACAAGTTTTACGCGTCTTCTTATAAATGCTAATTAATGGTGAGTAAAGTATTTCGTTTTATTGTCTGAGACCTTTTAATAAGCATACGCGAGTAACAAACGTACATATTTATGTTAAACAAAGGCAAATAATATGCGAGTTTGAGAACCAAATGTGCCTTTGTTAGTTTGTTGTGGATCTATTATATTGTAGCTACGAATAAATAAAATAAGCACCAGTGACATATGAACGGTAAACAATAAAGCATACTGTTTTCTGGAAAATAAAAGCGTTATTTTCACAGAAGCGTTAAAAGAATAAGTGTTTAGAAATGCTTACGTAACATGAACTACGTCGTTTGCGGAAGATTTACGATAACTACAATCTGAAAACGGACTTCAGAGTTTTAACACAAGAAGTTGCTAGTTGTACAGTAAGTTGTAATAGGACAGTATTTAGTGATTAAACGTTAGGTGTCCGCCTTCGATATTACGCGGTAATGGGTCAGTCACATAATGAACGGTTGCCATCTGACATCACTCCCACCCACTCCCCACATCTGTTCAAATTTCGAACGATACTAATTGTTTAACACAGTTCGTTGAAAAATTTCAAACAAGCTACAAGGGATGTTGGCTGTTAAAACAACTTACAAATAGTATTATCTATGGTACCTAGTTGTAGAGACTGCTGCGCTGAGCCGTTATTATCTTGTTAAATGCTATACAATACTTGGTCACTAAATAAGCAGTTACATCAACTTACTGCTTACGTACACTAACAATTTAATACACTACTTCACACATTTAAGTGTGAAGTAGTGTATTAAGCAGTGAATAGAAAAGGTAATTAAATGTATTGCATTATTAGTGGTTCTGTGTAACCAGCAAAAGCCATGCCTAACGACAATAAAAACAATAATGACTGTTTTATTACAAGAGAGATATACATTTTATAGTAGGAGATAATAATACAGATAATGTAAAAAGATGATTCATTTAATCATCAAGTTAACGACTTCACCTTCAACTTGTATTAAAAAGATCGTGTTATAAATAAGTGCTTTTATTATTTATTTTTGTTTAGATAATAAACTATCGTGTCTGGAAGCTTGGGACACAATTCAATAGGCCCATTTAGATCGCCTAGACCAGGAGATAAGAGGACATGAAAGGGCGGGCGATGATGCTAATACAGTGCACTTAACCTGGCTCGCGGCACCTTGCGGCTTGCGGCCGCGTCCAGCTAAACTGGTTTCAACGTCGACCTTCGTGTCGTCTCGCTCTGCGCGCTTATGCTGCCCTGGTACCGCCGATCGCTATGCTTGATTGATTTTGATTCGATTTTATTACAATTCGATCGGAAACTTATCGGTAAACTAACTTGCTTATTCTCCTTTACCTATTTATTTTCTAGTTCTTCTAAATTTGCAAAATTGTAACACTTTTTATAACAATTGAAATCTTAATTGGATATTAGTAAAAGAGAAAAAAAGACCGACATAAAGATTTAAAGGTTATTTATTAAACGTTACCTATATTTTAATTACTTGGCAAACGAATTGTGCTAAGTCGACCGAGGCTTAAAAGCTATCTCAGTATTTTATGGTTAAATAGAACTGTAATGACAATCAATTTGTATTTCCAATAAGCAAGCGAGTTATCGGAACAATCTTTAGACAAGCCCTAGCATACCGTAATTAAATTTATAAGTAGATTCAATGCAAGCAAATTCAGTGAACGTGGTCAAAATTTAAGGTTATAATATTTTTAATATTGTGCATTTGTTTCTCGAAGTCAACGGTCATAACGCAACTCGACGATTAAATTCATCGAGCCTCGTTGGTCATTAAGCTTTCGAACATGGAAATGGCATGGCAATTCATGGCATGTAATGAAAGAGGCGTCTCTCTCCAAATGGCGGGGTTATCCGTAAATCGCGACAGTATAATCGCGTGAAGACTATAATTGGCCTTAATCAAGCGAGATGGCGTGCACCGCTGCACTGGTGTTGCTGCTATGTTCAACCAATTGTATCGGTAATTATATGAATTATTTTACTTAATTGTATTCAATGTATGTAGATATGCTAATTATAAAAATAAGTATGACGTTTGTATTTAGAAAATAACAAACACAAACCAGCAATAAATCTCAGCGGCTTTGTTGCTTTCTAGAAAGTTTTGCCGTAGACAGCGATGACAAATATCCGAAAACTCGATGTGTTTTTGTATAAAAGAACAAAGTGTCATGGCTGCGGAACTTTATGAAAATGTAAGAATACTGAGAATTCGCTTGGAGCCGGGGTAATTGCTCGTTACGTCATACGCCGCGCGGTAATGTCGCTAAGAAATTTCTCTGGGGAAATGGGAAAACAAATGAGAGAGCTCTTATCTACGCATTACCGCCGCGTTCAGTGATTTACGATCCGGCTACCTACTCCACACATGCGAGTCTACTCCGGCTTACATTATACCGGTTTTACCGAGCGAAAAGACATAACCTGGTTGAGAAACAGACGTGAATTGAGTGTTAAACATGCCAGTTGAGACGTTGCATAAATGGTTAAACATAAACAGGATTGTCGGTTGATCGGCTGTCATGCAGAATGGCGCGCTATTCTCATTAAAAGCGACCACAGTTGTTGTTTTGTGTTTTCTAATTGATAAAATTCTTTAGAGCTATCATAAAAAATCGCTCAAGCTTCAATAGTGGCTGTAATTTATTGTAAAAAATCATACAACTCAAGCTAATTTCATTGAGATGGATGAGTAATCGATGCGGTGTTTCCGGGAAGATCCATTTTGGCCTCCGCAGGTAGGAACACCCAGCGCCGAAAAGTGCGTGACTCATGTCAAAAATTACAAATTAAAAACATTGACGTAAAACGTAGCGCGATAAAAGTGAGGAAACATTATTATTTTAATTGATTAAAATCTTAATTAGAACGAGTAAAAGCCATGACTAAAACGCTGCAACATTATGATCAATTTTACGTTAAGCCTTCCTACCATTACATCGCCTTAATAATAAAACTAATCACCTAATAAAGTTGCTGCCACAGACGTCTCATTGAAAATTTGAAATTAGCCGTGGGCTGTGATCAAATGGAGCCCATTACATTAGCATAGCGTTTAGTTTGAGAACATGTCTTACAGGCGAGGCGAGCAGTGAGTGCGGTGCGCCGCGGGCGGACGGCAAATTGCCAGTGGGCGGCGGCGCGCCGTGATCCCGCGACCCCAGCGATAAATATTCTATCTATCGTGTAAGATCGTGTACTCCACGAAAAAAGAACAAGAATACAATACAACGCTTATGATAATTAAACTTCGACAAAATATACAATAAAGCAAAAATATTGGAAAGTTTCATTAAAATTAATTCACCCGGAATACAGAAGGATGTTATGAAAATCGTAACAAAAGCCAGAAATAAAAGAGGCGAGAACGACGGTTCGCGAGCCAGTCAAAGGTTCCGCTTTGAGAAAAGGCTGCCAGTACGATTAACATTATTTACATATGAGCCTTTTTGTTACAAAAAAAAAATATTTTATATTCAGAAGAAAATCATGGTAGGTGTTAACAAGTTGTCTTCCGTTTTTTACTTACCGTAAAATCATCTCAGATTTTGCGCTTAGTTAATTTATTCCTAGAAAATGAAAACGGAGTACTTTTAACTGAAGCATTATTCTAAGTCACACTGGAAACACAAAAAGGAATCACAGTGGATATGAAAAAGATGATAAAAGAAATAAGACTTTGTCGTCGAAGTTTGTCCGACCGGCGGTCGACGGAGTTGTGTTGTGTAGAGTACCAGGCGAGCATACCACGACTGGAGTGTTCAATTAAACCGCGCTGAGATCTAATCAAGTGTGATTTTAATAGAGTGCGGCTCTGATCGAGCAAACAGCAGCTTGCGCGGCCTGCCACGATTGACAAGAGAATAGATAACGGTTTAGTTAACAATTTATTAAATTAATACCTACACAGCCTGCAGATATCATTATCGAATCTAGTTGAAGACCGTTATAAAATTGATAAATACTGTAGATAAACAACATTGCTTTAAATAGAGTGAGATATAAGGATTAGTTATCTGCTATTTTGGAAAATATGAGTATTAAGAAAGAAAATAATAATAAAGGTGTGCTAGGGTAAGGGGTATCGCAGTTCTAACCATTCGTGGTACAAGAGCGAGGCAATAAGTACGGTGTACAATAACCGATGCCATGAAAGGGAACAAGGTAGTTCGTGCACAAAGCGAGCAGTGTTTCGCGGACCGCCCGCGGCGGCTCCCGCGGTGCTGCAAGCGTCCAAAAATCTTACAAATTGGACGCGAAGAGCATGACTAGCACCACTAACAAGCTTTTTTTTAATAAAATCGTTTTAAGTCCCAATTCTAAGTCAGACTTACTTTTCTTTTAAATGCGTTGTTTTCATTGACTTAAGAATCACGACCTGAATTAAATGCGTTAAAATAATTAATATATATTTTTCGTTACTGTTTAAAAATAATGAAAGAATTTATATTATTACATAGTTAAAATGATAACTGACTAGAAGAGAAATTACTTGTTTAGGTGTTCAGTTACTCAACACGCTGCTGTGCCCATACTAAGTCGGCAAAACACAGATAGTGTATAATGTTCATAATAAATCCGGTTTTCTATTAGCCTTAGCGAGCACGCGCGCGACTTCGTAAAACATGCTTTTGAGAAGCAATTTGTCATGAGCTTTGTTTGATCGAACGATACTGAAATGTTGAACAAAGTTTATCAATCAAGTGATTTCAAATATTTTAGTCAGAAAACTGTTCAGTTAATACTCATTTCACAAGATGCAATACTTAAAAATGCAGTTGTTAAGCCAGTTTAATGTATAAGGAAATGAGAAAACTGTATTTATGTATGCAAGCGGCGTATAGCACGCCTGATGCCGCGTGTCCGGCCAGTCAGTCGAGCCGCGAGACCCGTCACACCCTCGTAATTCTTAACCCCATCAAGTGGGGTGAAATCGCGAATATTTCTTTGTTTACATAAATCTGTTTTGTTACATCTTTCAAGAAGGTAGGTGGTGGGAGTTTACTTATCATCCTAGAGTGCCATTGAGCTCGACAACGTAGTTTAGGGCCCTCGAGCCACTTCAATGTCCCTTTGTGTATCGTCGCTTTATGTTTTATAAAGATTCAGTGACGTGCTACTACTTAATTCTATTTTAGAAATATAACATCGCTATAATTTTGTTTTAAAATGTTTTTTGTTCTCAAGACTAGGCACATTACTTTTAAGCATAGTTTTCCGGTGTGAAGTTCTAATTAACGAATTGAGTGGCTAGGCGGATAATATGGGCCCCAAATGTCCTGTTCACGCGAACATTTCCTGACCAATTCTAAGTGTCAAGTTGTCAACTGGTAGCTCGTCTTACGCGATGCTTCTCCCTCGGCGGCTAAATGTTAAAGCAAACAGTCGGCTGCTTGTTGACACGACGCGATTCGGCCGCTTTATAAATATTTCGATCGCGGCGAGCGGCCTGCCCATTATCCCATTAGGAAAGGGCATTACTCACTCAGAATGTAAAGCTATTAGCCGGTGTTCGTAACTTTGTATCGTGTCTACCAGTTGCAGTTGACTGCTTCGCTAGTATTGATAATGAGAGCTTATTTACACTTGACAAACAAGCGAGAATCATGATGAATGTTTTAATTGTGTTTTTCAGAGTGCATAAAACAGACAGAGCCAGCAGTGCGAGAATAGACGGTATAATTATTTTAACAAAGTCATACCTTTGTACTATAAAAACTATATAAAATCATTTTATCTAATAGTTAAGTGGTCATATTATTTTGTGTTAAGCGGATTATCCAGCGTTACAAATAAATAGAGCACCTAACGTAAAATATAGTACTTGTACTCTAGCACGCACTTGCGCTTTAGAATAGCAAAACAGAACCTTATTGCGTAGACTTTTAGGACGACCGGTGTCAATGACATGCGGGCAACTGTACAAATCCTATCAAACTGCTTACGGAGTCGGATGTAAAAGGATTTTGGAATTAGGTATCTGTAAAATAAGTATATGGACGAAACACAATCTAGTACTTACCTAGTAAATAATAAAAGTGACAGTCCTTTGTTAGCCAGATTGTAGGTTTCGTAAATGAAATGAAATTTTACTTAATAAGGAAACCAAATTACAGCACGTGCTTTTTTACTACAATCGATTTATTATTCTAGTATTATTTGTTACTGCATTATTTTATGGAATAGCTGTCATATTGTACTTGTTTATAATGTAATAGACACCCAAGAGCTTAGAAGTGGTAGATGTAAACGAGAAAGTGAGGTAGGTACTACGCGAACACTTCATGAAAGAGCCGGTGTCGTGAGTATACTGGTTATTGCTAGTCTGTGGTCGTGCCGCCGCATCGGGCATCCTCGCCGGCCGTCGACGTTAACTTTTAGATACTGTCTCAACCACAGCCACAACGATTTTGAGCTCCTTGAGAACTTACCTATCGCTGCACCGGCTGCATCAACGCCACAATAACAATCCACTGCCTTGTCTTTCAATATACGATCAATACGCACCGACCCTCAACACCGTAAAAGCAAAGTAAATTACTTTTAATCACCATTCAGCACATAAACGAACACGGCCGACCCGTTTCACAATAGTATTCGCTTCGGGCCTCACAGAAACACGTACAGTACACTACACTGCTAACGGCAGATCCAGTGAGCGATGCAATTCAATCCATAGGCAATGTTATAAAATATAAACAAATAACACTGGTGATTTCACAGTAGAAACACAAAATTGTCGTAAGAGCGTAACGCACGTCAGCGCCGCTAAGAGTCGGCGGACGACCGCGGAACTCGGTTTGGGCGAGCAACGCTACGTGTCCCCCCTGTCAGTGAGGTGAGTGCGCGAGCGAGACGCACGTAGAGGGTGTACGTTTGTGGAAGTGAGACAGCGCTACGGTTTATGAGGCGGGCGGCATAAAAATGTGAGAAGGGCGCGTACATACAGAACAGAGTACGATCGGCGACGCCACAGACTACTGCTATCTTGGATTGATCCAGCGAGTGAATAGATAATGATTGTTGTAGCGTTTGAGGCGGCATCGGCACAGCCGCCCATTCATTACAATAATTATCCGACAATTAAACATTGCGACGGAGGTCGTTGCCGTTTAGTTTGCTGTTACTGTACCTCACTTAACTGCCGCAGTTAATGTGGTCTGCTCGACCAGCTTCATACTTTTTCTATTGTTTTATTGCTTGCTTCCTGCATTACAGTTTAATTTTATGATAGAAGCTTTGATTAAAGGTTGAAAATAATATTCCGTCACAGACCAGTTGCTGTGTACTGTGTAGGCACTTGTATAATGGTATTCAAGTATTATAATTGGCGTAGAAGAGCAGGTATTTAGAATATATTAAAAAGCAAAAAGACAGTATTTACATTTATTATTAAATGATAACTTACTCTAGCATTATTTTTGTTTCGCAATGTCGACGGTATCGACAATCACCTCAATATATTACAATAACACATACCTACTATACTACAGCTTAGTAAATAAATAAATTAAAACATTCTCCAAGTAAAAAAAAATATTTTTATTTCAATAGTTATAGCCTTGGCAAGGTGAGTAAATGAAGTATCTATTGTGAGTTAATAGATATCACATACTATCATTATAGTTTTACTGTACATTTTAAAGATGATTGGACGTTGTAAAGATCCGCAGTAATGACTTCGATAAACTGAGCATCACCATTGCCAAGGTGCAGGACATTCAACAGTAATAAAATAGCGCAATATTCGCGAAGACACGGACGTGAGCCGGAGACCGTCTTTCGAGTTATAAACTAAACTAACTTAACATTTCATTGGCTAAAGAGAAGTCAAGTGTCCTTAGTAACAACTTTTATGTTACAAAAAGGTTTTTTAATACTACAAATCAAACCGTTTTAATATTTACTACATATTGAAAATATGTTTGGTTTGTTTCAAGCACTGTTCCAGCTGAAATGATTTTGAGCGCTTAGGTAGCGAAAGTATGTTTTAGTAGTGTTATACATAATACTATAAATATATCAGATGATGGAAAATGTCACATAAGCTGACTCGTAAATGGGTAATACTTTTCACTTTTTACTCTCACAAGTCTGTTTTATAACTTGGACATCTACATGTTGGTTGGGCTCAAATGTTTAACAAACTGGACTAGTCTAAACATATTATGAGCCATAGTTGCCATTTTACCCAGCCCTGTATGCTTGTCATTATTTATTAAGCGTCTGTATTGTCCTGACGAAAGTAGGTATACTTAACTAAACTATAGGAAACACATTTTGAGTGGGATAGGTCATAATGCCATTTGCACTTAGCGCGACATGACGTGGTTTTTTACCTCAGGGTGAGATAAACAGTTCTGTGATCAAAAAATATTTTCATGTAATGTATTATTTGTGCATGTGATTTGAGTGCTTGTGAAATCGATAAAGTTGTTTTTTTCCTTAAAAGAAAATATTTTTCTTGACCCAATGGACATGACTTTTATCTAGAGACTGATAAATAACCCATGACGCGCGACTGTCTTAATTACGAATAAATTACACTAATAACATACCAAATAATATTTACTAACCGTAAACTATTAGGTACTTATAATCGAAGTATTACTTCTTTAAAAGCTTTAAAATAGAAAATAAATACAGAAATAAACGCTGCTAGCGCTCGCTTCAGGAATACCGCGGTCGTGGCGGTTTGTGTGGAGGTGTTAAGATGTGGCGTTTTATAATTTAATCGATTGGCAAGCGTTTATTTCATTTGGTGTTGAGTGTAGATGCGGTCGACAGATTGCTTGCATAGATACCTAATCTCAAAACGTTACGACTCATTTGAACAAAACAAATTGTAAGTCGTTCGACGACGTGTTCCTTAAATAACACACAATACTTGCACATTTATGTTTGAATCCTAAGGCCATCTTACAAAATTAAGTCTAAACGACTGATTGTCTCATTCACACAATATAAATCACATAATTTTCATTCTAGAAAGACTTATTGAGAAACATACAGATCACGTTTAGTTAATACATACATATTTAAATCTACTTCTCATAAAAATGATTTTATATTACACATGTTTGTTTCGGAAATGTAAATATAAGTGAAATGTCACAATTTAGTGAACCCAGCAGAATCGAGGCCCTAACTGTCTAATTTGATCTTGCTAGCTTACACTGCAGTTTTGAACACGTACGTTAACATATGTTTTTGGTGAACAAAATGCACATTATTCACAATGAATCACAATACCCATATTATAGGAGACCTATACAAAATAGAACACAAAAAGTAGGCGATGAATGTTTAAGTAGAAAAAGTCAGCTGAAAGACATACAAGCTACTAGTTCTTTCCCGTACTGCGGTAATTATACCAGACACTGCGTCCCGTTAAACGGTTTACTTTGGCAAGGGACGCTGGTCACGCTGGTATGCGGACACAAATGTGGTATGGTTTGAGCTGTATTCCTTTAAACGTAGTCGACGTACTGAAGAGTCATTTGTATGGAAGGTGACGGCGTGTTACGGCGTCTCGGGCGCCGGCAGAACCGGCACTTCCTGATATGAGGGCTCCGTTTCCTCCTCCGAAGAATGGCCGCTGGTGTGTGAGGCGCAGCCACTCTTTTCCCTCAGTCAGTATCTGGACAAACAGTTATTTCATTAGAAGGCACAAACGAAATACATTTAAAAGTCGATGATTAAGGTATAGTCAGTGCCTGACTGCAAAAAAATCCTTCAGTATGTGTTATAGATTTACTCATAAATAAATCTGTTTCATATACATAGGCCAAAATAGTGTATTAGGATGATCAAATAAATTAAATGGATACTGAGTTAAAGGATGATGATTAACATTTCTAGTAAAAGGGACAAAAATAAAACACATAGTAATCAATTATACATTTATTTACATTTTGTCATAACAACAGATAGAAAATAAAGAAAAATATTTTGTTAGACAGTTTCAGTCAACAGAATTCTTTTAATAACAACAAAAGGATCTAATATGTACATTTATATGACATTACTATCCCGCAGTGTATGGTTATAAGAAAGATGGGAAACCAGACGATTTTTGACAATTGTCTGGAAGAAAATACTTCTGGTAGACTTATAGAAGAATGATGCACCATGCCACATTTGCAGTTATTCACTTGAAACATTATTTGTATATGACTGGTGATTAGCAAATCACGAAGATTATTCTCAATCTGGTCATTGTTTGATGTCTGAAAGAAAATACTTTGATAAAGTGAGCTTTACATACAACATGAATCATGATTATTTACGTTTTTCTTGCTTAATATTTGTTTAACCCTTCTTGATCTTCTCTTAAGGGAAATCGGATAATTCAGTCTATTAATGAAATTAGGTCCTTTCTCGTTTTTATGATACCCATTATGTTCTTCAAGTATTTTTAAGTGAGGCTGATATTTCTGGCTGAAAGAAAACTGTCGTTTAGTTACCTAAAACGCCCGGCGTTTCTTTGGTGGCGCACTTATTGGAGGTGATTGCTGTTCTTTCTTCTGATCAGTACTCTGTTGGTTCAGATTGGCGGTAATCTCAGGTGTTGGGCGTTGCGCGCTTTGGGGGTGTGCATTATTTCTAAAAGAAAGCAATTTCATACTTAAAAACATTGTTTTGTAAGAGTGCGCTTAGATTTGTTAATATGATGGATACACACGAAGTTTTGTCGAGAGTCTCGGTGCTTGGTTCCTGTCCGGGCTTTCGCGTCCGCGCGCGCCTGCGAGGTCGTCCGGAGTCACGGCTTCCATCTTCACTGTTAGTTGAATTCACTTCATTTCGGCTAAAAAGACAAATAAGATATTAATCTGATATATTTTCAAATATGAACCTTTTGCCCGGTTCACACAAACTGTTCGAGCCTCCGCCAGTCCATTCTGAGGCCGGTAAAAAACTGCTAATATCAAAAAACTTTGTAAAAAAACTAGCTACTGGGTACTAACAAGCAATATAACGTACTAGCAATATTCTAAATGGATTTACAAACAATATTAACCAACTAGAAAGGGAAAAAGGATGGGTTTCTATTAAATAATTACATATTTATAATTATATCAACAAGTTCAAAAATACATACTTACTGTAGCTCACAAACAAATGTCACTTGTTTAATTATTTTACAACAATTCCTTACAAGATTATTTATATTGTTGATCTATTACCGCTTACGTTGAAATATGCTATAAGCCGCCTTAAAAACCGAGGCGTTTATCAAGGCGAAACTGTGATAATTGATGTCGGTAAGAGAGAAAAGTTTGCTTCTTATGTACTAAGATATAAAGCAAAAATTAATAATAATTATTATTACAACGTAGTGTTTAAGTTGGTATATTACTATTAAACTCACAAATTGTAATCTAAAATAATGTAGTGAATCTAAACACCTCAAACACATCCTACGACTATTCAAATACGACTGTTGTACCGGTAATAATTACCATTGGTGAATTTCACCAAATTCAAATACAACTGCAATTGCAGTACTCACTTTCTATAGTTTTCATCTCTTTCGGAGTCAGCATACGGCGCCCAATGCGCAGGCGCAGCTTCAGCGTCTTCACGTTCAGCGGTTGTGCTTGAACCTATAGATATTACATAATTATTTTAACTCTGTTAATTTGTCTTCAATAATTTTGCTTGAGGTAAGGCATGAAATATTGAAGAGTTTTCAAATAATGTGACTCTCATGAACCATACATTTGTTATAATCAATGTAATCTAAATAGGTGTTCATGGTTAATTCCTTAAAATTGAAGAATGCCCGTTTGATTCCAGGCTGCGTAGTGACCTGGCAGCAGCGGCGCGGAGTCGTGTCGCTCGGCGCGGTCGGCGCGCGGCGGCACGGGCGTGATGGACACGTGCGGCAGCGCGGGCGGCGAGCCCGGCGCCGGCGGGGACGGGCTGTCCAGCGAGATCACCGCGCCGCCGCCGCCCAGCGCGCCCGGCGACCGGTAGCCGCTCGACGACACCGCCTCCGCCGCTGCGCACACAAATCATTCAGTTAGTAATCTAAATGACAACAGCTAGTCCTGAAATGTAAATCTGAAATCCTAGGCTTACAAATGTATAAATTTATGCTAACCATAAGTATTGCTTGAAACTGACAGCCTACTGGCAAACCGCAGGATTGTCTAGGCAAAGGTCTTTTGTTTAATCCTAAAGCAAGCATCAACTTATTGAATCGTCTTTGCGTTTTAAAAATCTGTATGAAAGAGAGTGAACGTGTATTTGTGGTCACGTTTGTTTACTACTGAGACGTCCCATAAAACTTAGCTGCCATCGATAATATCGGTCAAGAGATGATTGTTATAAGTATTAGTCACCGCTGGAGGAGGAGTAGTTGTCGTCGCTCTTGACGCTGGACTCGGAGGCGGGCGGCGTGGGCTTGGGCTGCGGCACCTTGCGCCGGAGCGGCAGCTCGTCGTCGGAGTCGGACGTGAGGTCCACGAGCACGTCGGCCGCGCGCGCCGCCCGCGCCTCGCCCACCGCCGCGCGCTTGGCGCCGCCGCCCTCCACCGGGATCACTTCTGTAACGCAAGGTGCTGTTACTTCAGATACGTAATAATACTAGTCTGAATATGTCCCACTACTAGGCACAGGCCTATTTTTATATGGGAAAGGTTTGAGTATTGACCACCACGCCGAGAGTTGGTAATATGTTTGGCATCCAGATGTTTATACTTTTTACAGTAATTATAAGGAAGTAATTATCTTCCAAAAAGCCACATTGGTACGTTTTGTACAACAAACAAGTGCACTATTTGTACAGCGAAAAATACATCTTCACGATCAGTGTGAGTAATGTTACATGTGGGTTGGGTTATAATATTGACAAGACATCATTCGTTTGAAACTACTATGCCTATATAATTTTAAAAATAATAGGTTATTGAAAGCAATCAGAATACCAATAAGTCTTCTGTTAACGTTTTTATCTTTGTTACGTAATAAGACTAACCGAGATCATCTGAGATGAGTGTTACGGGCTCGGCGGCGGGCTGCTGCTGCTGCGGAGCCCGCGCGGGCGGCGCGTGCGCAGACCAGTTGCCGTCCGCGTGCAGCTGGATCTCGTTGCAGTCGTTAGACAGGCGCGGCGACGTTAGCACCTCCTGGAAGTACCTGGGAGGGACAAAAATGACACTTAGCAATTTGGAAGAAAGATGTTGTTGAATATATTAGTTATACTTTTTGAATCTCAAGTTAAGTATTGTGATTGGTAATAAATATGGAAAGATTAATTACGTTTAAGCAAGTTCTTGTAAATCATGTAGAATGTTTAAACTTTACGTCCTTTAAGTCCGTCTAAAAGCTTTTGGAAGTAAAATCAATTTTATGATTTGTCCTGTAATCATGAATTCTCTTCTTTAAATTGCGGGTAGAATATACTATATAATCTAAATAGTCTATGACTCACCCGTCCACGACGAGCGAGTCGTAAGGTGCGGGTCGGTCGCAGACGGGGCACAGCCAGGTGGGTTTCCGCTCGTTCATCTGTAGGAACAGCGACGCGTCGAAGCACTGCAGGTGCGGGCAGTTGGCGGGCCGGCACGGACACGACATACGCATCTTGCCAAGTGGACACATCAGCGACACACGCAACGACGTCGTCGCGATCTCACTGTCGTAGTCCTCCGATAACTTCTCCTTAACTGTTTATAAAAGAAAATTGTGAATAGGAATACAATGGCTGCTGACTTGCTGGTTGTTTGTTTAAATGATTTTACCGTTCTTGGACACTTGCAATCTATACAAGGGTTCAATATTATCAGGATGTTATGTAGTGACTAATGTGCACTTGTTACTTATATGCTGAAAATATGTCATTATGATAGATATCGATCAAATTATGAGATAACAGCAGTCTACTGGTTTTTTCTACCTATAATTGTAGCAACAACTTACTAAGTGATCTGGTATAATCAGGATTTTTGGTTCCTTTATTCTTCAGCCGCTGCAATAGTTCAGCCGAGGTGAGCTTGCGCACCATGAACACGCTGAGCACGTAGGCGCGCGTGAAGTCCGCCCCCCACGTCACGTGGATCGTGTTGGCGACCGTCGGAGACAGCTTCACCAGGGACGATATGTTGACTGGCCGCGGAGGCCGCTTCGGCTCAGGTGTTGGCTTGTTCGTTGGTATTGGATTCTAGAGAGTTGTACAATATTAGTACAAGGAAATGGCTGGTTTAGTTGAAGTTGTAGAATAATTGTCTGCATTTTATTTAAAAACTCTCTAGCAAAAATGCTATAAAGAAAGTATTAGTATTGAAGTTTGTGTGATTATCATGTTGACACCACGTAAAATACACTAAGAGCGGGTGCCACGGGTTCGTCCCCCAATGGGCCAACTTATAAATTGTTTATGCGGGAGTCGGTATTTTTAAATACAAATACTACTTACTCTAGCTACTTCACAAATTATAATGTTCTGAATAAATATGTTTGAGTAGTACTTACTGGTAGTGGACACATTTTGTTATTAATTTTAACATTAACACTAGGTGGGAAGTGGTCCTCTTGTTCACACGACGTTTCTAGAAGACAAAATCTGAGCTGTGCCTGTGGACAATACAATACAATAACAATTACAGTTGACGAACTTAATAACATTTTTAAGTTAAAGTCGTCGTATGTGGTTGGCCTGAAACAATATGAAACCTTGCGACAAATATAGGCGATGACGGCGGACACGAATACCACTTCTACAAGACTCATATCAAATAGCCAGACAGACTGAAGGAGGGAAGTGGAACCTTAGTCTAACCTGTATAACATAGTCAAGTTTATTGCTGGTGCCAACGATATCCTTTCCTGACGCGATCTCGGTGGCCTGCTGTGGCGTGAGGTGGAATATATACGTGCCCTCCTGCATGCGGCCGGCTTGCATCGGCATCATCGTGGAAGGCTTCATCAGTTCTGCCAGCACGTCATAAAACGGTAACCTGTGGGAGAATGGTATTATGTAAAAGGTGAATTGATCACCGATGAACTGGTCACTTAAAGATTTGCAGCAAGTTTTCATAAATATAATGTTAGAACATTTGGTAGATGATTCCTGATTTGCGAATAGAGTGGAGTCAATGTAGTGTCAGAAATTGTTGATACAATAATAATATTACTTGCTGCATTCGACTGTGATCTAGTATTGTTTTAGAGCCTTCCTATGAACATTTTATGTTCAACTGACACTTTAAAACAGTACATTGATATAGTACTCACTTCTTAAACTTAACGTCAGGGTGTACTGGGAATGGTGTCAACGGCGTGGTGGGTGAGGGCGACGGCATCGGCGCCAGTGTGCTGCCGCCGCTCGCGCCGTAGCCGTGGTACATACTGGTCGGGTACATCGGGTTCTGCCGCGCCTGTGGGTTACTTTAACTGTACAAATGTGTTTCTAGGGCATATATGGCTTAGTTGTTTTGTTTCATGCTGACAGCTGAACTTCTTCAGATTTTAAGCTTCTATCTACCATCTAATAGGTTTAGGAGTACTTCCTCTCGAAAGAAAGTAAAATAACATGCTTGTGCCGTATTTAATGGAACCGGAAAATAAATATCAACTTAGTTAAAAATTGGTGTTGTTTGATTACCGTGACAGGCATAGCCTGAGCGCGTGAGTCCGGTGGGTTATAGCCGCTGACGGCGGGGTGCTGATACAGGGTGCGCGAGCCAGGCAGAGCGGGCGCCAGAGGATCTTTGCCCTGCGACCCGCTGCCCGGCCCCATGCCACCCGATGGCAGTGCCTGATTGTTCCTACAAAACCAACAATACTAAGAAATTTGTCTCAATTCTGAACAAACCCTAAACATTTACTTGAAGGGCAGAATATAAAACATATCATGCAACTAATGACCACATGTGGGTCCGAGACACTTGGCATAGACATGACTGAATGTTTCTTTGGCTAGAACCATCACCCAAAGCCCCAAGACTCATGCTCCAATGTTGATTTACACTGCACAACTAGTAACTGCAAGTAGCAAACAGAAACAATGTTGACTGTGGGACACAAGTGGGAGGTCATGCTAACAGCTATGTTAACTTAGGCAAACGCGACAAGAAACACTTGCCTAGTTTGATTGTAGGCCCTTTGCGAGCGGTGACCGTTCTCAGTGGTTTTGAGCCGCGATCTAAGTTCGGAAGAGTTTCCATTTTCGGCGGGCGCATTCGCAGCCGCGCTTCCTACCCTCGCTGCAGATCGTGTTTTAACCATTGTTGACGAACGACCATCTCATGTCAACTGAAATTCATGAGTCCAAAAATGGACAAACTAACATCAATTAACTGTACAAAACTGAAGAGATTACTGAAAAATTTCTTCAATATTGTAAATGAAATGGCACCACGCGGACTCCTTATTTCTCTTACGTATTAGAGTGGAAATTAAAAGGGATAGGGGCAATAACTACTGAACATCTGCAATTGAATAATTATCCATTTTAGTCATCAATGGTTAAAACATGTCTTACAGCTTTTATTTAGTATCTAGATAAACCATAAATTACTTAAGCTAATGTTTGACAACAATTGTTGGTGATCCTTTAGATTATAATTTGAGAAATTATTCCACTGCAGCTGTGAAGGAGCAACGCTAAGGAGAGAAAAGTACATTAACATTTGTTAACATGAGAGATCCGCGACTTTGGGGACAGGCCAAAATGAATAAGTAAGAGAAATAAGGGCTGTCCTGATAACAACACTTTCCAGAATGTTGTCAGTAAACATTATAGACACAATAAAACAATGTTTAGGCAGGAAACAGGACCACTCCAATGTGTTTTTAAGAAAAATCTTGCGTCAAGGGATTTAAGAATTAAATAATCTAACTAACATTATAAAAGCTAACACTCAGTAGTGGTTTTAGCAAATAACTAGAGGCAAGACAATTCAAGAGCAGTAACAACAATACATGAATTCTTGATTTAACAAAAAAATTAAATAAGGTTTCTATGAAATTAAAAATCCTAAATCAGGTATGTAGTGTGACTATAATTCAACTTGAAATTACTTAGATTAGGTGATGGAATTTAAATTCTGGAGAACCAGAAGTGATTTAGAAAATATAGCATTTTAATTATTTATTCGGTTAGGATAAAGGGTTATTATTAGGGCTATTTATTAACATTAATGTTTTTAAACATTTTGGTATTCTGTTTATCAACAAATCCACGCATGCACGACAGTGCCGGATTCATGAATGGCTGTAATAATTATTTTTGAAGGCATTTTACAACTTGCAGTACATTACTACGAGAATTTTAAAATGAACTAGGCCCAAAAAAAATCGATAATACGCATTCAAATCATTAGTAGGGTTAGCATCAGTAGGTACTATCTATTTATATAATGATATTATGATATATATTCGCAAAATAGTGACAAGGCCTAAAGTGTACGTAATAGAGCCTGATAACTACATTATAGTTGTAAAACCACGTTAAAAACGTAGGTTGGGAGCACAGTTAATTTAAAAAATCCCGGTAACGACCAGAAGTTTTTGGAAAGGTCCAAATAATTTAATAGTCATACGCTTCACCCTTTTCCAAGTTAATTTGCTATTTAATTTGAATAACTACGAAAATTAAAACTAAAAGAAAACGTACACAAAATTGTTTAGACAATATGGTTGTCACCTCTACAAATCAAATATTACTCACCATGATATCGCGTTACCGTAATCGTAATATCTACTCATATTAATTCTAACTTATAAAAGTTACACTGACATTTAATAACTTTTAAAAATTATTTACGTGTTTTTCACAAAACGCCATAGTTAGACGCTACAACTGCACGGCCGCCACGTTGGCCATAGACTAAATAAGTTTTTACGGTTGTGTGTTTCTGCTTTACATAAGTTCTTCGCATAATTTATATGGTTGCTTGAAATAGTTCAGTGTTGGTAATTATTCGAGTTATATATCAGCACATATGTTTTCATAAGAGGTATTCATATGTCGTAAATATGTTCAAATTTTATGGATGATATCCAATATTAAAATCATTAGGATTGGTGTACATCAGCTCAACCATTAAGAAATAGATGCTACATCCTTTTCCTAATTTATCGCGCTGTGCTAATTCGACGTTCGGATAGTTTTGTTATTTTAAACGTTTAGCCGTATGTTGTGAGAAACAAATGTGAGAACTCGATTAATACAAAACAAAAGCAGGGTACAACTAAATACAAAGAAAAACTACAAATAAATGTAATGAAGAACTTAATAATTAACGATGATGAGGCTTGAAATATTTAAACCTATTTAGATCTGTGGTTGGTTTTTAAATGTTTGCTTTTTCGTAATTAATGCATATAACCATAACCTTACAATTAACCCTGGATGTTAAATGGTATATGTGTATCCGAACGTCAACATTCTGAAACCTCGTTTTATTTAATAAAATAAAATAAAATTTAATATTTTCTCATGTGCAGTAACTGAGAACTAGGGTTATGTAAATAATTCTTTATTTTATAGTGAACTGCTCTTATATAAATTGAACACGTTGAAATGTAATTAAATTATGCAAACCACATTTTCAGCGTGGTTTTGGAACGCAATTTAAGAGGGAGCTTCTCGGAAACGGAAATTTATTATTGAGCTACATCCTAATACTTTGTGTCGTAAGACTTCCTGTTATGTAAATTATGTTGTCGATAAATAATACTATTACTAGTAATGGTTTTAAACGAGCCATACAACTTAAGTTTGAGTAAATTAACGCTGAATATTTATAAAGTAATACATTTATTGACAAAAACCCGTAAATCCATTTATCAGAAAACCATAAAAGAATACTAATGTATAAAAAACAAATACAATAAGTAAATGTAAATTGGTAAATAACAATCTCGCTTAATTACCCCTGAAATCTGTTTTCCTGGAACTTTATTACAAGGATATAAAAACACAATCCTCTGGATGTTATAAATTACAAATACGTAAGAGTACTATTTGGTTTTTAATATTACGCTGCAAAGGTACAGCACCGGGGAATTCTATTTTCCGCAGCCACTTTGATTATAGCTACATTCGTTTTACGTTCAAATGCTACCCACATGTATGTGTGTTTTGTGAGCACCACATAGACCACAACGGTGATGCCTGTATGCCTCGCGACACGAGCCGCGCGCGGTGCACGTCCAGGCGTGCGTGCACGGGCCGCGTGGCGCCCTCCGGCCGGTCCGTCCACAGACGCTCTGCCAGCGCTGCTGCCCGCGGCCAAGCCCGCTGTATTAGTCCGCCTTCGCTGAGTGCTGAAGACCACACAGTACCCTCGGCCCCTTCCACGATACCAGAAGCATGCTTAAGCCAAGGACGATGCTCATAAATCCGTTGCCACGAATTGTAAGGTGCGCCACTGTGTTCTTCATACCACGCTCCATGTCCTGTATTCAAGTCCCATGCATCCTCGTGAGAAAGTATAGTTCGTATGCCGCTCACATATTTATGAGCCCACGCTACATTTGATACCTGTAGACCTATATTCTGGATGTAGTCTCTCATATCAGCTTTAAATCTTTCACTGAGATGAGACATCCAAAATATTATTAGATTTGGCAATTTATCAGTCTGACTTTCGAGGCGTTTCAGTATCGTTCTTGTAAAATTTTGCCAGAGCTCCATAGAATTGTGCTGAGGAAAGTGATCTGTCCAGCAGCGGTCTGAGATGTCGTGCCCACCGAGATGATAAACGTCTTCGACGCCAGTTAGTTGCATAATCTCAATAAATAGCCGTTCAAACAAGTCGTAGACACGTAAATTAAGTGGGTTGAGTTGTCCACAGGGAGGCTCACTGCAGTACTCGGTCCACGGTTCAACATTAAGGCACAGTACTAAGTCGCCAAGCCCCGCGGCGGGTCCCCAGTCCCAACCGTAGCCGACATGCGCAGGTGCGTCTATTTCTATGAGAACTCGTATCCCTCGCAGTCTTGCGCGACGAACGACCAACCGCACATCGTCTGGAGTATATACGTCACCAGGGGTATGAGCGCCATAATTAGAAAATTCTGGAATACTGTTGGTGACCAATGGGAATGCTTGCGAATCGGTCATGTGCCAATGAAACGTATTCAATTTAGATGAGGCCATAGCGTCAATATTTAGCATTAATTCTGATATTGGAAAAAAATTGCGTGCCGTATCAACAAGCAAGCCACGGTATTTGAATCGTGGTGCGTCATCTACTCTAGCTGCCTCTAGTATCAAAAGCGAACCTAAGTAGGAATCTAGCCAAACTAATTGTGAGAGGGTCTCTAAAGCATGGCGGGCACCACAAAAAGTACGTGCAGCAATGTCAGCCATTAGTGCGACCCCGGTTCCCTCGACAGGTCTTAGAGACAGACTGTAGCCCTCGTCGGTGTTGACGAGCATGCGGGGGTCGCCGCTCCCGTTCACCACTATCCGTACGGATACAGTGCGCCACTCTTCGAACGACCGAGCTCTACGTTCCATCTGATGTAGGTCATCACGGAGAAGTGCAAATGCATCTTGAATGTGTTCATGGACTATTCGAGAGGGAGCGGATACCATTTTTAACTGGAACATGTCTGCGCGCACCGGCACTGCTGTGGTCGACAGGCTGACCGAGCCGGTCGGCTGCGGCCAGATCTGCATGGACGAGCACAGCATGTTGCATGTCTCTAGGGACTGTAACTTTGTTACATGATTTGCTTTTAAAGGTAAACATTTTTCGTTGACACATTCCCAATTCCATAACGGCAAGGTTTTCCTGTGTGTAAATGAACGTTCCTTTATTAAGAAAGTCAGTGATTTATAACAAAGTAAAGATAATGTATAAAAGAAACGAGCTTACGGATTGTGATAACCTGTGTGACAAATGTTTATTTCCAATATGAATAGGCACAATACAAAGAGGATATTGTCATGAACAACTGGAAAAATTAGCCACATTACTCTGCAATTTATAATCCTTTATGTTACAATCCATTTAACATACAATATTTACCAAGCAAATTATTCCCTCCCTTTGACTGACATTTGACAATAAAATTCCTAAAGATTAAATAACCATACCAATGACTCTAACTACTCTATGTTATTTCTGTGACTATTTAAATAGAACGGTTTAGATCCAACTGAACAATGAACGAAAAAAAAAATCCAATGTTATCCCCAATCTTGATGGCTCTCTTATTGGTTTCGGAGTGACTAAACTATCGGAGGTCAATATTTGATGTTCTGACCAACAAATTTCTATTCTGCGCATTCTCAGCTTAAATTTACCTATTTGGCTCACCATGGTAGCTAAAGCGTGGAATAAATTAATCCGTATCCAAAAAATACGGTAGTCATTATTAGTTGTTATGTTATCAATTTTAAGAATGGGGGCCTCATGCTAGTAAATAAAAAAACAGTAAAAGTAAATAGAACTATATTAAATAATAACAAAGTATCAATATAAGCTTTTAGAAGAATCCTTCCGTGTTCGGTGAATTCGCTGACAGATAGCGTATATAGATAAGATGGGCACACTCCATGGCTCCGTAGATTGAGGCGACCACTCCAAGGCACATTATGAAAAAATCCTTCATGAGTATAAGGTCATAGTTCCCGTAGTCTTCCGGATACCTCAGGCAGACGTCCATCAAAGCCGGGAACACGAGTGACAACATGGTAGTACACATATTCCCGACAAAAGCCACGAAGGGCCCTTGGAATGGGATGAAGTAGCAAACTATAACTGGAACATTCAAACAAAAATTCTAGTTAGATTTATTATATTATATTAATTATTTCATAACGGCTAACTCACTAAAAGGGATTTAGGGACCGCGGTCGCAGTCGGGCGATCTCGGTAAATACGCCTGAAAAAAGCTTTATTTAATAATAATGAATAATTATTTAAAACGTTGAACAACGTGGTTATTAATATTTTATAATAACGTTGTTCAATTTAGTTGTTATAGAATTGGATTTCTTTCAGTAAAATGACAAACTATGCTAAAAAAAGTCTTTCAAGTTGTATGTGAAAAATGTTAGGTACTGTAGAGCTAAACATGTTTATGGTTTGTCTGTATACACCCTCTGTGTTCTGATGAACTTCTAAGTGATTTAAAAATTCTTCTCCCATTAGATAACCAAGTAATTATGTGTGATTGTCAATGCCTGCATACTTACCCGAAAATACTGCTAAACGAAGTGTAAAGTCAACCTAAATCATAGGAAAACTTAACCAACCTAAGAAAAAGATGTATTTTTTTTTCTCTTAGTTTTACTTAATTTATAAAACATATCAAACTTACAGGAAAGGATTACGAAGAGCGGCCTCCCGAGGGATTCTATCAGCAGTAGGGTCTTTGCAGACGGCGGAGTCATTGGATCGTGGTACTTTATGACTTCTATAAGGACGGCTATCGCTGGGTAACACTGCACGGGGTACGAAAATGCAACGGCTACGAGATATAGCCCAAGGGCAAACATTGAAGATCTGGAAATTACAAATTATAGTTATTATTATTTACATAGCATTTATTCTTCAAATCCTTTTGTAATAAAGCGAAAGTTTGTATGTACGGATGTTTGTTACTCTGTCACGCAAAAACCACTGACCGGACTTAGACGAAACTTGGTACAGTTTTAATGCCGGGCGGGCTTGCTGACAACGGCTAGTTCTGCTATATTTTAATGCTTGAGAATACTTAAAACTTACTGCCGTAAATACGTACCCCCTTTTAGCCAGTTGTATTTTAACAGAGTATAGTGTAGTTTTTAGTTTGTGGAGTTGATCGAAAAAGCTCCATAGGTATATGCAAAATGACAGAAGACAGATTTAAATTGGTATATATAACGGAAATAACATAATACCGTATGTTATTTCCGTAAATTCTTGCTCCACATGCCGTGACACAGCTACTCGGCCAAAACAACCCCACAACTGAGCAACGTCTGAGTTGTATTAAATATGAGGTTAACCAAAAATCAGCTAGATGTATATATTATGTATATCTTGGTCGTTGTACCGTACCACTTACATTTCGTCATACGGTAAACTCCTAAGGATGTTCTCCTCCATGGTGCCAAAGGAACAGTATCCAATTGTTCCAAACAGCACAGATATCACGGTGGGTACAAATATGCCGACCTTGATCACACCAAATTTAGTTGTCATCTTTGTAGGATCTATGAGGGCTTTGTCTACGTATAGTATCTGTGAAGTAAATATATGCATGCGTTTAAAAGTTAAAGAAAAGAGTAATGTACTTCATGATTTTTTTCTTTCAATACTACTCTTATATTAAGGTAATCGCGGGGATTTCACAAACTTTTAAGTCATAATACTACTAGAATAACAGGCATATTAGTATATGTATACTACATATTAGATATATAATATTTTTTACGTACAATTCCGACGGCACTGAGATTAAACAGTAGAGTTCCAAATGAGAACATGACGCCCTGCGCCGAGGTAGTCAGTACTACCATATCCCCGGATAAATTTTTAAAGATGTGATATGCTATTAGGCCCATTCCTATCGTATTCAAGAAGTTACCTGGGACAAGAAGGCAAAAATGTAAAAAAATAAAATCTATATCTATACTTCTATATCTACTAATATATAAAGCTGAATAGTTTGTTTGTTTGTTTGAACGCGCAAATCTCAGGAACTACTGATTCAAATTGAAAAATTCTATTTGTGTTGAATAGACCATTTATCAATATAACATCACGCTGCGGCTAATAGTAGCGAAGATACAATGGAAAATGTAGAAAAAACGGGGAGAACTGTTCATCTTTGAGGGCTTCCGTTGCGTCAGCTGCGAAAACGGTTCAAGATCTTTTAACCACGTGGACGAAGTCGCGGGAAACAGCTAGTTTAAATATGAAATCATAAACATTTCATTACACATTGTTTACAAAGTTTTTAATTAATCTCTTCTCCAAGAATATTGTGTTTTTTGTATTATGCATGTGAGTAGCTGTGAGCACCTGTAGTCAAAAATCCGTCTCCCCAAAGCCATCCTATTGCGAAATAAGGACTCTCGTAATTACCTAGAAGAGCCACGTAGCTGACCATCTTTAAAGTTTTCATAAAGAACTCCAAAAGTAAGTACGGGAATAGAAGTGTTAATAGAGCCAGTGAGTTATCTTGCCAGTCCATTATCTAGAAGTAACATGAGTTTAATAATATGATGGTG